>NW_028123458.1:0-393000 GCF_965194805.1 Balaenoptera borealis
CCATGCTGGCGTAGCCAGGGAGGCATTTGGATTCTTCGGAGAAACACCACTGTGCCTCACCAGTGAAACCTGTGGGCTCCCAAATACGTCTCCCTACGGCAGTCGGATGCTAGATGTTTAGTTCCAGCCTGAAAACAACGGACAGCTTTTTCTGTGACAATGCTGGACTTCTGGGATCATCCAGATTCACCAAGGCCTAACTTTTGCCCAGCAGGGGAATGCTCTTCTGCACGTACAGCACTCCCCACGTGAAAACCTTTCTTAGCAGAAGGAGGCAGTCTTTCCCTAGTACTACATAGCTAGGCTTAATCTTCAGATAATATGCTGTGTCATCAAGCTTGAAAGTGGGACACCGATGGGAGCCTTTTATTCTCCTGGAATGGAAGTCACTTGCTTGGGCTTCAGGCTGCCTAAACAGCCTTAGTGGCTCATCTTCTCTTCACTGCAGGAATGTGGCTTTGGGCCAAGGTTGCGTTCTCTCAATGGCAATAATGTGCTGGCAATTGCTTTCTAGAAACTCATCCCACGGCACTCCAGAATCAGATCAATACAAATGAAAGGTGACCTAAGTCCTCGGGGTAAGGTCCAGTGTTTCACATCAGTAGAGTTGAGTGTGCAGTGGTAGCAACGAAGCCATACTCTGAAAAGGAGTGCCTTAACTCTGCTATGCCCCTGGGGACACATAGGGCAGTGTATCGTGCACCAATCTCTCATGATGACCACTGTGTGCCAGAAGAGCGGTCGCTGGCTTCTGAGGAAGCCTAGGCGAAGTAGGTCCCCGGGAGCACTCTTCACATTCAGAGCAAGGGCACGTACTCCTTTCTGGGATGCCTAGGCAGAGTGTTCCAGTCGTCAAAAGGCCTCGCGAAAGCAGCGCCTGGCAGATTCTCTTTGCAAGTGGATCGTCCTCAGTGACTGAAACAGAACTGCACTGTTACTGCACAACGTGCTTGTGATTCAGTCTGGGACACAGGATAGCAATCTCACAGAGGCGAAAGCTAACCTTTGCATCCAGCCTGAAGACCAGTACATTTTTCACACTTCACACTGTTAAGTATGTGCAACAGCCATGCTCACCGAGGCCTACCTAAGGTACTGAAATACTTACCCATTTCATCCAATGCAGAGGCCCCTGTGCCCAAAGGGTCTCCAGGGAAGAGCCCTGTGGGTCCCGTGTGTTTCCTTGAGGTAGTCAGAAACTACTGAGGATAACCTTATGAGCTCAAGTTTGAAACCGGGCAACCCTGGCAAAACCTTCATTTCGTCCGTGGTAGGCGAGACAGGTGCGGTTTGAAAGCTGCCAGAAGATCACTCCTGCTGCCCATCTTCTCTTTGCTGCCTGACGACATCACGAAAGAACTTGAGTGTAATCGTTTGAGGCATGCTGGTCTCGGTTCCTTGCTGGGAGCTCCTCCAGGAGCACACTGGAGCTTGCCGGCAAAGAACTGGCACCCCTGTGCTCAAGTAAAAGTCCAGATTTCTCCCATAGTCAGCTTAGCTATGCCCTAGAAGCGAAGAAGCATGTGATAGAGGAAGGCTGCAACACTGTTTGGTATTTCACGACTCATTGTGCACTCACCTTCGTTGTAACATCTGTGAAAGGGCACTGAATGCCGTCCAAATCTTCTGCTGTGTTTGAGTCCCAGGAAGCAACTGGGTTCGTTGGCTTTAAGGCTGTGAACGTGCAGCGGTAATGGCAAAGCCCTGCCTGGATTGCTCCACAGCTCTCGTTCATACAGCATTCAAACGGCCTCAGGAACGCCGTTCCAAGCAGCCTTACATTCCATGCTGGCGTAGCCAGGGAGGCATTTGGATTCTTCGGAGAAACACCTCTGTGCCTCACAAGTGAAACCTGTGGGCTCCCAAATACGTCTCCCTAAGGCAGTCGGAAGCTACATGTTTAGTTCCAGCCTGAAAACAACGGACAGCTTTTTCTGTGACAATGCTGGACTTCTGGGACCATCCAGATTCACCAAGGCCTAACTTTTGCCCGGCGGGGGAATGCTCTTCTGCACGTACAGCACTCCCCACGTGAAAACCTTTCTTAGCAGAAGGAGGCAGTATTTCCCTGGTAGTTGAGAGGTAGGCAGAAGCTTCAGATAAACATGCTGTGTCATCAAGCTTGAAGTGACACACCGATGGGAACGTTCGCATTCTCCTGGAATGGAAGCCACTTGCTTTGGGCTTCAAGGCTGGCTGAACAGCCTTAGCGGCTCATCTTCTCTTCACTGCAGGAATGTGGCTTTGGGCCAAGGCTGCGTTCTCTCAATGGCAATAATGTGCTGGCAATTGCTTTCTAGAAACTCATCCCACGGCACTGCAGATTCAGCTCCATACAAATGAAAGGTGACCTAAGTCTACCAGGTAAAGTCCAGTGTTTCACATCAGCAGAGTTGAGTGTGCAGTGGTAGCCACGAAGCCATACTCTGAAAAGGAGTGCCTTAACTCTGCTATGCCCCTGGGAACACATAGGGCAGTGTATCGTGCACCAATCTCTCATGATGACCACTGTGTGCTACAAGAGCGGTCGCTGGCTTCTGAGGAAGCCTAGGCGAAGTAGGTCCCCGGGAGCACTCTTCACATTCATAGCAAGGGCAACGTACTCCTTTCTGGGATGCCTAGGCAGAGTGTTCCAGTCGTCAAAAGGCCTCGCGAAAGCAGCGCCTGGCAGATTCTCTTTGCAAGTGGATCGTCCTCAGTGACTGAAACAGAACTGCACTGTTACTGCACAATGTGCTTGTGATTCAGTCTGGGACACAGGATGGCACTCTCACAGAGGCGAAAGCTAACTTTTGCATCCAGCCTGAAGACCAGTACATTTTTCACACTTCCACTGTTGTATGTGCAACAGCCATGGTCCTCGAAGCCTACCTAAGGTACTGAAATACTTACCCATTTCATCCTATGCAGAGGTCCCTGTGCCCAAAGGGTCTCCAGGGAAGAGCCCTGTGGGTCCCGTGTGTTTCCTTGAGGTAGTCAGAAACTACTGAGGATAACCTTATGAGCTCAAGTTTGAAACCGGGCAACCCTGGCAAAACCTTCATTTCGTCCGTGGTAGGCGAGACAGGTGCGGTTTGAAAGCTGCCAGAAGATCACTCCTGCTGCCCATCTTTTCTTTGTTGCCTGACGGCATCACGAAAGAACTTGAGTGTACTCGTATGAGGCATGCTGGTCTCGGTTCCTTGCTGGGAGTTCCTCCAGGAGCACACTGGAGCTTGGCGGCAAAGAACTGGCACCCCTGGGCTCAAGTAAAAGTCCCAATTTCTCCCTTAGTAAGCTGAGCTATGCCCTAGGAGCGAAGAAGCATGTGTTAAAGGAAGGCTGCCACACTGTTACGTATTTCACGATTCATTGTGCACTCACCTTCGTTGTAACATCTGTGAAAGGGCACTGAATGCTATCCTAGTCTTCAGCTGCGTTTGAGTCCCAGGAAGCAACTGGGTTCGTTGGCTTACAGGCTGTGATCGTGCAGCGGTAATGGCAAAGATCTGCCCGGATCGCTCGACAGCTCTCGTTTGTACAGCATTCAAACGGCCTCAGGAACGCCGTTCCAAGCAGCCTTACATTCCATGCTGGCGTAGCCAGGGAGGCATTTGGATTCTTCGGAGAAACACCACTGTGCCTCACCAGTGAAACCTGTGGGCTCCCAAATACGTCTCCCTACGGCAGTCGGATGCTAGATGTTTAGTTCCAGCCTGAAAACAACGGACAGCTTTTTCTGTGACAATGCTGGACTTCTGGGATCATCCAGATTCACCAAGGCCTAACTTTTGCCCAGCAGGGGAATGCTCTTCTGCACGTACAGCACTCCCCACGTGAAAACCTTTCTTAGCAGAAGGAGGCAGTCTTTCCCTAGTACTACATAGCTAGGCTTAATCTTCAGATAATATGCTGTGTCATCAAGCTTGAAAGTGGGACACCGATGGGAGCCTTTTATTCTCCTGGAATGGAAGTCACTTGCTTGGGCTTCAGGCTGCCTAAACAGCCTTAGTGGCTCATCTTCTCTTCACTGCAGGAATGTGGCTTTGGGCCAAGGCTGCGTTCTCTCAATGGCAATAATGTGCTGGCAATTGCTTTCTAGAAACTCATCCCACGGCACTCCAGAATCAGATCAATACAAATGAAAGGTGACCTAAGTCCTCGGGGTAAGGTCCAGTGTTTCACATCAGTAGAGTTGAGTGTGCAGTGGTAGCAACGAAGCCATACTCTGAAAAGGAGTGCCTTAACTCTGCTATGCCCCTGGGGACACATAGGGCAGTGTATCGTGCACCAATCTCTCATGATGACCACTGTGTGCCAGAAGAGCGGTCGCTGGCTTCTGAGGAAGCCTAGGCGAAGTAGGTCCCCGGGAGCACTCTTCACATTCATAGCAAGGGCAACGTACTCCTTTCTGGGATGCCTAGGCAGAGTGTTCCAGTCGTCAAAAGGCCTCGCGAAAGCAGCGCCTGGCAGATTCTCTTTGCAAGTGGATCGTCCTCAGTGACTGAAACAGAACTGCACTGTTACTGCACAACGTGCTTGTGATTCAGTCTGGGACACAGGATAGCAATCTCACAGAGGCGAAAGCTAACCTTTGCATCCAGCCTGAAGACCAGTACATTTTTCACACTTCACACTGTTAAGTATGTGCAACAGCCATGCTCACCGAGGCCTACCTAAGGTACTGAAATACTTACCCATTTCATCCAATGCAGAGGCCCCTGTGCCCAAAGGGTCTCCAGGGAAGAGCCCTGTGGGTCCCGTGTGTTTCCTTGAGGTAGTCAGAAACTACTGAGGATAACCTTATGAGCTCAAGTTTGAAACCGGGCAACCCTGGCAAAACCTTCATTTCGTCCGTGGTAGGCGAGACAGGTGCGGTTTGAAAGCTGCCAGAAGATCACTCCTGCTGCCCATCTTCTCTTTGCTGCCTGACGACATCACGAAAGAACTTGAGTGTAATCGTTTGAGGCATGCTGGTCTCGGTTCCTTGCTGGGAGCTCCTCCAGGAGCACACTGGAGCTTGGCGGCAAAGAACTGGCACCCCTGTGCTCAAGTAAAAGTCCAGATTTCTCCCATAGTCAGCTTAGCTATGCCCTAGAAGCGAAGAAGCATGTGATAGAGGAAGGCTGCAACACTGTTTGGTATTTCACGACTCATTGTGCACTCACCTTCGTTGTAACATCTGTGAAAGGGCACTGAATGCCGTCCAAATCTTCTGCTGTGTTTGAGTCCCAGGAAGCAACTGGGTTCGTTGGCTTTAAGGCTGTGAACGTGCAGCGGTAATGGCAAAGCCCTGCCTGGATTGCTCCACAGCTCTCGTTCATACAGCATTCAAACGGCCTCAGGAACGCCGTTCCAAGCAGCCTTACATTCCATGCTGGCGTAGCCAGGGAGGCATTTGGATTCTTCGGAGAAACACCTCTGTGCCTCACAAGTGAAACCTGTGGGCTCCCAAATACGTCTCCCTAAGGCAGTCGGAAGCTACATGTTTAGTTCCAGCCTGAAAACAACGGACAGCTTTTTCTGTGACAATGCTGGACTTCTGGGACCATCCAGATTCACCAAGGCCTAACTTTTGCCCGGCGGGGGAATGCTCTTCTGCACGTACAGCACTCCCCACGTGAAAACCTTTCTTAGCAGAAGGAGGCAGTATTTCCCTGGTAGTTGAGAGGTAGGCAGAAGCTTCAGATAAACATGCTGTGTCATCAAGCTTGAAAGTGGGACACCGATGGGAACGTTCGCATTCTCCTGGAATGGAAGCCACTTGCTTGGGCTTCAGGCTGCCTGAACAGCCTTAGTGGCTCATCTTCTCTTCACTGCAGGAATGTGGCTTTGGGCCAAGGCTGCTTCTCTCAATGGCAATAATGTGCTGGCAATTGCTTTCTAGAAACTCATCCCACGGCACTCCAGAATCAGATCAATACAAATGAAAGGTGACCTAAGTCCTCGGGGTAAGGTCCAGTGTTTCACATCAGTAGAGTTGAGTGTGCAGTGGTAGCAACGAAGCCATACTCTGAAAAGGAGTGCCTTAACTCTGCTATGCCCCTGGGGACACATAGGGCAGTGTATCGTGCACCAATCTCTCATGATGACCACTGTGTGCCAGAAGAGCGGTCGCTGGCTTCTGAGGAAGCCTAGGCGAAGTAGGTCCCCGGGAGCACTCTTCACATTCATAGCAAGGGCAACGTACTCCTTTCTGGGATGCCTAGGCAGAGTGTTCCAGTCGTCAAAAGGCCTCGCGAAAGCAGCGCCTGGCAGATTCTCTTTGCAAGTGGATCGTCCTCAGTGACTGAAACAGAACTGCACTGTTACTGCACAACGTGCTTGTGATTCAGTCTGGGACACAGGATAGCAATCTCACAGAGGCGAAAGCTAACCTTTGCATCCAGCCTGAAGACCAGTACATTTTTCACACTTCACACTGTTAAGTATGTGCAACAGCCATGCTCACCGAGGCCTACCTAAGGTACTGAAATACTTACCCATTTCATCCAATGCAGAGGCCCCTGTGCCCAAAGGGTCTCCAGGGAAGAGCCCTGTGGGTCCCGTGTGTTTCCTTGAGGTAGTCAGAAACTACTGAGGATAACCTTATGAGCTCAAGTTTGAAACCGGGCAACCCTGGCAAAACCTTCATTTCGTCCGTGGTAGGCGAGACAGGTGCGGTTTGAAAGCTGCCAGAAGATCACTCCTGCTGCCCATCTTCTCTTTGCTGCCTGACGACATCACGAAAGAACTTGAGTGTAATCGTTTGAGGCATGCTGGTCTCGGTTCCTTGCTGGGAGCTCCTCCAGGAGCACACTGGAGCTTGCCGGCAAAGAACTGGCACCCCTGTGCTCAAGTAAAAGTCCAGATTTCTCCCATAGTCAGCTTAGCTATGCCCTAGAAGCGAAGAAGCATGTGATAGAGGAAGGCTGCAACACTGTTTGGTATTTCACGACTCATTGTGCACTCACCTTCGTTGTAACATCTGTGAAAGGGCACTGAATGCCGTCCAAATCTTCTGCTGTGTTTGAGTCCCAGGAAGCAACTGGGTTCGTTGGCTTTAAGGCTGTGAACGTGCAGCGGTAATGGCAAAGCCCTGCCTGGATTGCTCCACAGCTCTCGTTCATACAGCATTCAAACGGCCTCAGGAACGCCGTTCCAAGCAGCCTTACATTCCATGCTGGCGTAGCCAGGGAGGCATTTGGATTCTTCGGAGAAACACCTCTGTGCCTCACAAGTGAAACCTGTGGGCTCCCAAATACGTCTCCCTAAGGCAGTCGGAAGCTACATGTTTAGTTCCAGCCTGAAAACAACGGACAGCTTTTTCTGTGACAATGCTGGACTTCTGGGACCACCCAGATTCACCAAGGCCTAACTTTTGCCCGGCGGGGGAATGCTCTTCTGCACGTACAGCACTCCCCACGTGAAAACCTTTCTTAGCAGAAGGAGGCAGTATTTCCCTGGTAGTTGAGAGGTAGGCAGAAGCTTCAGATAAACATGCTGTGTCATCAAGCTTGAAGTGACACACCGATGGGAACGTTCGCATTCTCCTGGAATGGAAGCCACTTGCTTTGGGCTTCAAGGCTGGCTGAACAGCCTTAGCGGCTCATCTTCTCTTCACTGCAGGAATGTGGCTTTGGGCCAAGGCTGCGTTCTCTCAATGGCAATAATGTGCTGGCAATTGCTTTCTAGAAACTCATCCCACGGCACTGCAGATTCAGCTCCATACAAATGAAAGGTGACCTAAGTCTACCAGGTAAAGTCCAGTGTTTCACATCAGCAGAGCTGAGTGTGCAGTGGTAGCCACGAAGCCATACTCTGAAAAGGAGTGCCTTAACTCTGCTATGCCCCTGGGAACACATAGGGCAGTGTATCGTGCACCAATCTCTCATGATGACCACTGTGTGCCAGAAGAGCGGTCGCTGGCTTCTGAGGAAGCCTAGGCGAAGTAGGTCCCCGGGAGCACTCTTCACATTCATAGCAAGGGCAACGTACTCCTTTCTGGGATGCCTAGGCAGAGTGTTCCAGTCGTCAAAAGGCCTCGCGAAAGCAGCGCCTGGCAGATTCTCTTTGCAAGTGGATCGTCCTCAGTGACTGAAACAGAATTGCACTGTTACTGCACAATGTGCTTGTGATTCAGTCTGGGACACAGGATGGCACTCTCACAGAGGCGAAAGCTAACTTTTGCATCCAGCCTGAAGACCAGTATATTTTTCACACTTCCACTGTTGTATGTGCAACAGCCATGGTCCTCGAAGCCTACCTAAGGTACTGAAATACTTACCCATTTCATCCTATGCAGAGGTCCCTGTGCCCAAAGGGTCTCCAGGGAAGAGCCCTGTGGGTCCCGTGTGTTTCCTTGAGGTAGTCAGAAACTACTGAGGATAACCTTATGAGCTCAAGTTTGAAACCGGGCAACCCTGGCAAAACCTTCATTTCGTCCGTGGTAGGCGAGACAGGTGCGGTTTGAAAGCTGCCAGAAGATCACTCCTGCTGCCCATCTTTTCTTTGTTGCCTGACGGCATCACGAAAGAACTTGAGTGTACTCGTATGAGGCATGCTGGTCTCGGTTCCTTGCTGGGAGTTCCTCCAGGAGCACACTGGAGCTTGGCGGCAAAGAACTGGCACCCCTGGGCTCAAGTAAAAGTCCCAATTTCTCCCTTAGTAAGCTGAGCTATGCCCTAGGAGCGAAGAAGCATGTGTTAAAGGAAGGCTGCCACACTGTTACGTATTTCACGATTCATTGTGCACTCACCTTCGTTGTAACATCTGTGAAAGGGCACTGAATGCTATCCTAGTCTTCAGCTGCGTTTGAGTCCCAGGAAGCAACTGGGTTCGTTGGCTTACAGGCTGTGATCGTGCAGCGGTAATGGCAAAGATCTGCCCGGATCGCTCGACAGCTCTCGTTTGTACAGCATTCAAACGGCCTCAGGAACGCCGTTCCAAGCAGCCTTACATTCCATGCTGGCGTAGCCAGGGAGGCATTTGGATTCTTCGGAGAAACACCACTGTGCCTCACCAGTGAAACCTGTGGGCTCCCAAATACGTCTCCCTACGGCAGTCGGATGCTAGATGTTTAGTTCCAGCCTGAAAACAACGGACAGCTTTTTCTGTGACAATGCTGGACTTCTGGGATCATCCAGATTCACCAAGGCCTAACTTTTGCCCAGCAGGGGAATGCTCTTCTGCACGTACAGCACTCCCCACGTGAAAACCTTTCTTAGCAGAAGGAGGCAGTCTTTCCCTAGTACTACATAGCTAGGCTTAATCTTCAGATAATATGCTGTGTCATCAAGCTTGAAAGTGGGACACCGATGGGAGCCTTTTATTCTCCTGGAATGGAAGTCACTTGCTTGGGCTTCAGGCTGCCTAAACAGCCTTAGTGGCTCATCTTCTCTTCACTGCAGGAATGTGGCTTTGGGCCAAGGCTGCGTTCTCTCAATGGCAATAATGTGCTGGCAATTGCTTTCTAGAAACTCATCCCACGGCACTCCAGAATCTGATCAATACAAATGAAAGGTGACCTAAGTCCTCGGGGTAAGGTCCAGTGTTTCACATCAGTAGAGTTGAGTGTGCAGTGGTAGCAACGAAGCCATACTCTGAAAAGGAGTGCCTTAACTCTGCTATGCCCCTGGGGACACATAGGGCAGTGTATCGTGCACCAATCTCTCATGATGACCACTGTGTGCCAGAAGAGCAGTCGCTGGCTTCTGAGGAAGCCTAGGCGAAGTAGGTCCCCGGGAGCACTCTTCACATTCATAGCAAGGGCAACGTACTCCTTTCTGGGATGCCTAGGCAGAGTGTTCCAGTCGTCAAAAGGCCTCGCGAAAGCAGCGCCTGGCAGATTCTCTTTGCAAGTGGATCGTCCTCAGTGACTGAAACAGAACTGCACTGTTACTGCACAACGTGCTTGTGATTCAGTCTGGGACACAGGATAGCAATCTCACAGAGGCGAAAGCTAACCTTTGCATCCAGCCTGAAGACCAGTACATTTTTCACACTTCACACTGTTAAGTATGTGCAACAGCCATGCTCACCGAGGCCTACCTAAGGTACTGAAATACTTACCCATTTCATCCAATGCAGAGGCCCCTGTGCCCAAAGGGTCTCCAGGGAAGAGCCCTGTGGGTCCCGTGTGTTTCCTTGAGGTAGTCAGAAACTACTGAGGATAACCTTATGAGCTCAAGTTTGAAACCGGGCAACCCTGGCAAAACCTTCATTTCGTCCGTGGTAGGCGAGACAGGTGCGGTTTGAAAGCTGCCAGAAGATCACTCCTGCTGCCCATCTTCTCTTTGCTGCCTGACGACATCACGAAAGAACTTGAGTGTAATCGTTTGAGGCATGCTGGTCTCGGTTCCTTGCTGGGAGCTCCTCCAGGAGCACACTGGAGCTTGGCGGCAAAGAACTGGCACCCCTGTGCTCAAGTAAAAGTCCAGATTTCTCCCATAGTCAGCTTAGCTATGCCCTAGAAGCGAAGAAGCATGTGATAGAGGAAGGCTGCAACACTGTTTGGTATTTCACGACTCATTGTGCACTCACCTTCGTTGTAACATCTGTGAAAGGGCACTGAATGCCGTCCAAATCTTCTGCTGTGTTTGAGTCCCAGGAAGCAACTGGGTTCGTTGGCTTTAAGGCTGTGAACGTGCAGCGGTAATGGCAAAGCCCTGCCTGGATTGCTCCACAGCTCTCGTTCATACAGCATTCAAACGGCCTCAGGAACGCCGTTCCAAGCAGCCTTACATTCCATGCTGGCGTAGCCAGGGAGGCATTTGGATTCTTCGGAGAAACACCTCTGTGCCTCACAAGTGAAACCTGTGGGCTCCCAAATACGTCTCCCTAAGGCAGTCGGAAGCTACATGTTTAGTTCCAGCCTGAAAACAACGGACAGCTTTTTCTGTGACAATGCTGGACTTCTGGGACCACCCAGATTCACCAAGGCCTAACTTTTGCCCGGCGGGGGAATGCTCTTCTGCACGTACAGCACTCCCCACGTGAAAACCTTTCTTAGCAGAAGGAGGCAGTATTTCCCTGGTAGTTGAGAGGTAGGCAGAAGCTTCAGATAAACATGCTGTGTCATCAAGCTTCAAGTGGAACACCGATGGGAACGTTCGCATTCTCCTGGAATGGAAGCCACTTGCTTTGGGCTTCAAGGCTGGCTGAACAGCCTTAGCGGCTCATCTTCTCTTCACTGCAGGAATGTGGCTTTGGGCCAAGGCTGCGTTCTCTCAATGGCAATAATGTGCTGGCAATTGCTTTCTAGAAACTCATCCCACGGCACTGCAGATTCAGCTCCATACAAATGAAAGGTGACCTAAGTCTACCAGGTAAAGTCCAGTGTTTCACATCAGCAGAGTTGAGTGTGCAGTGGTAGCCACGAAGCCATACTCTGAAAAGGAGTGCCTTAACTCTGCTATGCCCCTGGGAACACATAGGGCAGTGTATCGTGCACCAATCTCTCATGATGACCACTGTGTGCTACAAGAGCGGTCGCTGGCTTCTGAGGAAGCCTAGGCGAAGTAGGTCCCCGGGAGCAGTCTTCACATTCATAGCAAGGGCAACGTACTCCTTTCTGGGATGCCTAGGCAGAGTGTTCCAGTCGTCAAAAGGCCTCGCGAAAGCAGCGCCTGGCAGATTCTCTTTGCAAGTGGATCGTCCTCAGTGACTGAAACAGAACTGCACTGTTACTGCACAATGTGCTTGTGATTCAGTCTGGGACACAGGATGGCACTCTCACAGAGGCGAAAGCTAACTTTTGCATCCAGCCTGAAGACCAGTATATTTTTCACACTTCCACTGTTGTATGTGCAACAGCCATGGTCCTCGAAGCCTACCTAAGGTACTGAAATACTTACCCATTTCATCCTATGCAGAGGTCCCTGTGCCCAAAGGGTCTCCAGGGAAGAGCCCTGTGGGTCCCGTGTGTTTCCTTGAGGTAGTCAGAAACTACTGAGGATAACCTTATGAGCTCAAGTTTGAAACCGGGCAACCCTGGCAAAACCTTCATTTCGTCCGTGGTAGGCGAGACAGGTGCGGTTTGAAAGCTGCCAGAAGATCACTCCTGCTGCCCATCTTTTCTTTGTTGCCTGACGGCATCACGAAAGAACTTGAGTGTACTCGTATGAGGCATGCTGGTCTCGGTTCCTTGCTGGGAGTTCCTCCAGGAGCACACTGGAGCTTGGCGGCAAAGAACTGGCACCCCTGGGCTCAAGTAAAAGTCCCAATTTCTCCCTTAGTAAGCTGAGCTATGCCCTAGGAGCGAAGAAGCATGTGTTAAAGGAAGGCTGCCACACTGTTACGTATTTCACGATTCATTGTGCACTCACCTTCGTTGTAACATCTGTGAAAGGGCACTGAATGCTATCCTAGTCTTCAGCTGCGTTTGAGTCCCAGGAAGCAACTGGGTTCGTTGGCTTACAGGCTGTGATCGTGCAGCGGTAATGGCAAAGATCTGCCCGGATCGCTCGACAGCTCTCGTTTGTACAGCATTCAAACGGCCTCAGGAACGCCGTTCCAAGCAGCCTTACATTCCATGCTGGCGTAGCCAGGGAGGCATTTGGATTCTTCGGAGAAACACCACTGTGCCTCACCAGTGAAACCTGTGGGCTCCCAAATACGTCTCCCTACGGCAGTCGGATGCTAGATGTTTAGTTCCAGCCTGAAAACAACGGACAGCTTTTTCTGTGACAATGCTGGACTTCTGGGATCATCCAGATTCACCAAGGCCTAACTTTTGCCCAGCAGGGGAATGCTCTTCTGCACGTACAGCACTCCCCACGTGAAAACCTTTCTTAGCAGAAGGAGGCAGTCTTTCCCTAGTACTACATAGCTAGGCTTAATCTTCAGATAATATGCTGTGTCATCAAGCTTGAAAGTGGGACACCGATGGGAGCCTTTTATTCTCCTGGAATGGAAGTCACTTGCTTGGGCTTCAGGCTGCCTAAACAGCCTTAGTGGCTCATCTTCTCTTCACTGCAGGAATGTGGCTTTGGGCCAAGGCTGCGTTCTCTCAATGGCAATAATGTGCTGGCAATTGCTTTCTAGAAACTCATCCCACGGCACTCCAGAATCAGATCAATACAAATGAAAGGTGACCTAAGTCCTCGGGGTAAGGTCCAGTGTTTCACATCAGTAGAGTTGAGTGTGCAGTGGTAGCAACGAAGCCATACTCTGAAAAGGAGTGCCTTAACTCTGCTATGCCCCTGGGGACACATAGGGCAGTGTATCGTGCACCAATCTCTCATGATGACCACTGTGTGCCAGAAGAGCGGTCGCTGGCTTCTGAGGAAGCCTAGGCGAAGTAGGTCCCCGGGAGCACTCTTCACATTCATAGCAAGGGCAACGTACTCCTTTCTGGGATGCCTAGGCAGAGTGTTCCAGTCGTCAAAAGGCCTCGCGAAAGCAGCGCCTGGCAGATTCTCTTTGCAAGTGGATCGTCCTCAGTGACTGAAACAGAACTGCACTGTTACTGCACAACGTGCTTGTGATTCAGTCTGGGACACAGGATAGCAATCTCACAGAGGCGAAAGCTAACCTTTGCATCCAGCCTGAAGACCAGTACATTTTTCACACTTCACACTGTTAAGTATGTGCAACAGCCATGCTCACCGAGGCCTACCTAAGGTACTGAAATACTTACCCATTTCATCCAATGCAGAGGCCCCTGTGCCCAAAGGGTCTCCAGGGAAGAGCCCTGTGGGTCCCGTGTGTTTCCTTGAGGTAGTCAGAAACTACTGAGGATAACCTTATGAGCTCAAGTTTGAAACCGGGCAACCCTGGCAAAACCTTCATTTCGTCCGTGGTAGGCGAGACAGGTGCGGTTTGAAAGCTGCCAGAAGATCACTCCTGCTGCCCATCTTCTCTTTGCTGCCTGACGACATCACGAAAGAACTTGAGTGTAATCGTTTGAGGCATGCTGGTCTCGGTTCCTTGCTGGGAGCTCCTCCAGGAGCACACTGGAGCTTGGCGGCAAAGAACTGGCACCCCTGTGCTCAAGTAAAAGTCCAGATTTCTCCCATAGTCAGCTTAGCTATGCCCTAGAAGCGAAGAAGCATGTGATAGAGGAAGGCTGCAACACTGTTTGGTATTTCACGACTCATTGTGCACTCACCTTCGTTGTAACATCTGTGAAAGGGCACTGAATGCCGTCCAAATCTTCTGCTGTGTTTGAGTCCCAGGAAGCAACTGGGTTCGTTGGCTTTAAGGCTGTGAACGTGCAGCGGTAATGGCAAAGCCCTGCCTGGATTGCTCCACAGCTCTCGTTCATACAGCATTCAAACGGCCTCAGGAACGCCGTTCCAAGCAGCCTTACATTCCATGCTGGCGTAGCCAGGGAGGCATTTGGATTCTTCGGAGAAACACCTCTGTGCCTCACAAGTGAAACCTGTGGGCTCCCAAATACGTCTCCCTAAGGCAGTCGGAAGCTACATGTTTAGTTCCAGCCTGAAAACAACGGACAGCTTTTTCTGTGACAATGCTGGACTTCTGGGACCATCCAGATTCACCAAGGCCTAACTTTTGCCCGGCGGGGGAATGCTCTTCTGCACGTACAGCACTCCCCACGTGAAAACCTTTCTTAGCAGAAGGAGGCAGTATTTCCCTGGTAGTTGAGAGGTAGGCAGAAGCTTCAGATAAACATGCTGTGTCATCAAGCTTCAAGTGGAACACCGATGGGAACGTTCGCATTCTCCTGGAATGGAAGCCACTTGCTTTGGGCTTCAAGGCTGGCTGAACAGCCTTAGCGGCTCATCTTCTCTTCACTGCAGGAATGTGGCTTTGGGCCAAGGCTGCGTTCTCTCAATGGCAATAATGTGCTGGCAATTGCTTTCTAGAAACTCATCCCACGGCACTGCAGATTCAGCTCCATACAAATGAAAGGTGACCTAAGTCTACCAGGTAAAGTCCAGTGTTTCACATCAGCAGAGTTGAGTGTGCAGTGGTAGCCACGAAGCCATACTCTGAAAAGGAGTGCCTTAACTCTGCTATGCCCCTGGGGACACATAGGGCAGTGTATCGTGCACCAATCTCTCATGATGACCACTGTGTGCCAGAAGAGCGGTCGCTGGCTTCTGAGGAAGCCTAGGCGAAGTAGGTCCCCGGGAGCACTCTTCACATTCATAGCAAGGGCAACGTACTCCTTTCTGGGATGCCTAGGCAGAGTGTTCCAGTCGTCAAAAGGCCTCGCGAAAGCAGCGCCTGGCAGATTCTCTTTGCAAGTGGATCGTCCTCAGTGACTGAAACAGAACTGCACTGTTACTGCACAATGTGCTTGTGATTCAGTCTGAGACACAGGATGGCACTCTCACAGAGGCGAAAGCTAACTTTTGCATCCAGCCTGAAGACCAGTATATTTTTCACACTTCCACTGTTGTATGTGCAACAGCCATGGTCCTCGAAGCCTACCTAAGGTACTGAAATACTTACCCATTTCATCCTATGCAGAGGTCCCTGTGCCCAAAGGGTCTCCAGGGAAGAGCCCTGTGGGTCCCGTGTGTTTCCTTGAGGTAGTCAGAAACTACTGAGGATAACCTTATGAGCTCAAGTTTGAAACCGGGCAACCCTGGCAAAACCTTCATTTCGTCCGTGGTAGGCGAGACAGGTGCGGTTTGAAAGCTGCCAGAAGATCACTCCTGCTGCCCATCTTTTCTTTGTTGCCTGACGGCATCACGAAAGAACTTGAGTGTACTCGTATGAGGCATGCTGGTCTCGGTTCCTTGCTGGGAGTTCCTCCAGGAGCACACTGGAGCTTGGCGGCAAAGAACTGGCACCCCTGGGCTCAAGTAAAAGTCCCAATTTCTCCCTTAGTAAGCTGAGCTATGCCCTAGGAGCGAAGAAGCATGTGTTAAAGGAAGGCTGCCACACTGTTACGTATTTCACGATTCATTGTGCACTCACCTTCGTTGTAACATCTGTGAAAGGGCACTGAATGCTATCCTAGTCTTCAGCTGCGTTTGAGTCCCAGGAAGCAACTGGGTTCGTTGGCTTACAGGCTGTGATCGTGCAGCGGTAATGGCAAAGATCTGCCCGGATCGCTCGACAGCTCTCGTTTGTACAGCATTCAAACGGCCTCAGGAACGCCGTTCCAAGCAGCCTTACATTCCATGCTGGCGTAGCCAGGGAGGCATTTGGATTCTTCGGAGAAACACCACTGTGCCTCACCAGTGAAACCTGTGGGCTCCCAAATACGTCTCCCTACGGCAGTCGGATGCTAGATGTTTAGTTCCAGCCTGAAAACAACGGACAGCTTTTTCTGTGACAATGCTGGACTTCTGGGATCATCCAGATTCACCAAGGCCTAACTTTTGCCCAGCAGGGGAATGCTCTTCTGCACGTACAGCACTCCCCACGTGAAAACCTTTCTTAGCAGAAGGAGGCAGTCTTTCCCTAGTACTACATAGCTAGGCTTAATCTTCAGATAATATGCTGTGTCATCAAGCTTGAAAGTGGGACACCGATGGGAGCCTTTTATTCTCCTGGAATGGAAGTCACTTGCTTGGGCTTCAGGCTGCCTAAACAGCCTTAGTGGCTCATCTTCTCTTCACTGCAGGAATGTGGCTTTGGGCCAAGGCTGCGTTCTCTCAATGGCAATAATGTGCTGGCAATTGCTTTCTAGAAACTCATCCCACGGCACTCCAGAATCAGATCAATACAAATGAAAGGTGACCTAAGTCCTCGGGGTAAGGTCCAGTGTTTCACATCAGTAGAGTTGAGTGTGCAGTGGTAGCAACGAAGCCATACTCTGAAAAGGAGTGCCTTAACTCTGCTATGCCCCTGGGGACACATAGGGCAGTGTATCGTGCACCAATCTCTCATGATGACCACTGTGTGCCAGAAGAGCGGTCGCTGGCTTCTGAGGAAGCCTAGGCGAAGTAGGTCCCCGGGAGCACTCTTCACATTCATAGCAAGGGCAACGTACTCCTTTCTGGGATGCCTAGGCAGAGTGTTCCAGTCGTCAAAAGGCCTCGCGAAAGCAGCGCCTGGCAGATTCTCTTTGCAAGTGGATCGTCCTCAGTGACTGAAACAGAACTGCACTGTTACTGCACAACGTGCTTGTGATTCAGTCTGGGACACAGGATAGCAATCTCACAGAGGCGAAAGCTAACCTTTGCATCCAGCCTGAAGACCAGTACATTTTTCACACTTCACACTGTTAAGTATGTGCAACAGCCATGCTCACCGAGGCCTACCTAAGGTACTGAAATACTTACCCATTTCATCCAATGCAGAGGCCCCTGTGCCCAAAGGGTCTCCAGGGAAGAGCCCTGTGGGTCCCGTGTGTTTCCTTGAGGTAGTCAGAAACTACTGAGGATAACCTTATGAGCTCAAGTTTGAAACCGGGCAACCCTGGCAAAACCTTCATTTCGTCCGTGGTAGGCGAGACAGGTGCGGTTTGAAAGCTGCCAGAAGATCACTCCTGCTGCCCATCTTCTCTTTGCTGCCTGACGACATCACGAAAGAACTTGAGTGTAATCGTTTGAGGCATGCTGGTCTCGGTTCCTTGCTGGGAGCTCCTCCAGGAGCACACTGGAGCTTGCCGGCAAAGAACTGGCACCCCTGTGCTCAAGTAAAAGTCCAGATTTCTCCCATAGTCAGCTTAGCTATGCCCTAGAAGCGAAGAAGCATGTGATAGAGGAAGGCTGCAACACTGTTTGGTATTTCACGACTCATTGTGCACTCACCTTCGTTGTAACATCTGTGAAAGGGCACTGAATGCCGTCCAAATCTTCTGCTGTGTTTGAGTCCCAGGAAGCAACTGGGTTCGTTGGCTTTAAGGCTGTGAACGTGCAGCGGTAATGGCAAAGCCCTGCCTGGATTGCTCCACAGCTCTCGTTCATACAGCATTCAAACGGCCTCAGGAACGCCGTTCCAAGCAGCCTTACATTCCATGCTGGCGTAGCCAGGGAGGCATTTGGATTCTTCGGAGAAACACCTCTGTGCCTCACAAGTGAAACCTGTGGGCTCCCAAATACGTCTCCCTAAGGCAGTCGGAAGCTACATGTTTAGTTCCAGCCTGAAAACAACGGACAGCTTTTTCTGTGACAATGCTGGACTTCTGGGACCATCCAGATTCACCAAGGCCTAACTTTTGCCCGGCGGGGGAATGCTCTTCTGCACGTACAGCACTCCCCACGTGAAAACCTTTCTTAGCAGAAGGAGGCAGTATTTCCCTGGTAGTTGAGAGGTAGGCAGAAGCTTCAGATAAACATGCTGTGTCATCAAGCTTCAAGTGGAACACCGATGGGAACGTTCGCATTCTCCTGGAATGGAAGCCACTTGCTTTGGGCTTCAAGGCTGGCTGAACAGCCTTAGCGGCTCATCTTCTCTTCACTGCAGGAATGTGGCTTTGGGCCAAGGCTGCGTTCTCTCAATGGCAATAATGTGCTGGCAATTGCTTTCTAGAAACTCATCCCACGGCACTGCAGATTCAGCTCCATACAAATGAAAGGTGACCTAAGTCTACCAGGTAAAGTCCAGTGTTTCACATCAGCAGAGTTGAGTGTGCAGTGGTAGCCACGAAGCCATACTCTGAAAAGGAGTGCCTTAACTCTGCTATGCCCCTGGGAACACAGAGGGCAGTGTATCGTGCACCAATCTCTCATGATGACCACTGTGTGCTACAAGAGCGGTCGCTGGCTTCTGAGGAAGCCTAGGCGAAGTAGGTCCCCGGGAGCAGTCTTCACATTCATAGCAAGGGCAACGTACTCCTTTCTGGGATGCCTAGGCAGAGTGTTCCAGTCGTCAAAAGGCCTCGCGAAAGCAGCGCCTGGCAGATTCTCTTTGCAAGTGGATCGTCCTCAGTGACTGAAACAGAACTGCACTGTTACTGCACAATGTGCTTGTGATTCAGTCTGGGACACAGGATGGCACTCTCACAGAGGCGAAAGCTAACCTTTGCATCCAGCCTGAAGACCAGTATATTTTTCACACTTCCACTGTTGTATGTGCAACAGCCATGGTCCTCGAAGCCTACCTAAGGTACTGAAATACTTACCCATTTCATCCTATGCAGAGGTCCCTGTGCCCAAAGGGTCTCCAGGGAAGAGCCCTGTGGGTCCCGTGTGTTTCCTTGAGGTAGTCAGAAACTACTGAGGATAACCTTATGAGCTCAAGTTTGAAACCGGGCAACCCTGGCAAAACCTTCATTTCGTCCGTGGTAGGCGAGACAGGTGCGGTTTGAAAGCTGCCAGAAGATCACTCCTGCTGCCCATCTTTTCTTTGTTGCCTGACGGCATCACGAAAGAACTTGAGTGTACTCGTATGAGGCATGCTGGTCTCGGTTCCTTGCTGGGAGTTCCTCCAGGAGCACACTGGAGCTTGGCGGCAAAGAACTGGCACCCCTGGGCTCAAGTAAAAGTCCCAATTTCTCCCTTAGTAAGCTGAGCTATGCCCTAGGAGCGAAGAAGCATGTGTTAAAGGAAGGCTGCCACACTGTTACGTATTTCACGATTCATTGTGCACTCACCTTCGTTGTAACATCTGTGAAAGGGCACTGAATGCTATCCTAGTCTTCAGCTGCGTTTGAGTCCCAGGAAGCAACTGGGTTCGTTGGCTTACAGGCTGTGATCGTGCAGCGGTAATGGCAAAGATCTGCCCGGATCGCTCGACAGCTCTCGTTTGTACAGCATTCAAACGGCCTCAGGAACGCCGTTCCAAGCAGCCTTACATTCCATGCTGGCGTAGCCAGGGAGGCATTTGGATTCTTCGGAGAAACACCACTGTGCCTCACCAGTGAAACCTGTGGGCTCCCAAATACGTCTCCCTACGGCAGTCGGATGCTAGATGTTTAGTTCCAGCCTGAAAACAACGGACAGCTTTTTCTGTGACAATGCTGGACTTCTGGGATCATCCAGATTCACCAAGGCCTAACTTTTGCCCAGCAGGGGAATGCTCTTCTGCACGTACAGCACTCCCCACGTGAAAACCTTTCTTAGCAGAAGGAGGCAGTCTTTCCCTAGTACTACATAGCTAGGCTTAATCTTCAGATAATATGCTGTGTCATCAAGCTTGAAAGTGGGACACCGATGGGAGCCTTTTATTCTCCTGGAATGGAAGTCACTTGCTTGGGCTTCAGGCTGCCTAAACAGCCTTAGTGGCTCATCTTCTCTTCACTGCAGGAATGTGGCTTTGGGCCAAGGCTGCGTTCTCTCAATGGCAATAATGTGCTGGCAATTGCTTTCTAGAAACTCATCCCACGGCACTCCAGAATCTGATCAATACAAATGAAAGGTGACCTAAGTCCTCGGGGTAAGGTCCAGTGTTTCACATCAGTAGAGTTGAGTGTGCAGTGGTAGCAACGAAGCCATACTCTGAAAAGGAGTGCCTTAACTCTGCTATGCCCCTGGGGACACATAGGGCAGTGTATCGTGCACCAATCTCTCATGATGACCACTGTGTGCCAGAAGAGCGGTCGCTGGCTTCTGAGGAAGCCTAGGCGAAGTAGGTCCCCGGGAGCACTCTTCACATTCATAGCAAGGGCAACGTACTCCTTTCTGGGATGCCTAGGCAGAGTGTTCCAGTCGTCAAAAGGCCTCGCGAAAGCAGCGCCTGGCAGATTCTCTTTGCAAGTGGATCGTCCTCAGTGACTGAAACAGAACTGCACTGTTACTGCACAACGTGCTTGTGATTCAGTCTGGGACACAGGATAGCAATCTCACAGAGGCGAAAGCTAACCTTTGCATCCAGCCTGAAGACCAGTACATTTTTCACACTTCACACTGTTAAGTATGTGCAACAGCCATGCTCACCGAGGCCTACCTAAGGTACTGAAATACTTACCCATTTCATCCAATGCAGAGGCCCCTGTGCCCAAAGGGTCTCCAGGGAAGAGCCCTGTGGGTCCCGTGTGTTTCCTTGAGGTAGTCAGAAACTACTGAGGATAACCTTATGAGCTCAAGTTTGAAACCGGGCAACCCTGGCAAAACCTTCATTTCGTCCGTGGTAGGCGAGACAGGTGCGGTTTGAAAGCTGCCAGAAGATCACTCCTGCTGCCCATCTTCTCTTTGCTGCCTGACGACATCACGAAAGAACTTGAGTGTAATCGTTTGAGGCATGCTGGTCTCGGTTCCTTGCTGGGAGCTCCTCCAGGAGCACACTGGAGCTTGGCGGCAAAGAACTGGCACCCCTGTGCTCAAGTAAAAGTCCAGATTTCTCCCATAGTCAGCTTAGCTATGCCCTAGAAGCGAAGAAGCATGTGATAGAGGAAGGCTGCAACACTGTTTGGTATTTCACGACTCATTGTGCACTCACCTTCGTTGTAACATCTGTGAAAGGGCACTGAATGCCGTCCAAATCTTCTGCTGTGTTTGAGTCCCAGGAAGCAACTGGGTTCGTTGGCTTTAAGGCTGTGAACGTGCAGCGGTAATGGCAAAGCCCTGCCTGGATTGCTCCACAGCTCTCGTTCATACAGCATTCAAACGGCCTCAGGAACGCCGTTCCAAGCAGCCTTACATTCCATGCTGGCGTAGCCAGGGAGGCATTTGGATTCTTCGGAGAAACACCTCTGTGCCTCACAAGTGAAACCTGTGGGCTCCCAAATACGTCTCCCTAAGGCAGTCGGAAGCTACATGTTTAGTTCCAGCCTGAAAACAACGGACAGCTTTTTCTGTGACAATGCTGGACTTCTGGGACCATCCAGATTCACCAAGGCCTAACTTTTGCCCGGCGGGGGAATGCTCTTCTGCACGTACAGCACTCCCCACGTGAAAACCTTTCTTAGCAGAAGGAGGCAGTATTTCCCTGGTAGTTGAGAGGTAGGCAGAAGCTTCAGATAAACATGCTGTGTCATCAAGCTTCAAGTGGAACACCGATGGGAACGTTCGCATTCTCCTGGAATGGAAGCCACTTGCTTTGGGCTTCAAGGCTGGCTGAACAGCCTTAGCGGCTCATCTTCTCTTCACTGCAGGAATGTGGCTTTGGGCCAAGGCTGCGTTCTCTCAATGGCAATAATGTGCTGGCAATTGCTTTCTAGAAACTCATCCCACGGCACTGCAGATTCAGCTCCATACAAATGAAAGGTGACCTAAGTCTACCAGGTAAAGTCCAGTGTTTCACATCAGCAGAGTTGAGTGTGCAGTGGTAGCCACGAAGCCATACTCTGAAAAGGAGTGCCTTAACTCTGCTATGCCCCTGGGGACACATAGGGCAGTGTATCGTGCACCAATCTCTCATGATGACCACTGTGTGCCAGAAGAGCGGTCGCTGGCTTCTGAGGAAGCCTAGGCGAAGTAGGTCCCCGGGAGCACTCTTCACATTCATAGCAAGGGCAACGTACTCCTTTCTGGGATGCCTAGGCAGAGTGTTCCAGTCGTCAAAAGGCCTCGCGAAAGCAGCGCCTGGCAGATTCTCTTTGCAAGTGGATCGTCCTCAGTGACTGAAACAGAACTGCACTGTTACTGCACAATGTGCTTGTGATTCAGTCTGAGACACAGGATGGCACTCTCACAGAGGCGAAAGCTAACTTTTGCATCCAGCCTGAAGACCAGTATATTTTTCACACTTCCACTGTTGTATGTGCAACAGCCATGGTCCTCGAAGCCTACCTAAGGTACTGAAATACTTACCCATTTCATCCTATGCAGAGGTCCCTGTGCCCAAAGGGTCTCCAGGGAAGAGCCCTGTGGGTCCCGTGTGTTTCCTTGAGGTAGTCAGAAACTACTGAGGATAACCTTATGAGCTCAAGTTTGAAACCGGGCAACCCTGGCAAAACCTTCATTTCGTCCGTGGTAGGCGAGACAGGTGCGGTTTGAAAGCTGCCAGAAGATCACTCCTGCTGCCCATCTTTTCTTTGTTGCCTGACGGCATCACGAAAGAACTTGAGTGTACTCGTATGAGGCATGCTGGTCTCGGTTCCTTGCTGGGAGTTCCTCCAGGAGCACACTGGAGCTTGGCGGCAAAGAACTGGCACCCCTGGGCTCAAGTAAAAGTCCCAATTTCTCCCTTAGTAAGCTGAGCTATGCCCTAGGAGCGAAGAAGCATGTGTTAAAGGAAGGCTGCCACACTGTTACGTATTTCACGATTCATTGTGCACTCACCTTCGTTGTAACATCTGTGAAAGGGCACTGAATGCTATCCTAGTCTTCAGCTGCGTTTGAGTCCCAGGAAGCAACTGGGTTCGTTGGCTTACAGGCTGTGATCGTGCAGCGGTAATGGCAAAGATCTGCCCGGATCGCTCGACAGCTCTCGTTTGTACAGCATTCAAACGGCCTCAGGAACGCCGTTCCAAGCAGCCTTACATTCCATGCTGGCGTAGCCAGGGAGGCATTTGGATTCTTCGGAGAAACACCACTGTGCCTCACCAGTGAAACCTGTGGGCTCCCAAATACGTCTCCCTACGGCAGTCGGATGCTAGATGTTTAGTTCCAGCCTGAAAACAACGGACAGCTTTTTCTGTGACAATGCTGGACTTCTGGGATCATCCAGATTCACCAAGGCCTAACTTTTGCCCAGCAGGGGAATGCTCTTCTGCACGTACAGCACTCCCCACGTGAAAACCTTTCTTAGCAGAAGGAGGCAGTCTTTCCCTAGTACTACATAGCTAGGCTTAATCTTCAGATAATATGCTGTGTCATCAAGCTTGAAAGTGGGACACCGATGGGAGCCTTTTATTCTCCTGGAATGGAAGTCACTTGCTTGGGCTTCAGGCTGCCTAAACAGCCTTAGTGGCTCATCTTCTCTTCACTGCAGGAATGTGGCTTTGGGCCAAGGCTGCGTTCTCTCAATGGCAATAATGTGCTGGCAATTGCTTTCTAGAAACTCATCCCACGGCACTCCAGAATCAGATCAATACAAATGAAAGGTGACCTAAGTCCTCGGGGTAAGGTCCAGTGTTTCACATCAGTAGAGTTGAGTGTGCAGTGGTAGCAACGAAGCCATACTCTGAAAAGGAGTGCCTTAACTCTGCTATGCCCCTGGGGACACATAGGGCAGTGTATCGTGCACCAATCTCTCATGATGACCACTGTGTGCCAGAAGAGCGGTCGCTGGCTTCTGAGGAAGCCTAGGCGAAGTAGGTCCCCGGGAGCACTCTTCACATTCATAGCAAGGGCAACGTACTCCTTTCTGGGATGCCTAGGCAGAGTGTTCCAGTCGTCAAAAGGCCTCGCGAAAGCAGCGCCTGGCAGATTCTCTTTGCAAGTGGATCGTCCTCAGTGACTGAAACAGAACTGCACTGTTACTGCACAACGTGCTTGTGATTCAGTCTGGGACACAGGATAGCAATCTCACAGAGGCGAAAGCTAACCTTTGCATCCAGCCTGAAGACCAGTACATTTTTCACACTTCACACTGTTAAGTATGTGCAACAGCCATGCTCACCGAGGCCTACCTAAGGTACTGAAATACTTACCCATTTCATCCAATGCAGAGGCCCCTGTGCCCAAAGGGTCTCCAGGGAAGAGCCCTGTGGGTCCCGTGTGTTTCCTTGAGGTAGTCAGAAACTACTGAGGATAACCTTATGAGCTCAAGTTTGAAACCGGGCAACCCTGGCAAAACCTTCATTTCGTCCGTGGTAGGCGAGACAGGTGCGGTTTGAAAGCTGCCAGAAGATCACTCCTGCTGCCCATCTTCTCTTTGCTGCCTGACGACATCACGAAAGAACTTGAGTGTAATCGTTTGAGGCATGCTGGTCTCGGTTCCTTGCTGGGAGCTCCTCCAGGAGCACACTGGAGCTTGCCGGCAAAGAACTGGCACCCCTGTGCTCAAGTAAAAGTCCAGATTTCTCCCATAGTCAGCTTAGCTATGCCCTAGAAGCGAAGAAGCATGTGATAGAGGAAGGCTGCAACACTGTTTGGTATTTCACGACTCATTGTGCACTCACCTTCGTTGTAACATCTGTGAAAGGGCACTGAATGCCGTCCAAATCTTCTGCTGTGTTTGAGTCCCAGGAAGCAACTGGGTTCGTTGGCTTTAAGGCTGTGAACGTGCAGCGGTAATGGCAAAGCCCTGCCTGGATTGCTCCACAGCTCTCGTTCATACAGCATTCAAACGGCCTCAGGAACGCCGTTCCAAGCAGCCTTACATTCCATGCTGGCGTAGCCAGGGAGGCATTTGGATTCTTCGGAGAAACACCTCTGTGCCTCACAAGTGAAACCTGTGGGCTCCCAAATACGTCTCCCTAAGGCAGTCGGAAGCTACATGTTTAGTTCCAGCCTGAAAACAACGGACAGCTTTTTCTGTGACAATGCTGGACTTCTGGGACCATCCAGATTCACCAAGGCCTAACTTTTGCCCGGCGGGGGAATGCTCTTCTGCACGTACAGCACTCCCCACGTGAAAACCTTTCTTAGCAGAAGGAGGCAGTATTTCCCTGGTAGTTGAGAGGTAGGCAGAAGCTTCAGATAAACATGCTGTGTCATCAAGCTTCAAGTGGAACACCGATGGGAACGTTCGCATTCTCCTGGAATGGAAGCCACTTGCTTTGGGCTTCAAGGCTGGCTGAACAGCCTTAGCGGCTCATCTTCTCTTCACTGCAGGAATGTGGCTTTGGGCCAAGGCTGCGTTCTCTCAATGGCAATAATGTGCTGGCAATTGCTTTCTAGAAACTCATCCCACGGCACTGCAGATTCAGCTCCATACAAATGAAAGGTGACCTAAGTCTACCAGGTAAAGTCCAGTGTTTCACATCAGCAGAGTTGAGTGTGCAGTGGTAGCCACGAAGCCATACTCTGAAAAGGAGTGCCTTAACTCTGCTATGCCCCTGGGAACACAGAGGGCAGTGTATCGTGCACCAATCTCTCATGATGACCACTGTGTGCTACAAGAGCGGTCGCTGGCTTCTGAGGAAGCCTAGGCGAAGTAGGTCCCCGGGAGCAGTCTTCACATTCATAGCAAGGGCAACGTACTCCTTTCTGGGATGCCTAGGCAGAGTGTTCCAGTCGTCAAAAGGCCTCGCGAAAGCAGCGCCTGGCAGATTCTCTTTGCAAGTGGATCGTCCTCAGTGACTGAAACAGAACTGCACTGTTACTGCACAATGTGCTTGTGATTCAGTCTGGGACACAGGATGGCACTCTCACAGAGGCGAAAGCTAACCTTTGCATCCAGCCTGAAGACCAGTATATTTTTCACACTTCCACTGTTGTATGTGCAACAGCCATGGTCCTCGAAGCCTACCTAAGGTACTGAAATACTTACCCATTTCATCCTATGCAGAGGTCCCTGTGCCCAAAGGGTCTCCAGGGAAGAGCCCTGTGGGTCCCGTGTGTTTCCTTGAGGTAGTCAGAAACTACTGAGGATAACCTTATGAGCTCAAGTTTGAAACCGGGCAACCCTGGCAAAACCTTCATTTCGTCCGTGGTAGGCGAGACAGGTGCGGTTTGAAAGCTGCCAGAAGATCACTCCTGCTGCCCATCTTTTCTTTGTTGCCTGACGGCATCACGAAAGAACTTGAGTGTACTCGTATGAGGCATGCTGGTCTCGGTTCCTTGCTGGGAGTTCCTCCAGGAGCACACTGGAGCTTGGCGGCAAAGAACTGGCACCCCTGGGCTCAAGTAAAAGTCCCAATTTCTCCCTTAGTAAGCTGAGCTATGCCCTAGGAGCGAAGAAGCATGTGTTAAAGGAAGGCTGCCACACTGTTACGTATTTCACGATTCATTGTGCACTCACCTTCGTTGTAACATCTGTGAAAGGGCACTGAATGCTATCCTAGTCTTCAGCTGCGTTTGAGTCCCAGGAAGCAACTGGGTTCGTTGGCTTACAGGCTGTGATCGTGCAGCGGTAATGGCAAAGATCTGCCCGGATCGCTCGACAGCTCTCGTTTGTACAGCATTCAAACGGCCTCAGGAACGCCGTTCCAAGCAGCCTTACATTCCATGCTGGCGTAGCCAGGGAGGCATTTGGATTCTTCGGAGAAACACCACTGTGCCTCACCAGTGAAACCTGTGGGCTCCCAAATACGTCTCCCTACGGCAGTCGGATGCTAGATGTTTAGTTCCAGCCTGAAAACAACGGACAGCTTTTTCTGTGACAATGCTGGACTTCTGGGATCATCCAGATTCACCAAGGCCTAACTTTTGCCCAGCAGGGGAATGCTCTTCTGCACGTACAGCACTCCCCACGTGAAAACCTTTCTTAGCAGAAGGAGGCAGTCTTTCCCTAGTACTACATAGCTAGGCTTAATCTTCAGATAATATGCTGTGTCATCAAGCTTGAAAGTGGGACACCGATGGGAGCCTTTTATTCTCCTGGAATGGAAGTCACTTGCTTGGGCTTCAGGCTGCCTAAACAGCCTTAGTGGCTCATCTTCTCTTCACTGCAGGAATGTGGCTTTGGGCCAAGGCTGCGTTCTCTCAATGGCAATAATGTGCTGGCAATTGCTTTCTAGAAACTCATCCCACGGCACTCCAGAATCAGATCAATACAAATGAAAGGTGACCTAAGTCCTCGGGGTAAGGTCCAGTGTTTCACATCAGTAGAGTTGAGTGTGCAGTGGTAGCAACGAAGCCATACTCTGAAAAGGAGTGCCTTAACTCTGCTATGCCCCTGGGGACACATAGGGCAGTGTATCGTGCACCAATCTCTCATGATGACCACTGTGTGCCAGAAGAGCGGTCGCTGGCTTCTGAGGAAGCCTAGGCGAAGTAGGTCCCCGGGAGCACTCTTCACATTCAGAGCAAGGGCACGTACTCCTTTCTGGGATGCCTAGGCAGAGTGTTCCAGTCGTCAAAAGGCCTCGCGAAAGCAGCGCCTGGCAGATTCTCTTTGCAAGTGGATCGTCCTCAGTGACTGAAACAGAACTGCACTGTTACTGCACAACGTGCTTGTGATTCAGTCTGGGACACAGGATAGCAATCTCACAGAGGCGAAAGCTAACCTTTGCATCCAGCCTGAAGACCAGTACATTTTTCACACTTCACACTGTTAAGTATGTGCAACAGCCATGCTCACCGAGGCCTACCTAAGGTACTGAAATACTTACCCATTTCATCCAATGCAGAGGCCCCTGTGCCCAAAGGGTCTCCAGGGAAGAGCCCTGTGGGTCCCGTGTGTTTCCTTGAGGTAGTCAGAAACTACTGAGGATAACCTTATGAGCTCAAGTTTGAAACCGGGCAACCCTGGCAAAACCTTCATTTCGTCCGTGGTAGGCGAGACAGGTGCGGTTTGAAAGCTGCCAGAAGATCACTCCTGCTGCCCATCTTCTCTTTGCTGCCTGACGACATCACGAAAGAACTTGAGTGTAATCGTTTGAGGCATGCTGGTCTCGGTTCCTTGCTGGGAGCTCCTCCAGGAGCACACTGGAGCTTGCCGGCAAAGAACTGGCACCCCTGTGCTCAAGTAAAAGTCCAGATTTCTCCCATAGTCAGCTTAGCTATGCCCTAGAAGCGAAGAAGCATGTGATAGAGGAAGGCTGCAACACTGTTTGGTATTTCACGACTCATTGTGCACTCACCTTCGTTGTAACATCTGTGAAAGGGCACTGAATGCCGTCCAAATCTTCTGCTGTGTTTGAGTCCCAGGAAGCAACTGGGTTCGTTGGCTTTAAGGCTGTGAACGTGCAGCGGTAATGGCAAAGCCCTGCCTGGATTGCTCCACAGCTCTCGTTCATACAGCATTCAAACGGCCTCAGGAACGCCGTTCCAAGCAGCCTTACATTCCATGCTGGCGTAGCCAGGGAGGCATTTGGATTCTTCGGAGAAACACCTCTGTGCCTCACAAGTGAAACCTGTGGGCTCCCAAATACGTCTCCCTAAGGCAGTCGGAAGCTACATGTTTAGTTCCAGCCTGAAAACAACGGACAGCTTTTTCTGTGACAATGCTGGACTTCTGGGACCATCCAGATTCACCAAGGCCTAACTTTTGCCCGGCGGGGGAATGCTCTTCTGCACGTACAGCACTCCCCACGTGAAAACCTTTCTTAGCAGAAGGAGGCAGTATTTCCCTGGTAGTTGAGAGGTAGGCAGAAGCTTCAGATAAACATGCTGTGTCATCAAGCTTGAAGTGACACACCGATGGGAACGTTCGCATTCTCCTGGAATGGAAGCCACTTGCTTTGGGCTTCAAGGCTGGCTGAACAGCCTTAGCGGCTCATCTTCTCTTCACTGCAGGAATGTGGCTTTGGGCCAAGGCTGCGTTCTCTCAATGGCAATAATGTGCTGGCAATTGCTTTCTAGAAACTCATCCCACGGCACTGCAGATTCAGCTCCATACAAATGAAAGGTGACCTAAGTCTACCAGGTAAAGTCCAGTGTTTCACATCAGCAGAGCTGAGTGTGCAGTGGTAGCCACGAAGCCATACTCTGAAAAGGAGTGCCTTAACTCTGCTATGCCCCTGGGAACACATAGGGCAGTGTATCGTGCACCAATCTCTCATGATGACCACTGTGTGCCAGAAGAGCGGTCGCTGGCTTCTGAGGAAGCCTAGGCGAAGTAGGTCCCCGGGAGCACTCTTCACATTCATAGCAAGGGCAACGTACTCCTTTCTGGGATGCCTAGGCAGAGTGTTCCAGTCGTCAAAAGGCCTCGCGAAAGCAGCGCCTGGCAGATTCTCTTTGCAAGTGGATCGTCCTCAGTGACTGAAACAGAATTGCACTGTTACTGCACAATGTGCTTGTGATTCAGTCTGGGACACAGGATGGCACTCTCACAGAGGCGAAAGCTAACTTTTGCATCCAGCCTGAAGACCAGTATATTTTTCACACTTCCACTGTTGTATGTGCAACAGCCATGGTCCTCGAAGCCTACCTAAGGTACTGAAATACTTACCCATTTCATCCTATGCAGAGGTCCCTGTGCCCAAAGGGTCTCCAGGGAAGAGCCCTGTGGGTCCCGTGTGTTTCCTTGAGGTAGTCAGAAACTACTGAGGATAACCTTATGAGCTCAAGTTTGAAACCGGGCAACCCTGGCAAAACCTTCATTTCGTCCGTGGTAGGCGAGACAGGTGCGGTTTGAAAGCTGCCAGAAGATCACTCCTGCTGCCCATCTTTTCTTTGTTGCCTGACGGCATCACGAAAGAACTTGAGTGTACTCGTATGAGGCATGCTGGTCTCGGTTCCTTGCTGGGAGTTCCTCCAGGAGCACACTGGAGCTTGGCGGCAAAGAACTGGCACCCCTGGGCTCAAGTAAAAGTCCCAATTTCTCCCTTAGTAAGCTGAGCTATGCCCTAGGAGCGAAGAAGCATGTGTTAAAGGAAGGCTGCCACACTGTTACGTATTTCACGATTCATTGTGCACTCACCTTCGTTGTAACATCTGTGAAAGGGCACTGAATGCTATCCTAGTCTTCAGCTGCGTTTGAGTCCCAGGAAGCAACTGGGTTCGTTGGCTTACAGGCTGTGATCGTGCAGCGGTAATGGCAAAGATCTGCCCGGATCGCTCGACAGCTCTCGTTTGTACAGCATTCAAACGGCCTCAGGAACGCCGTTCCAAGCAGCCTTACATTCCATGCTGGCGTAGCCAGGGAGGCATTTGGATTCTTCGGAGAAACACCACTGTGCCTCACCAGTGAAACCTGTGGGCTCCCAAATACGTCTCCCTACGGCAGTCGGATGCTAGATGTTTAGTTCCAGCCTGAAAACAACGGACAGCTTTTTCTGTGACAATGCTGGACTTCTGGGATCATCCAGATTCACCAAGGCCTAACTTTTGCCCAGCAGGGGAATGCTCTTCTGCACGTACAGCACTCCCCACGTGAAAACCTTTCTTAGCAGAAGGAGGCAGTCTTTCCCTAGTACTACATAGCTAGGCTTAATCTTCAGATAATATGCTGTGTCATCAAGCTTGAAAGTGGGACACCGATGGGAGCCTTTTATTCTCCTGGAATGGAAGTCACTTGCTTGGGCTTCAGGCTGCCTAAACAGCCTTAGTGGCTCATCTTCTCTTCACTGCAGGAATGTGGCTTTGGGCCAAGGCTGCGTTCTCTCAATGGCAATAATGTGCTGGCAATTGCTTTCTAGAAACTCATCCCACGGCACTCCAGAATCAGATCAATACAAATGAAAGGTGACCTAAGTCCTCGGGGTAAGGTCCAGTGTTTCACATCAGTAGAGTTGAGTGTGCAGTGGTAGCAACGAAGCCATACTCTGAAAAGGAGTGCCTTAACTCTGCTATGCCCCTGGGGACACATAGGGCAGTGTATCGTGCACCAATCTCTCATGATGACCACTGTGTGCCAGAAGAGCGGTCGCTGGCTTCTGAGGAAGCCTAGGCGAAGTAGGTCCCCGGGAGCACTCTTCACATTCATAGCAAGGGCAACGTACTCCTTTCTGGGATGCCTAGGCAGAGTGTTCCAGTCGTCAAAAGGCCTCGCGAAAGCAGCGCCTGGCAGATTCTCTTTGCAAGTGGATCGTCCTCAGTGACTGAAACAGAACTGCACTGTTACTGCACAACGTGCTTGTGATTCAGTCTGGGACACAGGATAGCAATCTCACAGAGGCGAAAGCTAACCTTTGCATCCAGCCTGAAGACCAGTACATTTTTCACACTTCACACTGTTAAGTATGTGCAACAGCCATGCTCACCGAGGCCTACCTAAGGTACTGAAATACTTACCCATTTCATCCAATGCAGAGGCCCCTGTGCCCAAAGGGTCTCCAGGGAAGAGCCCTGTGGGTCCCGTGTGTTTCCTTGAGGTAGTCAGAAACTACTGAGGATAACCTTATGAGCTCAAGTTTGAAACCGGGCAACCCTGGCAAAACCTTCATTTCGTCCGTGGTAGGCGAGACAGGTGCGGTTTGAAAGCTGCCAGAAGATCACTCCTGCTGCCCATCTTCTCTTTGCTGCCTGACGACATCACGAAAGAACTTGAGTGTAATCGTTTGAGGCATGCTGGTCTCGGTTCCTTGCTGGGAGCTCCTCCAGGAGCACACTGGAGCTTGGCGGCAAAGAACTGGCACCCCTGTGCTCAAGTAAAAGTCCAGATTTCTCCCATAGTCAGCTTAGCTATGCCCTAGAAGCGAAGAAGCATGTGATAGAGGAAGGCTGCAACACTGTTTGGTATTTCACGACTCATTGTGCACTCACCTTCGTTGTAACATCTGTGAAAGGGCACTGAATGCCGTCCAAATCTTCTGCTGTGTTTGAGTCCCAGGAAGCAACTGGGTTCGTTGGCTTTAAGGCTGTGAACGTGCAGCGGTAATGGCAAAGCCCTGCCTGGATTGCTCCACAGCTCTCGTTCATACAGCATTCAAACGGCCTCAGGAACGCCGTTCCAAGCAGCCTTACATTCCATGCTGGCGTAGCCAGGGAGGCATTTGGATTCTTCGGAGAAACACCTCTGTGCCTCACAAGTGAAACCTGTGGGCTCCCAAATACGTCTCCCTAAGGCAGTCGGAAGCTACATGTTTAGTTCCAGCCTGAAAACAACGGACAGCTTTTTCTGTGACAATGCTGGACTTCTGGGACCACCCAGATTCACCAAGGCCTAACTTTTGCCCGGCGGGGGAATGCTCTTCTGCACGTACAGCACTCCCCACGTGAAAACCTTTCTTAGCAGAAGGAGGCAGTATTTCCCTGGTAGTTGAGAGGTAGGCAGAAGCTTCAGATAAACATGCTGTGTCATCAAGCTTCAAGTGGAACACCGATGGGAACGTTCGCATTCTCCTGGAATGGAAGCCACTTGCTTTGGGCTTCAAGGCTGGCTGAACAGCCTTAGCGGCTCATCTTCTCTTCACTGCAGGAATGTGGCTTTGGGCCAAGGCTGCGTTCTCTCAATGGCAATAATGTGCTGGCAATTGCTTTCTAGAAACTCATCCCACGGCACTGCAGATTCAGCTCCATACAAATGAAAGGTGACCTAAGTCTACCAGGTAAAGTCCAGTGTTTCACATCAGCAGAGTTGAGTGTGCAGTGGTAGCCACGAAGCCATACTCTGAAAAGGAGTGCCTTAACTCTGCTATGCCCCTGGGAACACATAGGGCAGTGTATCGTGCACCAATCTCTCATGATGACCACTGTGTGCTACAAGAGCGGTCGCTGGCTTCTGAGGAAGCCTAGGCGAAGTAGGTCCCCGGGAGCAGTCTTCACATTCATAGCAAGGGCAACGTACTCCTTTCTGGGATGCCTAGGCAGAGTGTTCCAGTCGTCAAAAGGCCTCGCGAAAGCAGCGCCTGGCAGATTCTCTTTGCAAGTGGATCGTCCTCAGTGACTGAAACAGAACTGCACTGTTACTGCACAATGTGCTTGTGATTCAGTCTGGGACACAGGATGGCACTCTCACAGAGGCGAAAGCTAACTTTTGCATCCAGCCTGAAGACCAGTATATTTTTCACACTTCCACTGTTGTATGTGCAACAGCCATGGTCCTCGAAGCCTACCTAAGGTACTGAAATACTTACCCATTTCATCCTATGCAGAGGTCCCTGTGCCCAAAGGGTCTCCAGGGAAGAGCCCTGTGGGTCCCGTGTGTTTCCTTGAGGTAGTCAGAAACTACTGAGGATAACCTTATGAGCTCAAGTTTGAAACCGGGCAACCCTGGCAAAACCTTCATTTCGTCCGTGGTAGGCGAGACAGGTGCGGTTTGAAAGCTGCCAGAAGATCACTCCTGCTGCCCATCTTTTCTTTGTTGCCTGACGGCATCACGAAAGAACTTGAGTGTACTCGTATGAGGCATGCTGGTCTCGGTTCCTTGCTGGGAGTTCCTCCAGGAGCACACTGGAGCTTGGCGGCAAAGAACTGGCACCCCTGGGCTCAAGTAAAAGTCCCAATTTCTCCCTTAGTAAGCTGAGCTATGCCCTAGGAGCGAAGAAGCATGTGTTAAAGGAAGGCTGCCACACTGTTACGTATTTCACGATTCATTGTGCACTCACCTTCGTTGTAACATCTGTGAAAGGGCACTGAATGCTATCCTAGTCTTCAGCTGCGTTTGAGTCCCAGGAAGCAACTGGGTTCGTTGGCTTACAGGCTGTGATCGTGCAGCGGTAATGGCAAAGATCTGCCCGGATCGCTCGACAGCTCTCGTTTGTACAGCATTCAAACGGCCTCAGGAACGCCGTTCCAAGCAGCCTTACATTCCATGCTGGCGTAGCCAGGGAGGCATTTGGATTCTTCGGAGAAACACCACTGTGCCTCACCAGTGAAACCTGTGGGCTCCCAAATACGTCTCCCTACGGCAGTCGGATGCTAGATGTTTAGTTCCAGCCTGAAAACAACGGACAGCTTTTTCTGTGACAATGCTGGACTTCTGGGATCATCCAGATTCACCAAGGCCTAACTTTTGCCCAGCAGGGGAATGCTCTTCTGCACGTACAGCACTCCCCACGTGAAAACCTTTCTTAGCAGAAGGAGGCAGTCTTTCCCTAGTACTACATAGCTAGGCTTAATCTTCAGATAATATGCTGTGTCATCAAGCTTGAAAGTGGGACACCGATGGGAGCCTTTTATTCTCCTGGAATGGAAGTCACTTGCTTGGGCTTCAGGCTGCCTAAACAGCCTTAGTGGCTCATCTTCTCTTCACTGCAGGAATGTGGCTTTGGGCCAAGGCTGCGTTCTCTCAATGGCAATAATGTGCTGGCAATTGCTTTCTAGAAACTCATCCCACGGCACTCCAGAATCTGATCAATACAAATGAAAGGTGACCTAAGTCCTCGGGGTAAGGTCCAGTGTTTCACATCAGTAGAGTTGAGTGTGCAGTGGTAGCAACGAAGCCATACTCTGAAAAGGAGTGCCTTAACTCTGCTATGCCCCTGGGGACACATAGGGCAGTGTATCGTGCACCAATCTCTCATGATGACCACTGTGTGCCAGAAGAGCGGTCGCTGGCTTCTGAGGAAGCCTAGGCGAAGTAGGTCCCCGGGAGCACTCTTCACATTCATAGCAAGGGCAACGTACTCCTTTCTGGGATGCCTAGGCAGAGTGTTCCAGTCGTCAAAAGGCCTCGCGAAAGCAGCGCCTGGCAGATTCTCTTTGCAAGTGGATCGTCCTCAGTGACTGAAACAGAACTGCACTGTTACTGCACAACGTGCTTGTGATTCAGTCTGGGACACAGGATAGCAATCTCACAGAGGCGAAAGCTAACCTTTGCATCCAGCCTGAAGACCAGTACATTTTTCACACTTCACACTGTTAAGTATGTGCAACAGCCATGCTCACCGAGGCCTACCTAAGGTACTGAAATACTTACCCATTTCATCCAATGCAGAGGCCCCTGTGCCCAAAGGGTCTCCAGGGAAGAGCCCTGTGGGTCCCGTGTGTTTCCTTGAGGTAGTCAGAAACTACTGAGGATAACCTTATGAGCTCAAGTTTGAAACCGGGCAACCCTGGCAAAACCTTCATTTCGTCCGTGGTAGGCGAGACAGGTGCGGTTTGAAAGCTGCCAGAAGATCACTCCTGCTGCCCATCTTCTCTTTGCTGCCTGACGACATCACGAAAGAACTTGAGTGTAATCGTTTGAGGCATGCTGGTCTCGGTTCCTTGCTGGGAGCTCCTCCAGGAGCACACTGGAGCTTGGCGGCAAAGAACTGGCACCCCTGTGCTCAAGTAAAAGTCCAGATTTCTCCCATAGTCAGCTTAGCTATGCCCTAGAAGCGAAGAAGCATGTGATAGAGGAAGGCTGCAACACTGTTTGGTATTTCACGACTCATTGTGCACTCACCTTCGTTGTAACATCTGTGAAAGGGCACTGAATGCCGTCCAAATCTTCTGCTGTGTTTGAGTCCCAGGAAGCAACTGGGTTCGTTGGCTTTAAGGCTGTGAACGTGCAGCGGTAATGGCAAAGCCCTGCCTGGATTGCTCCACAGCTCTCGTTCATACAGCATTCAAACGGCCTCAGGAACGCCGTTCCAAGCAGCCTTACATTCCATGCTGGCGTAGCCAGGGAGGCATTTGGATTCTTCGGAGAAACACCTCTGTGCCTCACAAGTGAAACCTGTGGGCTCCCAAATACGTCTCCCTAAGGCAGTCGGAAGCTACATGTTTAGTTCCAGCCTGAAAACAACGGACAGCTTTTTCTGTGACAATGCTGGACTTCTGGGACCATCCAGATTCACCAAGGCCTAACTTTTGCCCGGCGGGGGAATGCTCTTCTGCACGTACAGCACTCCCCACGTGAAAACCTTTCTTAGCAGAAGGAGGCAGTATTTCCCTGGTAGTTGAGAGGTAGGCAGAAGCTTCAGATAAACATGCTGTGTCATCAAGCTTCAAGTGGAACACCGATGGGAACGTTCGCATTCTCCTGGAATGGAAGCCACTTGCTTTGGGCTTCAAGGCTGGCTGAACAGCCTTAGCGGCTCATCTTCTCTTCACTGCAGGAATGTGGCTTTGGGCCAAGGCTGCGTTCTCTCAATGGCAATAATGTGCTGGCAATTGCTTTCTAGAAACTCATCCCACGGCACTGCAGATTCAGCTCCATACAAATGAAAGGTGACCTAAGTCTACCAGGTAAAGTCCAGTGTTTCACATCAGCAGAGTTGAGTGTGCAGTGGTAGCCACGAAGCCATACTCTGAAAAGGAGTGCCTTAACTCTGCTATGCCCCTGGGAACACATAGGGCAGTGTATCGTGCACCAATCTCTCATGATGACCACTGTGTGCTACAAGAGCGGTCGCTGGCTTCTGAGGAAGCCTAGGCGAAGTAGGTCCCCGGGAGCAGTCTTCACATTCATAGCAAGGGCAACGTACTCCTTTCTGGGATGCCTAGGCAGAGTGTTCCAGTCGTCAAAAGGCCTCGCGAAAGCAGCGCCTGGCAGATTCTCTTTGCAAGTGGATCGTCCTCAGTGACTGAAACAGAACTGCACTGTTACTGCACAATGTGCTTGTGATTCAGTCTGGGACACAGGATGGCACTCTCACAGAGGCGAAAGCTAACCTTTGCATCCAGCCTGAAGACCAGTATATTTTTCACACTTCCACTGTTGTATGTGCAACAGCCATGGTCCTCGAAGCCTACCTAAGGTACTGAAATACCCATTTCATCCTATGCAGAGGTCCCTGTGCCCAAAGGGTCTCCAGGGAAGAGCCCTGTGGGTCCCGTGTGTTTCCTTGAGGTAGTCAGAAACTACTGAGGATAACCTTATGAGCTCAAGTTTGAAACCGGGCAACCCTGGCAAAACCTTCATTTCGTCCGTGGTAGGCGAGACAGGTGCGGTTTGAAAGCTGCCAGAAGATCACTCCTGCTGCCCATCTTTTCTTTGTTGCCTGACGGCATCACGAAAGAACTTGAGTGTACTCGTATGAGGCATGCTGGTCTCGGTTCCTTGCTGGGAGTTCCTCCAGGAGCACACTGGAGCTTGGCGGCAAAGAACTGGCACCCCTGGGCTCAAGTAAAAGTCCCAATTTCTCCCTTAGTAAGCTGAGCTATGCCCTAGGAGCGAAGAAGCATGTGTTAAAGGAAGGCTGCCACACTGTTACGTATTTCACGATTCATTGTGCACTCACCTTCGTTGTAACATCTGTGAAAGGGCACTGAATGCTATCCTAGTCTTCAGCTGCGTTTGAGTCCCAGGAAGCAACTGGGTTCGTTGGCTTACAGGCTGTGATCGTGCAGCGGTAATGGCAAAGATCTGCCCGGATCGCTCGACAGCTCTCGTTTGTACAGCATTCAAACGGCCTCAGGAACGCCGTTCCAAGCAGCCTTACATTCCATGCTGGCGTAGCCAGGGAGGCATTTGGATTCTTCGGAGAAACACCACTGTGCCTCACCAGTGAAACCTGTGGGCTCCCAAATACGTCTCCCTACGGCAGTCGGATGCTAGATGTTTAGTTCCAGCCTGAAAACAACGGACAGCTTTTTCTGTGACAATGCTGGACTTCTGGGATCATCCAGATTCACCAAGGCCTAACTTTTGCCCAGCAGGGGAATGCTCTTCTGCACGTACAGCACTCCCCACGTGAAAACCTTTCTTAGCAGAAGGAGGCAGTCTTTCCCTAGTACTACATAGCTAGGCTTAATCTTCAGATAATATGCTGTGTCATCAAGCTTGAAAGTGGGACACCGATGGGAGCCTTTTATTCTCCTGGAATGGAAGTCACTTGCTTGGGCTTCAGGCTGCCTAAACAGCCTTAGTGGCTCATCTTCTCTTCACTGCAGGAATGTGGCTTTGGGCCAAGGCTGCGTTCTCTCAATGGCAATAATGTGCTGGCAATTGCTTTCTAGAAACTCATCCCACGGCACTCCAGAATCAGATCAATACAAATGAAAGGTGACCTAAGTCCTCGGGGTAAGGTCCAGTGTTTCACATCAGTAGAGTTGAGTGTGCAGTGGTAGCAACGAAGCCATACTCTGAAAAGGAGTGCCTTAACTCTGCTATGCCCCTGGGGACACATAGGGCAGTGTATCGTGCACCAATCTCTCATGATGACCACTGTGTGCCAGAAGAGCGGTCGCTGGCTTCTGAGGAAGCCTAGGCGAAGTAGGTCCCCGGGAGCACTCTTCACATTCAGAGCAAGGGCACGTACTCCTTTCTGGGATGCCTAGGCAGAGTGTTCCAGTCGTCAAAAGGCCTCGCGAAAGCAGCGCCTGGCAGATTCTCTTTGCAAGTGGATCGTCCTCAGTGACTGAAACAGAACTGCACTGTTACTGCACAACGTGCTTGTGATTCAGTCTGGGACACAGGATAGCAATCTCACAGAGGCGAAAGCTAACCTTTGCATCCAGCCTGAAGACCAGTACATTTTTCACACTTCACACTGTTAAGTATGTGCAACAGCCATGCTCACCGAGGCCTACCTAAGGTACTGAAATACTTACCCATTTCATCCAATGCAGAGGCCCCTGTGCCCAAAGGGTCTCCAGGGAAGAGCCCTGTGGGTCCCGTGTGTTTCCTTGAGGTAGTCAGAAACTACTGAGGATAACCTTATGAGCTCAAGTTTGAAACCGGGCAACCCTGGCAAAACCTTCATTTCGTCCGTGGTAGGCGAGACAGGTGCGGTTTGAAAGCTGCCAGAAGATCACTCCTGCTGCCCATCTTCTCTTTGCTGCCTGACGACATCACGAAAGAACTTGAGTGTAATCGTTTGAGGCATGCTGGTCTCGGTTCCTTGCTGGGAGCTCCTCCAGGAGCACACTGGAGCTTGCCGGCAAAGAACTGGCACCCCTGTGCTCAAGTAAAAGTCCAGATTTCTCCCATAGTCAGCTTAGCTATGCCCTAGAAGCGAAGAAGCATGTGATAGAGGAAGGCTGCAACACTGTTTGGTATTTCACGACTCATTGTGCACTCACCTTCGTTGTAACATCTGTGAAAGGGCACTGAATGCCGTCCAAATCTTCTGCTGTGTTTGAGTCCCAGGAAGCAACTGGGTTCGTTGGCTTTAAGGCTGTGAACGTGCAGCGGTAATGGCAAAGCCCTGCCTGGATTGCTCCACAGCTCTCGTTCATACAGCATTCAAACGGCCTCAGGAACGCCGTTCCAAGCAGCCTTACATTCCATGCTGGCGTAGCCAGGGAGGCATTTGGATTCTTCGGAGAAACACCTCTGTGCCTCACAAGTGAAACCTGTGGGCTCCCAAATACGTCTCCCTAAGGCAGTCGGAAGCTACATGTTTAGTTCCAGCCTGAAAACAACGGACAGCTTTTTCTGTGACAATGCTGGACTTCTGGGACCATCCAGATTCACCAAGGCCTAACTTTTGCCCGGCGGGGGAATGCTCTTCTGCACGTACAGCACTCCCCACGTGAAAACCTTTCTTAGCAGAAGGAGGCAGTATTTCCCTGGTAGTTGAGAGGTAGGCAGAAGCTTCAGATAAACATGCTGTGTCATCAAGCTTGAAGTGACACACCGATGGGAACGTTCGCATTCTCCTGGAATGGAAGCCACTTGCTTTGGGCTTCAAGGCTGGCTGAACAGCCTTAGCGGCTCATCTTCTCTTCACTGCAGGAATGTGGCTTTGGGCCAAGGCTGCGTTCTCTCAATGGCAATAATGTGCTGGCAATTGCTTTCTAGAAACTCATCCCACGGCACTGCAGATTCAGCTCCATACAAATGAAAGGTGACCTAAGTCTACCAGGTAAAGTCCAGTGTTTCACATCAGCAGAGTTGAGTGTGCAGTGGTAGCCACGAAGCCATACTCTGAAAAGGAGTGCCTTAACTCTGCTATGCCCCTGGGAACACATAGGGCAGTGTATCGTGCACCAATCTCTCATGATGACCACTGTGTGCTACAAGAGCGGTCGCTGGCTTCTGAGGAAGCCTAGGCGAAGTAGGTCCCCGGGAGCAGTCTTCACATTCATAGCAAGGGCAACGTACTCCTTTCTGGGATGCCTAGGCAGAGTGTTCCAGTCGTCAAAAGGCCTCGCGAAAGCAGCGCCTGGCAGATTCTCTTTGCAAGTGGATCGTCCTCAGTGACTGAAACAGAACTGCACTGTTACTGCACAATGTGCTTGTGATTCAGTCTGGGACACAGGATGGCACTCTCACAGAGGCGAAAGCTAACTTTTGCATCCAGCCTGAAGACCAGTACATTTTTCACACTTCCACTGTTGTATGTGCAACAGCCATGGTCCTCGAAGCCTACCTAAGGTACTGAAATACTTACCCATTTCATCCTATGCAGAGGTCCCTGTGCCCAAAGGGTCTCCAGGGAAGAGCCCTGTGGGTCCCGTGTGTTTCCTTGAGGTAGTCAGAAACTACTGAGGATAACCTTATGAGCTCAAGTTTGAAACCGGGCAACCCTGGCAAAACCTTCATTTCGTCCGTGGTAGGCGAGACAGGTGCGGTTTGAAAGCTGCCAGAAGATCACTCCTGCTGCCCATCTTTTCTTTGTTGCCTGACGGCATCACGAAAGAACTTGAGTGTACTCGTATGAGGCATGCTGGTCTCGGTTCCTTGCTGGGAGTTCCTCCAGGAGCACACTGGAGCTTGGCGGCAAAGAACTGGCACCCCTGGGCTCAAGTAAAAGTCCCAATTTCTCCCTTAGTAAGCTGAGCTATGCCCTAGGAGCGAAGAAGCATGTGTTAAAGGAAGGCTGCCACACTGTTACGTATTTCACGATTCATTGTGCACTCACCTTCGTTGTAACATCTGTGAAAGGGCACTGAATGCTATCCTAGTCTTCAGCTGCGTTTGAGTCCCAGGAAGCAACTGGGTTCGTTGGCTTACAGGCTGTGATCGTGCAGCGGTAATGGCAAAGATCTGCCCGGATCGCTCGACAGCTCTCGTTTGTACAGCATTCAAACGGCCTCAGGAACGCCGTTCCAAGCAGCCTTACATTCCATGCTGGCGTAGCCAGGGAGGCATTTGGATTCTTCGGAGAAACACCACTGTGCCTCACCAGTGAAACCTGTGGGCTCCCAAATACGTCTCCCTACGGCAGTCGGATGCTAGATGTTTAGTTCCAGCCTGAAAACAACGGACAGCTTTTTCTGTGACAATGCTGGACTTCTGGGATCATCCAGATTCACCAAGGCCTAACTTTTGCCCAGCAGGGGAATGCTCTTCTGCACGTACAGCACTCCCCACGTGAAAACCTTTCTTAGCAGAAGGAGGCAGTCTTTCCCTAGTACTACATAGCTAGGCTTAATCTTCAGATAATATGCTGTGTCATCAAGCTTGAAAGTGGGACACCGATGGGAGCCTTTTATTCTCCTGGAATGGAAGTCACTTGCTTGGGCTTCAGGCTGCCTAAACAGCCTTAGTGGCTCATCTTCTCTTCACTGCAGGAATGTGGCTTTGGGCCAAGGCTGCGTTCTCTCAATGGCAATAATGTGCTGGCAATTGCTTTCTAGAAACTCATCCCACGGCACTCCAGAATCAGATCAATACAAATGAAAGGTGACCTAAGTCCTCGGGGTAAGGTCCAGTGTTTCACATCAGTAGAGTTGAGTGTGCAGTGGTAGCAACGAAGCCATACTCTGAAAAGGAGTGCCTTAACTCTGCTATGCCCCTGGGGACACATAGGGCAGTGTATCGTGCACCAATCTCTCATGATGACCACTGTGTGCCAGAAGAGCGGTCGCTGGCTTCTGAGGAAGCCTAGGCGAAGTAGGTCCCCGGGAGCACTCTTCACATTCATAGCAAGGGCAACGTACTCCTTTCTGGGATGCCTAGGCAGAGTGTTCCAGTCGTCAAAAGGCCTCGCGAAAGCAGCGCCTGGCAGATTCTCTTTGCAAGTGGATCGTCCTCAGTGACTGAAACAGAACTGCACTGTTACTGCACAACGTGCTTGTGATTCAGTCTGGGACACAGGATAGCAATCTCACAGAGGCGAAAGCTAACCTTTGCATCCAGCCTGAAGACCAGTACATTTTTCACACTTCACACTGTTAAGTATGTGCAACAGCCATGCTCACCGAGGCCTACCTAAGGTACTGAAATACTTACCCATTTCATCCAATGCAGAGGCCCCTGTGCCCAAAGGGTCTCCAGGGAAGAGCCCTGTGGGTCCCGTGTGTTTCCTTGAGGTAGTCAGAAACTACTGAGGATAACCTTATGAGCTCAAGTTTGAAACCGGGCAACCCTGGCAAAACCTTCATTTCGTCCGTGGTAGGCGAGACAGGTGCGGTTTGAAAGCTGCCAGAAGATCACTCCTGCTGCCCATCTTCTCTTTGCTGCCTGACGACATCACGAAAGAACTTGAGTGTAATCGTTTGAGGCATGCTGGTCTCGGTTCCTTGCTGGGAGCTCCTCCAGGAGCACACTGGAGCTTGGCGGCAAAGAACTGGCACCCCTGTGCTCAAGTAAAAGTCCAGATTTCTCCCATAGTCAGCTTAGCTATGCCCTAGAAGCGAAGAAGCATGTGATAGAGGAAGGCTGCAACACTGTTTGGTATTTCACGACTCATTGTGCACTCACCTTCGTTGTAACATCTGTGAAAGGGCACTGAATGCCGTCCAAATCTTCTGCTGTGTTTGAGTCCCAGGAAGCAACTGGGTTCGTTGGCTTTAAGGCTGTGAACGTGCAGCGGTAATGGCAAAGCCCTGCCTGGATTGCTCCACAGCTCTCGTTCATACAGCATTCAAACGGCCTCAGGAACGCCGTTCCAAGCAGCCTTACATTCCATGCTGGCGTAGCCAGGGAGGCATTTGGATTCTTCGGAGAAACACCTCTGTGCCTCACAAGTGAAACCTGTGGGCTCCCAAATACGTCTCCCTAAGGCAGTCGGAAGCTACATGTTTAGTTCCAGCCTGAAAACAACGGACAGCTTTTTCTGTGACAATGCTGGACTTCTGGGACCATCCAGATTCACCAAGGCCTAACTTTTGCCCGGCGGGGGAATGCTCTTCTGCACGTACAGCACTCCCCACGTGAAAACCTTTCTTAGCAGAAGGAGGCAGTATTTCCCTGGTAGTTGAGAGGTAGGCAGAAGCTTCAGATAAACATGCTGTGTCATCAAGCTTCAAGTGGAACACCGATGGGAACGTTCGCATTCTCCTGGAATGGAAGCCACTTGCTTGGGCTTCAGGCTGCCTGAACAGCCTTAGTGGCTCATCTTCTCTTCACTGCAGGAATGTGGCTTTGGGCCAAGGCTGCTTCTCTCAATGGCAATAATGTGCTGGCAATTGCTTTCTAGAAACTCATCCCACGGCACTCCAGAATCAGATCAATACAAATGAAAGGTGACCTAAGTCCTCGGGGTAAGGTCCAGTGTTTCACATCAGTAGAGTTGAGTGTGCAGTGGTAGCAACGAAGCCATACTCTGAAAAGGAGTGCCTTAACTCTGCTATGCCCCTGGGGACACATAGGGCAGTGTATCGTGCACCAATCTCTCATGATGACCACTGTGTGCCAGAAGAGCGGTCGCTGGCTTCTGAGGAAGCCTAGGCGAAGTAGGTCCCCGGGAGCACTCTTCACATTCATAGCAAGGGCAACGTACTCCTTTCTGGGATGCCTAGGCAGAGTGTTCCAGTCGTCAAAAGGCCTCGCGAAAGCAGCGCCTGGCAGATTCTCTTTGCAAGTGGATCGTCCTCAGTGACTGAAACAGAACTGCACTGTTACTGCACAACGTGCTTGTGATTCAGTCTGGGACACAGGATAGCAATCTCACAGAGGCGAAAGCTAACCTTTGCATCCAGCCTGAAGACCAGTACATTTTTCACACTTCACACTGTTAAGTATGTGCAACAGCCATGCTCACCGAGGCCTACCTAAGGTACTGAAATACTTACCCATTTCATCCAATGCAGAGGCCCCTGTGCCCAAAGGGTCTCCAGGGAAGAGCCCTGTGGGTCCCGTGTGTTTCCTTGAGGTAGTCAGAAACTACTGAGGATAACCTTATGAGCTCAAGTTTGAAACCGGGCAACCCTGGCAAAACCTTCATTTCGTCCGTGGTAGGCGAGACAGGTGCGGTTTGAAAGCTGCCAGAAGATCACTCCTGCTGCCCATCTTCTCTTTGCTGCCTGACGACATCACGAAAGAACTTGAGTGTGTGTAATCGTTTGAGGCATGCTGGTCTCGGTTCCTTGCTGGGAGCTCCTCCAGGAGCACACTGGAGCTTGGCGGCAAAGAACTGGCACCCCTGTGCTCAAGTAAAAGTCCAGATTTCTCCCATAGTCAGCTTAGCTATGCCCTAGAAGCGAAGAAGCATGTGATAGAGGAAGGCTGCAACACTGTTTGGTATTTCACGACTCATTGTGCACTCACCTTCGTTGTAACATCTGTGAAAGGGCACTGAATGCCGTCCAAATCTTCTGCTGTGTTTGAGTCCCAGGAAGCAACTGGGTTCGTTGGCTTTAAGGCTGTGAACGTGCAGCGGTAATGGCAAAGCCCTGCCTGGATTGCTCCACAGCTCTCGTTCATACAGCATTCAAACGGCCTCAGGAACGCCGTTCCAAGCAGCCTTACATTCCATGCTGGCGTAGCCAGGGAGGCATTTGGATTCTTCGGAGAAACACCTCTGTGCCTCACAAGTGAAACCTGTGGGCTCCCAAATACGTCTCCCTAAGGCAGTCGGAAGCTACATGTTTAGTTCCAGCCTGAAAACAACGGACAGCTTTTTCTGTGACAATGCTGGACTTCTGGGACCATCCAGATTCACCAAGGCCTAACTTTTGCCCGGCGGGGGAATGCTCTTCTGCACGTACAGCACTCCCCACGTGAAAACCTTTCTTAGCAGAAGGAGGCAGTATTTCCCTGGTAGTTGAGAGGTAGGCAGAAGCTTCAGATAAACATGCTGTGTCATCAAGCTTCAAGTGGAACACCGATGGGAACGTTCGCATTCTCCTGGAATGGAAGCCACTTGCTTTGGGCTTCAAGGCTGGCTGAACAGCCTTAGCGGCTCATCTTCTCTTCACTGCAGGAATGTGGCTTTGGGCCAAGGCTGCGTTCTCTCAATGGCAATAATGTGCTGGCAATTGCTTTCTAGAAACTCATCCCACGGCACTGCAGATTCAGCTCCATACAAATGAAAGGTGACCTAAGTCTACCAGGTAAAGTCCAGTGTTTCACATCAGCAGAGTTGAGTGTGCAGTGGTAGCCACGAAGCCATACTCTGAAAAGGAGTGCCTTAACTCTGCTATGCCCCTGGGAACACAGAGGGCAGTGTATCGTGCACCAATCTCTCATGATGACCACTGTGTGCTACAAGAGCGGTCGCTGGCTTCTGAGGAAGCCTAGGCGAAGTAGGTCCCCGGGAGCAGTCTTCACATTCATAGCAAGGGCAACGTACTCCTTTCTGGGATGCCTAGGCAGAGTGTTCCAGTCGTCAAAAGGCCTCGCGAAAGCAGCGCCTGGCAGATTCTCTTTGCAAGTGGATCGTCCTCAGTGACTGAAACAGAACTGCACTGTTACTGCACAATGTGCTTGTGATTCAGTCTGGGACACAGGATGGCACTCTCACAGAGGCGAAAGCTAACTTTTGCATCCAGCCTGAAGACCAGTATATTTTTCACACTTCCACTGTTGTATGTGCAACAGCCATGGTCCTCGAAGCCTACCTAAGGTACTGAAATACTTACCCATTTCATCCTATGCAGAGGTCCCTGTGCCCAAAGGGTCTCCAGGGAAGAGCCCTGTGGGTCCCGTGTGTTTCCTTGAGGTAGTCAGAAACTACTGAGGATAACCTTATGAGCTCAAGTTTGAAACCGGGCAACCCTGGCAAAACCTTCATTTCGTCCGTGGTAGGCGAGACAGGTGCGGTTTGAAAGCTGCCAGAAGATCACTCCTGCTGCCCATCTTTTCTTTGTTGCCTGACGGCATCACGAAAGAACTTGAGTGTACTCGTATGAGGCATGCTGGTCTCGGTTCCTTGCTGGGAGTTCCTCCAGGAGCACACTGGAGCTTGGCGGCAAAGAACTGGCACCCCTGGGCTCAAGTAAAAGTCCCAATTTCTCCCTTAGTAAGCTGAGCTATGCCCTAGGAGCGAAGAAGCATGTGTTAAAGGAAGGCTGCCACACTGTTACGTATTTCACGATTCATTGTGCACTCACCTTCGTTGTAACATCTGTGAAAGGGCACTGAATGCTATCCTAGTCTTCAGCTGCGTTTGAGTCCCAGGAAGCAACTGGGTTCGTTGGCTTACAGGCTGTGATCGTGCAGCGGTAATGGCAAAGATCTGCCCGGATCGCTCGACAGCTCTCGTTTGTACAGCATTCAAACGGCCTCAGGAACGCCGTTCCAAGCAGCCTTACATTCCATGCTGGCGTAGCCAGGGAGGCATTTGGATTCTTCGGAGAAACACCACTGTGCCTCACCAGTGAAACCTGTGGGCTCCCAAATACGTCTCCCTACGGCAGTCGGATGCTAGATGTTTAGTTCCAGCCTGAAAACAACGGACAGCTTTTTCTGTGACAATGCTGGACTTCTGGGATCATCCAGATTCACCAAGGCCTAACTTTTGCCCAGCAGGGGAATGCTCTTCTGCACGTACAGCACTCCCCACGTGAAAACCTTTCTTAGCAGAAGGAGGCAGTCTTTCCCTAGTACTACATAGCTAGGCTTAATCTTCAGATAATATGCTGTGTCATCAAGCTTGAAAGTGGGACACCGATGGGAGCCTTTTATTCTCCTGGAATGGAAGTCACTTGCTTGGGCTTCAGGCTGCCTAAACAGCCTTAGTGGCTCATCTTCTCTTCACTGCAGGAATGTGGCTTTGGGCCAAGGCTGCGTTCTCTCAATGGCAATAATGTGCTGGCAATTGCTTTCTAGAAACTCATCCCACGGCACTCCAGAATCAGATCAATACAAATGAAAGGTGACCTAAGTCCTCGGGGTAAGGTCCAGTGTTTCACATCAGTAGAGTTGAGTGTGCAGTGGTAGCAACGAAGCCATACTCTGAAAAGGAGTGCCTTAACTCTGCTATGCCCCTGGGGACACATAGGGCAGTGTATCGTGCACCAATCTCTCATGATGACCACTGTGTGCCAGAAGAGCGGTCGCTGGCTTCTGAGGAAGCCTAGGCGAAGTAGGTCCCCGGGAGCACTCTTCACATTCATAGCAAGGGCAACGTACTCCTTTCTGGGATGCCTAGGCAGAGTGTTCCAGTCGTCAAAAGGCCTCGCGAAAGCAGCGCCTGGCAGATTCTCTTTGCAAGTGGATCGTCCTCAGTGACTGAAACAGAACTGCACTGTTACTGCACAACGTGCTTGTGATTCAGTCTGGGACACAGGATAGCAATCTCACAGAGGCGAAAGCTAACCTTTGCATCCAGCCTGAAGACCAGTACATTTTTCACACTTCACACTGTTAAGTATGTGCAACAGCCATGCTCACCGAGGCCTACCTAAGGTACTGAAATACTTACCCATTTCATCCAATGCAGAGGCCCCTGTGCCCAAAGGGTCTCCAGGGAAGAGCCCTGTGGGTCCCGTGTGTTTCCTTGAGGTAGTCAGAAACTACTGAGGATAACCTTATGAGCTCAAGTTTGAAACCGGGCAACCCTGGCAAAACCTTCATTTCGTCCGTGGTAGGCGAGACAGGTGCGGTTTGAAAGCTGCCAGAAGATCACTCCTGCTGCCCATCTTCTCTTTGCTGCCTGACGACATCACGAAAGAACTTGAGTGTGTGTAATCGTTTGAGGCATGCTGGTCTCGGTTCCTTGCTGGGAGCTCCTCCAGGAGCACACTGGAGCTTGGCGGCAAAGAACTGGCACCCCTGTGCTCAAGTAAAAGTCCAGATTTCTCCCATAGTCAGCTTAGCTATGCCCTAGAAGCGAAGAAGCATGTGATAGAGGAAGGCTGCAACACTGTTTGGTATTTCACGACTCATTGTGCACTCACCTTCGTTGTAACATCTGTGAAAGGGCACTGAATGCCGTCCAAATCTTCTGCTGTGTTTGAGTCCCAGGAAGCAACTGGGTTCGTTGGCTTTAAGGCTGTGAACGTGCAGCGGTAATGGCAAAGCCCTGCCTGGATTGCTCCACAGCTCTCGTTCATACAGCATTCAAACGGCCTCAGGAACGCCGTTCCAAGCAGCCTTACATTCCATGCTGGCGTAGCCAGGGAGGCATTTGGATTCTTCGGAGAAACACCTCTGTGCCTCACAAGTGAAACCTGTGGGCTCCCAAATACGTCTCCCTAAGGCAGTCGGAAGCTACATGTTTAGTTCCAGCCTGAAAACAACGGACAGCTTTTTCTGTGACAATGCTGGACTTCTGGGACCATCCAGATTCACCAAGGCCTAACTTTTGCCCGGCGGGGGAATGCTCTTCTGCACGTACAGCACTCCCCACGTGAAAACCTTTCTTAGCAGAAGGAGGCAGTATTTCCCTGGTAGTTGAGAGGTAGGCAGAAGCTTCAGATAAACATGCTGTGTCATCAAGCTTCAAGTGGAACACCGATGGGAACGTTCGCATTCTCCTGGAATGGAAGCCACTTGCTTGGGCTTCAGGCTGCCTGAACAGCCTTAGTGGCTCATCTTCTCTTCACTGCAGGAATGTGGCTTTGGGCCAAGGCTGCTTCTCTCAATGGCAATAATGTGCTGGCAATTGCTTTCTAGAAACTCATCCCACGGCACTCCAGAATCAGATCAATACAAATGAAAGGTGACCTAAGTCCTCGGGGTAAGGTCCAGTGTTTCACATCAGTAGAGTTGAGTGTGCAGTGGTAGCAACGAAGCCATACTCTGAAAAGGAGTGCCTTAACTCTGCTATGCCCCTGGGGACACATAGGGCAGTGTATCGTGCACCAATCTCTCATGATGACCACTGTGTGCCAGAAGAGCGGTCGCTGGCTTCTGAGGAAGCCTAGGCGAAGTAGGTCCCCGGGAGCACTCTTCACATTCATAGCAAGGGCAACGTACTCCTTTCTGGGATGCCTAGGCAGAGTGTTCCAGTCGTCAAAAGGCCTCGCGAAAGCAGCGCCTGGCAGATTCTCTTTGCAAGTGGATCGTCCTCAGTGACTGAAACAGAACTGCACTGTTACTGCACAACGTGCTTGTGATTCAGTCTGGGACACAGGATAGCAATCTCACAGAGGCGAAAGCTAACCTTTGCATCCAGCCTGAAGACCAGTACATTTTTCACACTTCACACTGTTAAGTATGTGCAACAGCCATGCTCACCGAGGCCTACCTAAGGTACTGAAATACTTACCCATTTCATCCAATGCAGAGGCCCCTGTGCCCAAAGGGTCTCCAGGGAAGAGCCCTGTGGGTCCCGTGTGTTTCCTTGAGGTAGTCAGAAACTACTGAGGATAACCTTATGAGCTCAAGTTTGAAACCGGGCAACCCTGGCAAAACCTTCATTTCGTCCGTGGTAGGCGAGACAGGTGCGGTTTGAAAGCTGCCAGAAGATCACTCCTGCTGCCCATCTTCTCTTTGCTGCCTGACGACATCACGAAAGAACTTGAGTGTGTGTAATCGTTTGAGGCATGCTGGTCTCGGTTCCTTGCTGGGAGCTCCTCCAGGAGCACACTGGAGCTTGGCGGCAAAGAACTGGCACCCCTGTGCTCAAGTAAAAGTCCAGATTTCTCCCATAGTCAGCTTAGCTATGCCCTAGAAGCGAAGAAGCATGTGATAGAGGAAGGCTGCAACACTGTTTGGTATTTCACGACTCATTGTGCACTCACCTTCGTTGTAACATCTGTGAAAGGGCACTGAATGCCGTCCAAATCTTCTGCTGTGTTTGAGTCCCAGGAAGCAACTGGGTTCGTTGGCTTTAAGGCTGTGAACGTGCAGCGGTAATGGCAAAGCCCTGCCTGGATTGCTCCACAGCTCTCGTTCATACAGCATTCAAACGGCCTCAGGAACGCCGTTCCAAGCAGCCTTACATTCCATGCTGGCGTAGCCAGGGAGGCATTTGGATTCTTCGGAGAAACACCTCTGTGCCTCACAAGTGAAACCTGTGGGCTCCCAAATACGTCTCCCTAAGGCAGTCGGAAGCTACATGTTTAGTTCCAGCCTGAAAACAACGGACAGCTTTTTCTGTGACAATGCTGGACTTCTGGGACCATCCAGATTCACCAAGGCCTAACTTTTGCCCGGCGGGGGAATGCTCTTCTGCACGTACAGCACTCCCCACGTGAAAACCTTTCTTAGCAGAAGGAGGCAGTATTTCCCTGGTAGTTGAGAGGTAGGCAGAAGCTTCAGATAAACATGCTGTGTCATCAAGCTTCAAGTGGAACACCGATGGGAACGTTCGCATTCTCCTGGAATGGAAGCCACTTGCTTTGGGCTTCAAGGCTGGCTGAACAGCCTTAGCGGCTCATCTTCTCTTCACTGCAGGAATGTGGCTTTGGGCCAAGGCTGCGTTCTCTCAATGGCAATAATGTGCTGGCAATTGCTTTCTAGAAACTCATCCCACGGCACTGCAGATTCAGCTCCATACAAATGAAAGGTGACCTAAGTCTACCAGGTAAAGTCCAGTGTTTCACATCAGCAGAGTTGAGTGTGCAGTGGTAGCCACGAAGCCATACTCTGAAAAGGAGTGCCTTAACTCTGCTATGCCCCTGGGAACACAGAGGGCAGTGTATCGTGCACCAATCTCTCATGATGACCACTGTGTGCTACAAGAGCGGTCGCTGGCTTCTGAGGAAGCCTAGGCGAAGTAGGTCCCCGGGAGCAGTCTTCACATTCATAGCAAGGGCAACGTACTCCTTTCTGGGATGCCTAGGCAGAGTGTTCCAGTCGTCAAAAGGCCTCGCGAAAGCAGCGCCTGGCAGATTCTCTTTGCAAGTGGATCGTCCTCAGTGACTGAAACAGAACTGCACTGTTACTGCACAATGTGCTTGTGATTCAGTCTGGGACACAGGATGGCACTCTCACAGAGGCGAAAGCTAACTTTTGCATCCAGCCTGAAGACCAGTACATTTTTCACACTTCCACTGTTGTATGTGCAACAGCCATGGTCCTCGAAGCCTACCTAAGGTACTGAAATACTTACCCATTTCATCCTATGCAGAGGTCCCTGTGCCCAAAGGGTCTCCAGGGAAGAGCCCTGTGGGTCCCGTGTGTTTCCTTGAGGTAGTCAGAAACTACTGAGGATAACCTTATGAGCTCAAGTTTGAAACCGGGCAACCCTGGCAAAACCTTCATTTCGTCCGTGGTAGGCGAGACAGGTGCGGTTTGAAAGCTGCCAGAAGATCACTCCTGCTGCCCATCTTTTCTTTGTTGCCTGACGGCATCACGAAAGAACTTGAGTGTACTCGTATGAGGCATGCTGGTCTCGGTTCCTTGCTGGGAGTTCCTCCAGGAGCACACTGGAGCTTGGCGGCAAAGAACTGGCACCCCTGGGCTCAAGTAAAAGTCCCAATTTCTCCCTTAGTAAGCTGAGCTATGCCCTAGGAGCGAAGAAGCATGTGTTAAAGGAAGGCTGCCACACTGTTACGTATTTCACGATTCATTGTGCACTCACCTTCGTTGTAACATCTGTGAAAGGGCACTGAATGCTATCCTAGTCTTCAGCTGCGTTTGAGTCCCAGGAAGCAACTGGGTTCGTTGGCTTACAGGCTGTGATCGTGCAGCGGTAATGGCAAAGATCTGCCCGGATCGCTCGACAGCTCTCGTTTGTACAGCATTCAAACGGCCTCAGGAACGCCGTTCCAAGCAGCCTTACATTCCATGCTGGCGTAGCCAGGGAGGCATTTGGATTCTTCGGAGAAACACCACTGTGCCTCACCAGTGAAACCTGTGGGCTCCCAAATACGTCTCCCTACGGCAGTCGGATGCTAGATGTTTAGTTCCAGCCTGAAAACAACGGACAGCTTTTTCTGTGACAATGCTGGACTTCTGGGATCATCCAGATTCACCAAGGCCTAACTTTTGCCCAGCAGGGGAATGCTCTTCTGCACGTACAGCACTCCCCACGTGAAAACCTTTCTTAGCAGAAGGAGGCAGTCTTTCCCTAGTACTACATAGCTAGGCTTAATCTTCAGATAATATGCTGTGTCATCAAGCTTGAAAGTGGGACACCGATGGGAGCCTTTTATTCTCCTGGAATGGAAGTCACTTGCTTGGGCTTCAGGCTGCCTAAACAGCCTTAGTGGCTCATCTTCTCTTCACTGCAGGAATGTGGCTTTGGGCCAAGGCTGCGTTCTCTCAATGGCAATAATGTGCTGGCAATTGCTTTCTAGAAACTCATCCCACGGCACTCCAGAATCAGATCAATACAAATGAAAGGTGACCTAAGTCCTCGGGGTAAGGTCCAGTGTTTCACATCAGTAGAGTTGAGTGTGCAGTGGTAGCAACGAAGCCATACTCTGAAAAGGAGTGCCTTAACTCTGCTATGCCCCTGGGGACACATAGGGCAGTGTATCGTGCACCAATCTCTCATGATGACCACTGTGTGCCAGAAGAGCGGTCGCTGGCTTCTGAGGAAGCCTAGGCGAAGTAGGTCCCCGGGAGCACTCTTCACATTCATAGCAAGGGCAACGTACTCCTTTCTGGGATGCCTAGGCAGAGTGTTCCAGTCGTCAAAAGGCCTCGCGAAAGCAGCGCCTGGCAGATTCTCTTTGCAAGTGGATCGTCCTCAGTGACTGAAACAGAACTGCACTGTTACTGCACAACGTGCTTGTGATTCAGTCTGGGACACAGGATAGCAATCTCACAGAGGCGAAAGCTAACCTTTGCATCCAGCCTGAAGACCAGTACATTTTTCACACTTCACACTGTTAAGTATGTGCAACAGCCATGCTCACCGAGGCCTACCTAAGGTACTGAAATACTTACCCATTTCATCCAATGCAGAGGCCCCTGTGCCCAAAGGGTCTCCAGGGAAGAGCCCTGTGGGTCCCGTGTGTTTCCTTGAGGTAGTCAGAAACTACTGAGGATAACCTTATGAGCTCAAGTTTGAAACCGGGCAACCCTGGCAAAACCTTCATTTCGTCCGTGGTAGGCGAGACAGGTGCGGTTTGAAAGCTGCCAGAAGATCACTCCTGCTGCCCATCTTCTCTTTGCTGCCTGACGACATCACGAAAGAACTTGAGTGTGTGTAATCGTTTGAGGCATGCTGGTCTCGGTTCCTTGCTGGGAGCTCCTCCAGGAGCACACTGGAGCTTGGCGGCAAAGAACTGGCACCCCTGTGCTCAAGTAAAAGTCCAGATTTCTCCCATAGTCAGCTTAGCTATGCCCTAGAAGCGAAGAAGCATGTGATAGAGGAAGGCTGCAACACTGTTTGGTATTTCACGACTCATTGTGCACTCACCTTCGTTGTAACATCTGTGAAAGGGCACTGAATGCCGTCCAAATCTTCTGCTGTGTTTGAGTCCCAGGAAGCAACTGGGTTCGTTGGCTTTAAGGCTGTGAACGTGCAGCGGTAATGGCAAAGCCCTGCCTGGATTGCTCCACAGCTCTCGTTCATACAGCATTCAAACGGCCTCAGGAACGCCGTTCCAAGCAGCCTTACATTCCATGCTGGCGTAGCCAGGGAGGCATTTGGATTCTTCGGAGAAACACCTCTGTGCCTCACAAGTGAAACCTGTGGGCTCCCAAATACGTCTCCCTAAGGCAGTCGGAAGCTACATGTTTAGTTCCAGCCTGAAAACAACGGACAGCTTTTTCTGTGACAATGCTGGACTTCTGGGACCATCCAGATTCACCAAGGCCTAACTTTTGCCCGGCGGGGGAATGCTCTTCTGCACGTACAGCACTCCCCACGTGAAAACCTTTCTTAGCAGAAGGAGGCAGTATTTCCCTGGTAGTTGAGAGGTAGGCAGAAGCTTCAGATAAACATGCTGTGTCATCAAGCTTCAAGTGGAACACCGATGGGAACGTTCGCATTCTCCTGGAATGGAAGCCACTTGCTTGGGCTTCAGGCTGCCTGAACAGCCTTAGTGGCTCATCTTCTCTTCACTGCAGGAATGTGGCTTTGGGCCAAGGCTGCTTCTCTCAATGGCAATAATGTGCTGGCAATTGCTTTCTAGAAACTCATCCCACGGCACTCCAGAATCAGATCAATACAAATGAAAGGTGACCTAAGTCCTCGGGGTAAGGTCCAGTGTTTCACATCAGTAGAGTTGAGTGTGCAGTGGTAGCAACGAAGCCATACTCTGAAAAGGAGTGCCTTAACTCTGCTATGCCCCTGGGGACACATAGGGCAGTGTATCGTGCACCAATCTCTCATGATGACCACTGTGTGCCAGAAGAGCGGTCGCTGGCTTCTGAGGAAGCCTAGGCGAAGTAGGTCCCCGGGAGCACTCTTCACATTCATAGCAAGGGCAACGTACTCCTTTCTGGGATGCCTAGGCAGAGTGTTCCAGTCGTCAAAAGGCCTCGCGAAAGCAGCGCCTGGCAGATTCTCTTTGCAAGTGGATCGTCCTCAGTGACTGAAACAGAACTGCACTGTTACTGCACAACGTGCTTGTGATTCAGTCTGGGACACAGGATAGCAATCTCACAGAGGCGAAAGCTAACCTTTGCATCCAGCCTGAAGACCAGTACATTTTTCACACTTCACACTGTTAAGTATGTGCAACAGCCATGCTCACCGAGGCCTACCTAAGGTACTGAAATACTTACCCATTTCATCCAATGCAGAGGCCCCTGTGCCCAAAGGGTCTCCAGGGAAGAGCCCTGTGGGTCCCGTGTGTTTCCTTGAGGTAGTCAGAAACTACTGAGGATAACCTTATGAGCTCAAGTTTGAAACCGGGCAACCCTGGCAAAACCTTCATTTCGTCCGTGGTAGGCGAGACAGGTGCGGTTTGAAAGCTGCCAGAAGATCACTCCTGCTGCCCATCTTCTCTTTGCTGCCTGACGACATCACGAAAGAACTTGAGTGTGTGTAATCGTTTGAGGCATGCTGGTCTCGGTTCCTTGCTGGGAGCTCCTCCAGGAGCACACTGGAGCTTGGCGGCAAAGAACTGGCACCCCTGTGCTCAAGTAAAAGTCCAGATTTCTCCCATAGTCAGCTTAGCTATGCCCTAGAAGCGAAGAAGCATGTGATAGAGGAAGGCTGCAACACTGTTTGGTATTTCACGACTCATTGTGCACTCACCTTCGTTGTAACATCTGTGAAAGGGCACTGAATGCCGTCCAAATCTTCTGCTGTGTTTGAGTCCCAGGAAGCAACTGGGTTCGTTGGCTTTAAGGCTGTGAACGTGCAGCGGTAATGGCAAAGCCCTGCCTGGATTGCTCCACAGCTCTCGTTCATACAGCATTCAAACGGCCTCAGGAACGCCGTTCCAAGCAGCCTTACATTCCATGCTGGCGTAGCCAGGGAGGCATTTGGATTCTTCGGAGAAACACCTCTGTGCCTCACAAGTGAAACCTGTGGGCTCCCAAATACGTCTCCCTAAGGCAGTCGGAAGCTACATGTTTAGTTCCAGCCTGAAAACAACGGACAGCTTTTTCTGTGACAATGCTGGACTTCTGGGACCATCCAGATTCACCAAGGCCTAACTTTTGCCCGGCGGGGGAATGCTCTTCTGCACGTACAGCACTCCCCACGTGAAAACCTTTCTTAGCAGAAGGAGGCAGTATTTCCCTGGTAGTTGAGAGGTAGGCAGAAGCTTCAGATAAACATGCTGTGTCATCAAGCTTCAAGTGGAACACCGATGGGAACGTTCGCATTCTCCTGGAATGGAAGCCACTTGCTTTGGGCTTCAAGGCTGGCTGAACAGCCTTAGCGGCTCATCTTCTCTTCACTGCAGGAATGTGGCTTTGGGCCAAGGCTGCGTTCTCTCAATGGCAATAATGTGCTGGCAATTGCTTTCTAGAAACTCATCCCACGGCACTGCAGATTCAGCTCCATACAAATGAAAGGTGACCTAAGTCTACCAGGTAAAGTCCAGTGTTTCACATCAGCAGAGTTGAGTGTGCAGTGGTAGCCACGAAGCCATACTCTGAAAAGGAGTGCCTTAACTCTGCTATGCCCCTGGGAACACAGAGGGCAGTGTATCGTGCACCAATCTCTCATGATGACCACTGTGTGCTACAAGAGCGGTCGCTGGCTTCTGAGGAAGCCTAGGCGAAGTAGGTCCCCGGGAGCAGTCTTCACATTCATAGCAAGGGCAACGTACTCCTTTCTGGGATGCCTAGGCAGAGTGTTCCAGTCGTCAAAAGGCCTCGCGAAAGCAGCGCCTGGCAGATTCTCTTTGCAAGTGGATCGTCCTCAGTGACTGAAACAGAACTGCACTGTTACTGCACAATGTGCTTGTGATTCAGTCTGGGACACAGGATGGCACTCTCACAGAGGCGAAAGCTAACTTTTGCATCCAGCCTGAAGACCAGTACATTTTTCACACTTCCACTGTTGTATGTGCAACAGCCATGGTCCTCGAAGCCTACCTAAGGTACTGAAATACTTACCCATTTCATCCTATGCAGAGGTCCCTGTGCCCAAAGGGTCTCCAGGGAAGAGCCCTGTGGGTCCCGTGTGTTTCCTTGAGGTAGTCAGAAACTACTGAGGATAACCTTATGAGCTCAAGTTTGAAACCGGGCAACCCTGGCAAAACCTTCATTTCGTCCGTGGTAGGCGAGACAGGTGCGGTTTGAAAGCTGCCAGAAGATCACTCCTGCTGCCCATCTTTTCTTTGTTGCCTGACGGCATCACGAAAGAACTTGAGTGTACTCGTATGAGGCATGCTGGTCTCGGTTCCTTGCTGGGAGTTCCTCCAGGAGCACACTGGAGCTTGGCGGCAAAGAACTGGCACCCCTGGGCTCAAGTAAAAGTCCCAATTTCTCCCTTAGTAAGCTGAGCTATGCCCTAGGAGCGAAGAAGCATGTGTTAAAGGAAGGCTGCCACACTGTTACGTATTTCACGATTCATTGTGCACTCACCTTCGTTGTAACATCTGTGAAAGGGCACTGAATGCTATCCTAGTCTTCAGCTGCGTTTGAGTCCCAGGAAGCAACTGGGTTCGTTGGCTTACAGGCTGTGATCGTGCAGCGGTAATGGCAAAGATCTGCCCGGATCGCTCGACAGCTCTCGTTTGTACAGCATTCAAACGGCCTCAGGAACGCCGTTCCAAGCAGCCTTACATTCCATGCTGGCGTAGCCAGGGAGGCATTTGGATTCTTCGGAGAAACACCACTGTGCCTCACCAGTGAAACCTGTGGGCTCCCAAATACGTCTCCCTACGGCAGTCGGATGCTAGATGTTTAGTTCCAGCCTGAAAACAACGGACAGCTTTTTCTGTGACAATGCTGGACTTCTGGGATCATCCAGATTCACCAAGGCCTAACTTTTGCCCAGCAGGGGAATGCTCTTCTGCACGTACAGCACTCCCCACGTGAAAACCTTTCTTAGCAGAAGGAGGCAGTCTTTCCCTAGTACTACATAGCTAGGCTTAATCTTCAGATAATATGCTGTGTCATCAAGCTTGAAAGTGGGACACCGATGGGAGCCTTTTATTCTCCTGGAATGGAAGTCACTTGCTTGGGCTTCAGGCTGCCTAAACAGCCTTAGTGGCTCATCTTCTCTTCACTGCAGGAATGTGGCTTTGGGCCAAGGCTGCGTTCTCTCAATGGCAATAATGTGCTGGCAATTGCTTTCTAGAAACTCATCCCACGGCACTCCAGAATCAGATCAATACAAATGAAAGGTGACCTAAGTCCTCGGGGTAAGGTCCAGTGTTTCACATCAGTAGAGTTGAGTGTGCAGTGGTAGCAACGAAGCCATACTCTGAAAAGGAGTGCCTTAACTCTGCTATGCCCCTGGGGACACATAGGGCAGTGTATCGTGCACCAATCTCTCATGATGACCACTGTGTGCCAGAAGAGCGGTCGCTGGCTTCTGAGGAAGCCTAGGCGAAGTAGGTCCCCGGGAGCACTCTTCACATTCATAGCAAGGGCAACGTACTCCTTTCTGGGATGCCTAGGCAGAGTGTTCCAGTCGTCAAAAGGCCTCGCGAAAGCAGCGCCTGGCAGATTCTCTTTGCAAGTGGATCGTCCTCAGTGACTGAAACAGAACTGCACTGTTACTGCACAACGTGCTTGTGATTCAGTCTGGGACACAGGATAGCAATCTCACAGAGGCGAAAGCTAACCTTTGCATCCAGCCTGAAGACCAGTACATTTTTCACACTTCACACTGTTAAGTATGTGCAACAGCCATGCTCACCGAGGCCTACCTAAGGTACTGAAATACTTACCCATTTCATCCAATGCAGAGGCCCCTGTGCCCAAAGGGTCTCCAGGGAAGAGCCCTGTGGGTCCCGTGTGTTTCCTTGAGGTAGTCAGAAACTACTGAGGATAACCTTATGAGCTCAAGTTTGAAACCGGGCAACCCTGGCAAAACCTTCATTTCGTCCGTGGTAGGCGAGACAGGTGCGGTTTGAAAGCTGCCAGAAGATCACTCCTGCTGCCCATCTTCTCTTTGCTGCCTGACGACATCACGAAAGAACTTGAGTGTGTGTAATCGTTTGAGGCATGCTGGTCTCGGTTCCTTGCTGGGAGCTCCTCCAGGAGCACACTGGAGCTTGGCGGCAAAGAACTGGCACCCCTGTGCTCAAGTAAAAGTCCAGATTTCTCCCATAGTCAGCTTAGCTATGCCCTAGAAGCGAAGAAGCATGTGATAGAGGAAGGCTGCAACACTGTTTGGTATTTCACGACTCATTGTGCACTCACCTTCGTTGTAACATCTGTGAAAGGGCACTGAATGCCGTCCAAATCTTCTGCTGTGTTTGAGTCCCAGGAAGCAACTGGGTTCGTTGGCTTTAAGGCTGTGAACGTGCAGCGGTAATGGCAAAGCCCTGCCTGGATTGCTCCACAGCTCTCGTTCATACAGCATTCAAACGGCCTCAGGAACGCCGTTCCAAGCAGCCTTACATTCCATGCTGGCGTAGCCAGGGAGGCATTTGGATTCTTCGGAGAAACACCTCTGTGCCTCACAAGTGAAACCTGTGGGCTCCCAAATACGTCTCCCTAAGGCAGTCGGAAGCTACATGTTTAGTTCCAGCCTGAAAACAACGGACAGCTTTTTCTGTGACAATGCTGGACTTCTGGGACCATCCAGATTCACCAAGGCCTAACTTTTGCCCGGCGGGGGAATGCTCTTCTGCACGTACAGCACTCCCCACGTGAAAACCTTTCTTAGCAGAAGGAGGCAGTATTTCCCTGGTAGTTGAGAGGTAGGCAGAAGCTTCAGATAAACATGCTGTGTCATCAAGCTTCAAGTGGAACACCGATGGGAACGTTCGCATTCTCCTGGAATGGAAGCCACTTGCTTGGGCTTCAGGCTGCCTGAACAGCCTTAGTGGCTCATCTTCTCTTCACTGCAGGAATGTGGCTTTGGGCCAAGGCTGCTTCTCTCAATGGCAATAATGTGCTGGCAATTGCTTTCTAGAAACTCATCCCACGGCACTCCAGAATCAGATCAATACAAATGAAAGGTGACCTAAGTCCTCGGGGTAAGGTCCAGTGTTTCACATCAGTAGAGTTGAGTGTGCAGTGGTAGCAACGAAGCCATACTCTGAAAAGGAGTGCCTTAACTCTGCTATGCCCCTGGGGACACATAGGGCAGTGTATCGTGCACCAATCTCTCATGATGACCACTGTGTGCCAGAAGAGCGGTCGCTGGCTTCTGAGGAAGCCTAGGCGAAGTAGGTCCCCGGGAGCACTCTTCACATTCATAGCAAGGGCAACGTACTCCTTTCTGGGATGCCTAGGCAGAGTGTTCCAGTCGTCAAAAGGCCTCGCGAAAGCAGCGCCTGGCAGATTCTCTTTGCAAGTGGATCGTCCTCAGTGACTGAAACAGAACTGCACTGTTACTGCACAACGTGCTTGTGATTCAGTCTGGGACACAGGATAGCAATCTCACAGAGGCGAAAGCTAACCTTTGCATCCAGCCTGAAGACCAGTACATTTTTCACACTTCACACTGTTAAGTATGTGCAACAGCCATGCTCACCGAGGCCTACCTAAGGTACTGAAATACTTACCCATTTCATCCAATGCAGAGGCCCCTGTGCCCAAAGGGTCTCCAGGGAAGAGCCCTGTGGGTCCCGTGTGTTTCCTTGAGGTAGTCAGAAACTACTGAGGATAACCTTATGAGCTCAAGTTTGAAACCGGGCAACCCTGGCAAAACCTTCATTTCGTCCGTGGTAGGCGAGACAGGTGCGGTTTGAAAGCTGCCAGAAGATCACTCCTGCTGCCCATCTTCTCTTTGCTGCCTGACGACATCACGAAAGAACTTGAGTGTGTGTAATCGTTTGAGGCATGCTGGTCTCGGTTCCTTGCTGGGAGCTCCTCCAGGAGCACACTGGAGCTTGGCGGCAAAGAACTGGCACCCCTGTGCTCAAGTAAAAGTCCAGATTTCTCCCATAGTCAGCTTAGCTATGCCCTAGAAGCGAAGAAGCATGTGATAGAGGAAGGCTGCAACACTGTTTGGTATTTCACGACTCATTGTGCACTCACCTTCGTTGTAACATCTGTGAAAGGGCACTGAATGCCGTCCAAATCTTCTGCTGTGTTTGAGTCCCAGGAAGCAACTGGGTTCGTTGGCTTTAAGGCTGTGAACGTGCAGCGGTAATGGCAAAGCCCTGCCTGGATTGCTCCACAGCTCTCGTTCATACAGCATTCAAACGGCCTCAGGAACGCCGTTCCAAGCAGCCTTACATTCCATGCTGGCGTAGCCAGGGAGGCATTTGGATTCTTCGGAGAAACACCTCTGTGCCTCACAAGTGAAACCTGTGGGCTCCCAAATACGTCTCCCTAAGGCAGTCGGAAGCTACATGTTTAGTTCCAGCCTGAAAACAACGGACAGCTTTTTCTGTGACAATGCTGGACTTCTGGGACCATCCAGATTCACCAAGGCCTAACTTTTGCCCGGCGGGGGAATGCTCTTCTGCACGTACAGCACTCCCCACGTGAAAACCTTTCTTAGCAGAAGGAGGCAGTATTTCCCTGGTAGTTGAGAGGTAGGCAGAAGCTTCAGATAAACATGCTGTGTCATCAAGCTTCAAGTGGAACACCGATGGGAACGTTCGCATTCTCCTGGAATGGAAGCCACTTGCTTTGGGCTTCAAGGCTGGCTGAACAGCCTTAGCGGCTCATCTTCTCTTCACTGCAGGAATGTGGCTTTGGGCCAAGGCTGCGTTCTCTCAATGGCAATAATGTGCTGGCAATTGCTTTCTAGAAACTCATCCCACGGCACTGCAGATTCAGCTCCATACAAATGAAAGGTGACCTAAGTCTACCAGGTAAAGTCCAGTGTTTCACATCAGCAGAGTTGAGTGTGCAGTGGTAGCCACGAAGCCATACTCTGAAAAGGAGTGCCTTAACTCTGCTATGCCCCTGGGAACACAGAGGGCAGTGTATCGTGCACCAATCTCTCATGATGACCACTGTGTGCTACAAGAGCGGTCGCTGGCTTCTGAGGAAGCCTAGGCGAAGTAGGTCCCCGGGAGCAGTCTTCACATTCATAGCAAGGGCAACGTACTCCTTTCTGGGATGCCTAGGCAGAGTGTTCCAGTCGTCAAAAGGCCTCGCGAAAGCAGCGCCTGGCAGATTCTCTTTGCAAGTGGATCGTCCTCAGTGACTGAAACAGAACTGCACTGTTACTGCACAATGTGCTTGTGATTCAGTCTGGGACACAGGATGGCACTCTCACAGAGGCGAAAGCTAACTTTTGCATCCAGCCTGAAGACCAGTATATTTTTCACACTTCCACTGTTGTATGTGCAACAGCCATGGTCCTCGAAGCCTACCTAAGGTACTGAAATACTTACCCATTTCATCCTATGCAGAGGTCCCTGTGCCCAAAGGGTCTCCAGGGAAGAGCCCTGTGGGTCCCGTGTGTTTCCTTGAGGTAGTCAGAAACTACTGAGGATAACCTTATGAGCTCAAGTTTGAAACCGGGCAACCCTGGCAAAACCTTCATTTCGTCCGTGGTAGGCGAGACAGGTGCGGTTTGAAAGCTGCCAGAAGATCACTCCTGCTGCCCATCTTTTCTTTGTTGCCTGACGGCATCACGAAAGAACTTGAGTGTACTCGTATGAGGCATGCTGGTCTCGGTTCCTTGCTGGGAGTTCCTCCAGGAGCACACTGGAGCTTGGCGGCAAAGAACTGGCACCCCTGGGCTCAAGTAAAAGTCCCAATTTCTCCCTTAGTAAGCTGAGCTATGCCCTAGGAGCGAAGAAGCATGTGTTAAAGGAAGGCTGCCACACTGTTACGTATTTCACGATTCATTGTGCACTCACCTTCGTTGTAACATCTGTGAAAGGGCACTGAATGCTATCCTAGTCTTCAGCTGCGTTTGAGTCCCAGGAAGCAACTGGGTTCGTTGGCTTACAGGCTGTGATCGTGCAGCGGTAATGGCAAAGATCTGCCCGGATCGCTCGACAGCTCTCGTTTGTACAGCATTCAAACGGCCTCAGGAACGCCGTTCCAAGCAGCCTTACATTCCATGCTGGCGTAGCCAGGGAGGCATTTGGATTCTTCGGAGAAACACCACTGTGCCTCACCAGTGAAACCTGTGGGCTCCCAAATACGTCTCCCTACGGCAGTCGGATGCTAGATGTTTAGTTCCAGCCTGAAAACAACGGACAGCTTTTTCTGTGACAATGCTGGACTTCTGGGATCATCCAGATTCACCAAGGCCTAACTTTTGCCCAGCAGGGGAATGCTCTTCTGCACGTACAGCACTCCCCACGTGAAAACCTTTCTTAGCAGAAGGAGGCAGTCTTTCCCTAGTACTACATAGCTAGGCTTAATCTTCAGATAATATGCTGTGTCATCAAGCTTGAAAGTGGGACACCGATGGGAGCCTTTTATTCTCCTGGAATGGAAGTCACTTGCTTGGGCTTCAGGCTGCCTAAACAGCCTTAGTGGCTCATCTTCTCTTCACTGCAGGAATGTGGCTTTGGGCCAAGGCTGCGTTCTCTCAATGGCAATAATGTGCTGGCAATTGCTTTCTAGAAACTCATCCCACGGCACTCCAGAATCAGATCAATACAAATGAAAGGTGACCTAAGTCCTCGGGGTAAGGTCCAGTGTTTCACATCAGTAGAGTTGAGTGTGCAGTGGTAGCAACGAAGCCATACTCTGAAAAGGAGTGCCTTAACTCTGCTATGCCCCTGGGGACACATAGGGCAGTGTATCGTGCACCAATCTCTCATGATGACCACTGTGTGCCAGAAGAGCGGTCGCTGGCTTCTGAGGAAGCCTAGGCGAAGTAGGTCCCCGGGAGCACTCTTCACATTCATAGCAAGGGCAACGTACTCCTTTCTGGGATGCCTAGGCAGAGTGTTCCAGTCGTCAAAAGGCCTCGCGAAAGCAGCGCCTGGCAGATTCTCTTTGCAAGTGGATCGTCCTCAGTGACTGAAACAGAACTGCACTGTTACTGCACAACGTGCTTGTGATTCAGTCTGGGACACAGGATAGCAATCTCACAGAGGCGAAAGCTAACCTTTGCATCCAGCCTGAAGACCAGTACATTTTTCACACTTCACACTGTTAAGTATGTGCAACAGCCATGCTCACCGAGGCCTACCTAAGGTACTGAAATACTTACCCATTTCATCCAATGCAGAGGCCCCTGTGCCCAAAGGGTCTCCAGGGAAGAGCCCTGTGGGTCCCGTGTGTTTCCTTGAGGTAGTCAGAAACTACTGAGGATAACCTTATGAGCTCAAGTTTGAAACCGGGCAACCCTGGCAAAACCTTCATTTCGTCCGTGGTAGGCGAGACAGGTGCGGTTTGAAAGCTGCCAGAAGATCACTCCTGCTGCCCATCTTCTCTTTGCTGCCTGACGACATCACGAAAGAACTTGAGTGTGTGTAATCGTTTGAGGCATGCTGGTCTCGGTTCCTTGCTGGGAGCTCCTCCAGGAGCACACTGGAGCTTGGCGGCAAAGAACTGGCACCCCTGTGCTCAAGTAAAAGTCCAGATTTCTCCCATAGTCAGCTTAGCTATGCCCTAGAAGCGAAGAAGCATGTGATAGAGGAAGGCTGCAACACTGTTTGGTATTTCACGACTCATTGTGCACTCACCTTCGTTGTAACATCTGTGAAAGGGCACTGAATGCCGTCCAAATCTTCTGCTGTGTTTGAGTCCCAGGAAGCAACTGGGTTCGTTGGCTTTAAGGCTGTGAACGTGCAGCGGTAATGGCAAAGCCCTGCCTGGATTGCTCCACAGCTCTCGTTCATACAGCATTCAAACGGCCTCAGGAACGCCGTTCCAAGCAGCCTTACATTCCATGCTGGCGTAGCCAGGGAGGCATTTGGATTCTTCGGAGAAACACCTCTGTGCCTCACAAGTGAAACCTGTGGGCTCCCAAATACGTCTCCCTAAGGCAGTCGGAAGCTACATGTTTAGTTCCAGCCTGAAAACAACGGACAGCTTTTTCTGTGACAATGCTGGACTTCTGGGACCATCCAGATTCACCAAGGCCTAACTTTTGCCCGGCGGGGGAATGCTCTTCTGCACGTACAGCACTCCCCACGTGAAAACCTTTCTTAGCAGAAGGAGGCAGTATTTCCCTGGTAGTTGAGAGGTAGGCAGAAGCTTCAGATAAACATGCTGTGTCATCAAGCTTCAAGTGGAACACCGATGGGAACGTTCGCATTCTCCTGGAATGGAAGCCACTTGCTTTGGGCTTCAAGGCTGGCTGAACAGCCTTAGCGGCTCATCTTCTCTTCACTGCAGGAATGTGGCTTTGGGCCAAGGCTGCGTTCTCTCAATGGCAATAATGTGCTGGCAATTGCTTTCTAGAAACTCATCCCACGGCACTGCAGATTCAGCTCCATACAAATGAAAGGTGACCTAAGTCTACCAGGTAAAGTCCAGTGTTTCACATCAGCAGAGTTGAGTGTGCAGTGGTAGCCACGAAGCCATACTCTGAAAAGGAGTGCCTTAACTCTGCTATGCCCCTGGGAACACAGAGGGCAGTGTATCGTGCACCAATCTCTCATGATGACCACTGTGTGCTACAAGAGCGGTCGCTGGCTTCTGAGGAAGCCTAGGCGAAGTAGGTCCCCGGGAGCAGTCTTCACATTCATAGCAAGGGCAACGTACTCCTTTCTGGGATGCCTAGGCAGAGTGTTCCAGTCGTCAAAAGGCCTCGCGAAAGCAGCGCCTGGCAGATTCTCTTTGCAAGTGGATCGTCCTCAGTGACTGAAACAGAACTGCACTGTTACTGCACAATGTGCTTGTGATTCAGTCTGGGACACAGGATGGCACTCTCACAGAGGCGAAAGCTAACTTTTGCATCCAGCCTGAAGACCAGTACATTTTTCACACTTCCACTGTTGTATGTGCAACAGCCATGGTCCTCGAAGCCTACCTAAGGTACTGAAATACTTACCCATTTCATCCTATGCAGAGGTCCCTGTGCCCAAAGGGTCTCCAGGGAAGAGCCCTGTGGGTCCCGTGTGTTTCCTTGAGGTAGTCAGAAACTACTGAGGATAACCTTATGAGCTCAAGTTTGAAACCGGGCAACCCTGGCAAAACCTTCATTTCGTCCGTGGTAGGCGAGACAGGTGCGGTTTGAAAGCTGCCAGAAGATCACTCCTGCTGCCCATCTTTTCTTTGTTGCCTGACGGCATCACGAAAGAACTTGAGTGTACTCGTATGAGGCATGCTGGTCTCGGTTCCTTGCTGGGAGTTCCTCCAGGAGCACACTGGAGCTTGGCGGCAAAGAACTGGCACCCCTGGGCTCAAGTAAAAGTCCCAATTTCTCCCTTAGTAAGCTGAGCTATGCCCTAGGAGCGAAGAAGCATGTGTTAAAGGAAGGCTGCCACACTGTTACGTATTTCACGATTCATTGTGCACTCACCTTCGTTGTAACATCTGTGAAAGGGCACTGAATGCTATCCTAGTCTTCAGCTGCGTTTGAGTCCCAGGAAGCAACTGGGTTCGTTGGCTTACAGGCTGTGATCGTGCAGCGGTAATGGCAAAGATCTGCCCGGATCGCTCGACAGCTCTCGTTTGTACAGCATTCAAACGGCCTCAGGAACGCCGTTCCAAGCAGCCTTACATTCCATGCTGGCGTAGCCAGGGAGGCATTTGGATTCTTCGGAGAAACACCACTGTGCCTCACCAGTGAAACCTGTGGGCTCCCAAATACGTCTCCCTACGGCAGTCGGATGCTAGATGTTTAGTTCCAGCCTGAAAACAACGGACAGCTTTTTCTGTGACAATGCTGGACTTCTGGGATCATCCAGATTCACCAAGGCCTAACTTTTGCCCAGCAGGGGAATGCTCTTCTGCACGTACAGCACTCCCCACGTGAAAACCTTTCTTAGCAGAAGGAGGCAGTCTTTCCCTAGTACTACATAGCTAGGCTTAATCTTCAGATAATATGCTGTGTCATCAAGCTTGAAAGTGGGACACCGATGGGAGCCTTTTATTCTCCTGGAATGGAAGTCACTTGCTTGGGCTTCAGGCTGCCTAAACAGCCTTAGTGGCTCATCTTCTCTTCACTGCAGGAATGTGGCTTTGGGCCAAGGCTGCGTTCTCTCAATGGCAATAATGTGCTGGCAATTGCTTTCTAGAAACTCATCCCACGGCACTCCAGAATCAGATCAATACAAATGAAAGGTGACCTAAGTCCTCGGGGTAAGGTCCAGTGTTTCACATCAGTAGAGTTGAGTGTGCAGTGGTAGCAACGAAGCCATACTCTGAAAAGGAGTGCCTTAACTCTGCTATGCCCCTGGGGACACATAGGGCAGTGTATCGTGCACCAATCTCTCATGATGACCACTGTGTGCCAGAAGAGCGGTCGCTGGCTTCTGAGGAAGCCTAGGCGAAGTAGGTCCCCGGGAGCACTCTTCACATTCATAGCAAGGGCAACGTACTCCTTTCTGGGATGCCTAGGCAGAGTGTTCCAGTCGTCAAAAGGCCTCGCGAAAGCAGCGCCTGGCAGATTCTCTTTGCAAGTGGATCGTCCTCAGTGACTGAAACAGAACTGCACTGTTACTGCACAACGTGCTTGTGATTCAGTCTGGGACACAGGATAGCAATCTCACAGAGGCGAAAGCTAACCTTTGCATCCAGCCTGAAGACCAGTACATTTTTCACACTTCACACTGTTAAGTATGTGCAACAGCCATGCTCACCGAGGCCTACCTAAGGTACTGAAATACTTACCCATTTCATCCAATGCAGAGGCCCCTGTGCCCAAAGGGTCTCCAGGGAAGAGCCCTGTGGGTCCCGTGTGTTTCCTTGAGGTAGTCAGAAACTACTGAGGATAACCTTATGAGCTCAAGTTTGAAACCGGGCAACCCTGGCAAAACCTTCATTTCGTCCGTGGTAGGCGAGACAGGTGCGGTTTGAAAGCTGCCAGAAGATCACTCCTGCTGCCCATCTTCTCTTTGCTGCCTGACGACATCACGAAAGAACTTGAGTGTAATCGTTTGAGGCATGCTGGTCTCGGTTCCTTGCTGGGAGCTCCTCCAGGAGCACACTGGAGCTTGGCGGCAAAGAACTGGCACCCCTGTGCTCAAGTAAAAGTCCAGATTTCTCCCATAGTCAGCTTAGCTATGCCCTAGAAGCGAAGAAGCATGTGATAGAGGAAGGCTGCAACACTGTTTGGTATTTCACGACTCATTGTGCACTCACCTTCGTTGTAACATCTGTGAAAGGGCACTGAATGCCGTCCAAATCTTCTGCTGTGTTTGAGTCCCAGGAAGCAACTGGGTTCGTTGGCTTTAAGGCTGTGAACGTGCAGCGGTAATGGCAAAGCCCTGCCTGGATTGCTCCACAGCTCTCGTTCATACAGCATTCAAACGGCCTCAGGAACGCCGTTCCAAGCAGCCTTACATTCCATGCTGGCGTAGCCAGGGAGGCATTTGGATTCTTCGGAGAAACACCTCTGTGCCTCACAAGTGAAACCTGTGGGCTCCCAAATACGTCTCCCTAAGGCAGTCGGAAGCTACATGTTTAGTTCCAGCCTGAAAACAACGGACAGCTTTTTCTGTGACAATGCTGGACTTCTGGGACCATCCAGATTCACCAAGGCCTAACTTTTGCCCGGCGGGGGAATGCTCTTCTGCACGTACAGCACTCCCCACGTGAAAACCTTTCTTAGCAGAAGGAGGCAGTATTTCCCTGGTAGTTGAGAGGTAGGCAGAAGCTTCAGATAAACATGCTGTGTCATCAAGCTTCAAGTGGAACACCGATGGGAACGTTCGCATTCTCCTGGAATGGAAGCCACTTGCTTGGGCTTCAGGCTGCCTGAACAGCCTTAGTGGCTCATCTTCTCTTCACTGCAGGAATGTGGCTTTGGGCCAAGGCTGCTTCTCTCAATGGCAATAATGTGCTGGCAATTGCTTTCTAGAAACTCATCCCACGGCACTCCAGAATCAGATCAATACAAATGAAAGGTGACCTAAGTCCTCGGGGTAAGGTCCAGTGTTTCACATCAGTAGAGTTGAGTGTGCAGTGGTAGCAACGAAGCCATACTCTGAAAAGGAGTGCCTTAACTCTGCTATGCCCCTGGGGACACATAGGGCAGTGTATCGTGCACCAATCTCTCATGATGACCACTGTGTGCCAGAAGAGCGGTCGCTGGCTTCTGAGGAAGCCTAGGCGAAGTAGGTCCCCGGGAGCACTCTTCACATTCATAGCAAGGGCAACGTACTCCTTTCTGGGATGCCTAGGCAGAGTGTTCCAGTCGTCAAAAGGCCTCGCGAAAGCAGCGCCTGGCAGATTCTCTTTGCAAGTGGATCGTCCTCAGTGACTGAAACAGAACTGCACTGTTACTGCACAACGTGCTTGTGATTCAGTCTGGGACACAGGATAGCAATCTCACAGAGGCGAAAGCTAACCTTTGCATCCAGCCTGAAGACCAGTACATTTTTCACACTTCACACTGTTAAGTATGTGCAACAGCCATGCTCACCGAGGCCTACCTAAGGTACTGAAATACTTACCCATTTCATCCAATGCAGAGGCCCCTGTGCCCAAAGGGTCTCCAGGGAAGAGCCCTGTGGGTCCCGTGTGTTTCCTTGAGGTAGTCAGAAACTACTGAGGATAACCTTATGAGCTCAAGTTTGAAACCGGGCAACCCTGGCAAAACCTTCATTTCGTCCGTGGTAGGCGAGACAGGTGCGGTTTGAAAGCTGCCAGAAGATCACTCCTGCTGCCCATCTTCTCTTTGCTGCCTGACGACATCACGAAAGAACTTGAGTGTGTGTAATCGTTTGAGGCATGCTGGTCTCGGTTCCTTGCTGGGAGCTCCTCCAGGAGCACACTGGAGCTTGGCGGCAAAGAACTGGCACCCCTGTGCTCAAGTAAAAGTCCAGATTTCTCCCATAGTCAGCTTAGCTATGCCCTAGAAGCGAAGAAGCATGTGATAGAGGAAGGCTGCAACACTGTTTGGTATTTCACGACTCATTGTGCACTCACCTTCGTTGTAACATCTGTGAAAGGGCACTGAATGCCGTCCAAATCTTCTGCTGTGTTTGAGTCCCAGGAAGCAACTGGGTTCGTTGGCTTTAAGGCTGTGAACGTGCAGCGGTAATGGCAAAGCCCTGCCTGGATTGCTCCACAGCTCTCGTTCATACAGCATTCAAACGGCCTCAGGAACGCCGTTCCAAGCAGCCTTACATTCCATGCTGGCGTAGCCAGGGAGGCATTTGGATTCTTCGGAGAAACACCTCTGTGCCTCACAAGTGAAACCTGTGGGCTCCCAAATACGTCTCCCTAAGGCAGTCGGAAGCTACATGTTTAGTTCCAGCCTGAAAACAACGGACAGCTTTTTCTGTGACAATGCTGGACTTCTGGGACCATCCAGATTCACCAAGGCCTAACTTTTGCCCGGCGGGGGAATGCTCTTCTGCACGTACAGCACTCCCCACGTGAAAACCTTTCTTAGCAGAAGGAGGCAGTATTTCCCTGGTAGTTGAGAGGTAGGCAGAAGCTTCAGATAAACATGCTGTGTCATCAAGCTTCAAGTGGAACACCGATGGGAACGTTCGCATTCTCCTGGAATGGAAGCCACTTGCTTTGGGCTTCAAGGCTGGCTGAACAGCCTTAGCGGCTCATCTTCTCTTCACTGCAGGAATGTGGCTTTGGGCCAAGGCTGCGTTCTCTCAATGGCAATAATGTGCTGGCAATTGCTTTCTAGAAACTCATCCCACGGCACTGCAGATTCAGCTCCATACAAATGAAAGGTGACCTAAGTCTACCAGGTAAAGTCCAGTGTTTCACATCAGCAGAGTTGAGTGTGCAGTGGTAGCCACGAAGCCATACTCTGAAAAGGAGTGCCTTAACTCTGCTATGCCCCTGGGAACACAGAGGGCAGTGTATCGTGCACCAATCTCTCATGATGACCACTGTGTGCTACAAGAGCGGTCGCTGGCTTCTGAGGAAGCCTAGGCGAAGTAGGTCCCCGGGAGCAGTCTTCACATTCATAGCAAGGGCAACGTACTCCTTTCTGGGATGCCTAGGCAGAGTGTTCCAGTCGTCAAAAGGCCTCGCGAAAGCAGCGCCTGGCAGATTCTCTTTGCAAGTGGATCGTCCTCAGTGACTGAAACAGAACTGCACTGTTACTGCACAATGTGCTTGTGATTCAGTCTGGGACACAGGATGGCACTCTCACAGAGGCGAAAGCTAACTTTTGCATCCAGCCTGAAGACCAGTATATTTTTCACACTTCCACTGTTGTATGTGCAACAGCCATGGTCCTCGAAGCCTACCTAAGGTACTGAAATACTTACCCATTTCATCCTATGCAGAGGTCCCTGTGCCCAAAGGGTCTCCAGGGAAGAGCCCTGTGGGTCCCGTGTGTTTCCTTGAGGTAGTCAGAAACTACTGAGGATAACCTTATGAGCTCAAGTTTGAAACCGGGCAACCCTGGCAAAACCTTCATTTCGTCCGTGGTAGGCGAGACAGGTGCGGTTTGAAAGCTGCCAGAAGATCACTCCTGCTGCCCATCTTTTCTTTGTTGCCTGACGGCATCACGAAAGAACTTGAGTGTACTCGTATGAGGCATGCTGGTCTCGGTTCCTTGCTGGGAGTTCCTCCAGGAGCACACTGGAGCTTGGCGGCAAAGAACTGGCACCCCTGGGCTCAAGTAAAAGTCCCAATTTCTCCCTTAGTAAGCTGAGCTATGCCCTAGGAGCGAAGAAGCATGTGTTAAAGGAAGGCTGCCACACTGTTACGTATTTCACGATTCATTGTGCACTCACCTTCGTTGTAACATCTGTGAAAGGGCACTGAATGCTATCCTAGTCTTCAGCTGCGTTTGAGTCCCAGGAAGCAACTGGGTTCGTTGGCTTACAGGCTGTGATCGTGCAGCGGTAATGGCAAAGATCTGCCCGGATCGCTCGACAGCTCTCGTTTGTACAGCATTCAAACGGCCTCAGGAACGCCGTTCCAAGCAGCCTTACATTCCATGCTGGCGTAGCCAGGGAGGCATTTGGATTCTTCGGAGAAACACCACTGTGCCTCACCAGTGAAACCTGTGGGCTCCCAAATACGTCTCCCTACGGCAGTCGGATGCTAGATGTTTAGTTCCAGCCTGAAAACAACGGACAGCTTTTTCTGTGACAATGCTGGACTTCTGGGATCATCCAGATTCACCAAGGCCTAACTTTTGCCCAGCAGGGGAATGCTCTTCTGCACGTACAGCACTCCCCACGTGAAAACCTTTCTTAGCAGAAGGAGGCAGTCTTTCCCTAGTACTACATAGCTAGGCTTAATCTTCAGATAATATGCTGTGTCATCAAGCTTGAAAGTGGGACACCGATGGGAGCCTTTTATTCTCCTGGAATGGAAGTCACTTGCTTGGGCTTCAGGCTGCCTAAACAGCCTTAGTGGCTCATCTTCTCTTCACTGCAGGAATGTGGCTTTGGGCCAAGGCTGCGTTCTCTCAATGGCAATAATGTGCTGGCAATTGCTTTCTAGAAACTCATCCCACGGCACTCCAGAATCAGATCAATACAAATGAAAGGTGACCTAAGTCCTCGGGGTAAGGTCCAGTGTTTCACATCAGTAGAGTTGAGTGTGCAGTGGTAGCAACGAAGCCATACTCTGAAAAGGAGTGCCTTAACTCTGCTATGCCCCTGGGGACACATAGGGCAGTGTATCGTGCACCAATCTCTCATGATGACCACTGTGTGCCAGAAGAGCGGTCGCTGGCTTCTGAGGAAGCCTAGGCGAAGTAGGTCCCCGGGAGCACTCTTCACATTCATAGCAAGGGCAACGTACTCCTTTCTGGGATGCCTAGGCAGAGTGTTCCAGTCGTCAAAAGGCCTCGCGAAAGCAGCGCCTGGCAGATTCTCTTTGCAAGTGGATCGTCCTCAGTGACTGAAACAGAACTGCACTGTTACTGCACAACGTGCTTGTGATTCAGTCTGGGACACAGGATAGCAATCTCACAGAGGCGAAAGCTAACCTTTGCATCCAGCCTGAAGACCAGTACATTTTTCACACTTCACACTGTTAAGTATGTGCAACAGCCATGCTCACCGAGGCCTACCTAAGGTACTGAAATACTTACCCATTTCATCCAATGCAGAGGCCCCTGTGCCCAAAGGGTCTCCAGGGAAGAGCCCTGTGGGTCCCGTGTGTTTCCTTGAGGTAGTCAGAAACTACTGAGGATAACCTTATGAGCTCAAGTTTGAAACCGGGCAACCCTGGCAAAACCTTCATTTCGTCCGTGGTAGGCGAGACAGGTGCGGTTTGAAAGCTGCCAGAAGATCACTCCTGCTGCCCATCTTCTCTTTGCTGCCTGACGACATCACGAAAGAACTTGAGTGTGTGTAATCGTTTGAGGCATGCTGGTCTCGGTTCCTTGCTGGGAGCTCCTCCAGGAGCACACTGGAGCTTGGCGGCAAAGAACTGGCACCCCTGTGCTCAAGTAAAAGTCCAGATTTCTCCCATAGTCAGCTTAGCTATGCCCTAGAAGCGAAGAAGCATGTGATAGAGGAAGGCTGCAACACTGTTTGGTATTTCACGACTCATTGTGCACTCACCTTCGTTGTAACATCTGTGAAAGGGCACTGAATGCCGTCCAAATCTTCTGCTGTGTTTGAGTCCCAGGAAGCAACTGGGTTCGTTGGCTTTAAGGCTGTGAACGTGCAGCGGTAATGGCAAAGCCCTGCCTGGATTGCTCCACAGCTCTCGTTCATACAGCATTCAAACGGCCTCAGGAACGCCGTTCCAAGCAGCCTTACATTCCATGCTGGCGTAGCCAGGGAGGCATTTGGATTCTTCGGAGAAACACCTCTGTGCCTCACAAGTGAAACCTGTGGGCTCCCAAATACGTCTCCCTAAGGCAGTCGGAAGCTACATGTTTAGTTCCAGCCTGAAAACAACGGACAGCTTTTTCTGTGACAATGCTGGACTTCTGGGACCATCCAGATTCACCAAGGCCTAACTTTTGCCCGGCGGGGGAATGCTCTTCTGCACGTACAGCACTCCCCACGTGAAAACCTTTCTTAGCAGAAGGAGGCAGTATTTCCCTGGTAGTTGAGAGGTAGGCAGAAGCTTCAGATAAACATGCTGTGTCATCAAGCTTCAAGTGGAACACCGATGGGAACGTTCGCATTCTCCTGGAATGGAAGCCACTTGCTTTGGGCTTCAAGGCTGGCTGAACAGCCTTAGCGGCTCATCTTCTCTTCACTGCAGGAATGTGGCTTTGGGCCAAGGCTGCGTTCTCTCAATGGCAATAATGTGCTGGCAATTGCTTTCTAGAAACTCATCCCACGGCACTGCAGATTCAGCTCCATACAAATGAAAGGTGACCTAAGTCTACCAGGTAAAGTCCAGTGTTTCACATCAGCAGAGTTGAGTGTGCAGTGGTAGCCACGAAGCCATACTCTGAAAAGGAGTGCCTTAACTCTGCTATGCCCCTGGGAACACAGAGGGCAGTGTATCGTGCACCAATCTCTCATGATGACCACTGTGTGCTACAAGAGCGGTCGCTGGCTTCTGAGGAAGCCTAGGCGAAGTAGGTCCCCGGGAGCAGTCTTCACATTCATAGCAAGGGCAACGTACTCCTTTCTGGGATGCCTAGGCAGAGTGTTCCAGTCGTCAAAAGGCCTCGCGAAAGCAGCGCCTGGCAGATTCTCTTTGCAAGTGGATCGTCCTCAGTGACTGAAACAGAACTGCACTGTTACTGCACAATGTGCTTGTGATTCAGTCTGAGACACAGGATGGCACTCTCACAGAGGCGAAAGCTAACTTTTGCATCCAGCCTGAAGACCAGTATATTTTTCACACTTCCACTGTTGTATGTGCAACAGCCATGGTCCTCGAAGCCTACCTAAGGTACTGAAATACTTACCCATTTCATCCTATGCAGAGGTCCCTGTGCCCAAAGGGTCTCCAGGGAAGAGCCCTGTGGGTCCCGTGTGTTTCCTTGAGGTAGTCAGAAACTACTGAGGATAACCTTATGAGCTCAAGTTTGAAACCGGGCAACCCTGGCAAAACCTTCATTTCGTCCGTGGTAGGCGAGACAGGTGCGGTTTGAAAGCTGCCAGAAGATCACTCCTGCTGCCCATCTTTTCTTTGTTGCCTGACGGCATCACGAAAGAACTTGAGTGTACTCGTATGAGGCATGCTGGTCTCGGTTCCTTGCTGGGAGTTCCTCCAGGAGCACACTGGAGCTTGGCGGCAAAGAACTGGCACCCCTGGGCTCAAGTAAAAGTCCCAATTTCTCCCTTAGTAAGCTGAGCTATGCCCTAGGAGCGAAGAAGCATGTGTTAAAGGAAGGCTGCCACACTGTTACGTATTTCACGATTCATTGTGCACTCACCTTCGTTGTAACATCTGTGAAAGGGCACTGAATGCTATCCTAGTCTTCAGCTGCGTTTGAGTCCCAGGAAGCAACTGGGTTCGTTGGCTTACAGGCTGTGATCGTGCAGCGGTAATGGCAAAGATCTGCCCGGATCGCTCGACAGCTCTCGTTTGTACAGCATTCAAACGGCCTCAGGAACGCCGTTCCAAGCAGCCTTACATTCCATGCTGGCGTAGCCAGGGAGGCATTTGGATTCTTCGGAGAAACACCACTGTGCCTCACCAGTGAAACCTGTGGGCTCCCAAATACGTCTCCCTACGGCAGTCGGATGCTAGATGTTTAGTTCCAGCCTGAAAACAACGGACAGCTTTTTCTGTGACAATGCTGGACTTCTGGGATCATCCAGATTCACCAAGGCCTAACTTTTGCCCAGCAGGGGAATGCTCTTCTGTACGTACAGCACTCCCCACGTGAAAACCTTTCTTAGCAGAAGGAGGCAGTCTTTCCCTAGTACTACATAGCTAGGCTTAATCTTCAGATAATATGCTGTGTCATCAAGCTTGAAAGTGGGACACCGATGGGAGCCTTTTATTCTCCTGGAATGGAAGTCACTTGCTTGGGCTTCAGGCTGCCTAAACAGCCTTAGTGGCTCATCTTCTCTTCACTGCAGGAATGTGGCTTTGGGCCAAGGCTGCGTTCTCTCAATGGCAATAATGTGCTGGCAATTGCTTTCTAGAAACTCATCCCACGGCACTCCAGAATCAGATCAATACAAATGAAAGGTGACCTAAGTCCTCGGGGTAAGGTCCAGTGTTTCACATCAGTAGAGTTGAGTGTGCAGTGGTAGCAACGAAGCCATACTCTGAAAAGGAGTGCCTTAACTCTGCTATGCCCCTGGGGACACATAGGGCAGTGTATCGTGCACCAATCTCTCATGATGACCACTGTGTGCCAGAAGAGCGGTCGCTGGCTTCTGAGGAAGCCTAGGCGAAGTAGGTCCCCGGGAGCACTCTTCACATTCATAGCAAGGGCAACGTACTCCTTTCTGGGATGCCTAGGCAGAGTGTTCCAGTCGTCAAAAGGCCTCGCGAAAGCAGCGCCTGGCAGATTCTCTTTGCAAGTGGATCGTCCTCAGTGACTGAAACAGAACTGCACTGTTACTGCACAACGTGCTTGTGATTCAGTCTGGGACACAGGATAGCAATCTCACAGAGGCGAAAGCTAACCTTTGCATCCAGCCTGAAGACCAGTACATTTTTCACACTTCACACTGTTAAGTATGTGCAACAGCCATGCTCACCGAGGCCTACCTAAGGTACTGAAATACTTACCCATTTCATCCAATGCAGAGGCCCCTGTGCCCAAAGGGTCTCCAGGGAAGAGCCCTGTGGGTCCCGTGTGTTTCCTTGAGGTAGTCAGAAACTACTGAGGATAACCTTATGAGCTCAAGTTTGAAACCGGGCAACCCTGGCAAAACCTTCATTTCGTCCGTGGTAGGCGAGACAGGTGCGGTTTGAAAGCTGCCAGAAGATCACTCCTGCTGCCCATCTTCTCTTTGCTGCCTGACGACATCACGAAAGAACTTGAGTGTGTGTAATCGTTTGAGGCATGCTGGTCTCGGTTCCTTGCTGGGAGCTCCTCCAGGAGCACACTGGAGCTTGGCGGCAAAGAACTGGCACCCCTGTGCTCAAGTAAAAGTCCAGATTTCTCCCATAGTCAGCTTAGCTATGCCCTAGAAGCGAAGAAGCATGTGATAGAGGAAGGCTGCAACACTGTTTGGTATTTCACGACTCATTGTGCACTCACCTTCGTTGTAACATCTGTGAAAGGGCACTGAATGCCGTCCAAATCTTCTGCTGTGTTTGAGTCCCAGGAAGCAACTGGGTTCGTTGGCTTTAAGGCTGTGAACGTGCAGCGGTAATGGCAAAGCCCTGCCTGGATTGCTCCACAGCTCTCGTTCATACAGCATTCAAACGGCCTCAGGAACGCCGTTCCAAGCAGCCTTACATTCCATGCTGGCGTAGCCAGGGAGGCATTTGGATTCTTCGGAGAAACACCTCTGTGCCTCACAAGTGAAACCTGTGGGCTCCCAAATACGTCTCCCTAAGGCAGTCGGAAGCTACATGTTTAGTTCCAGCCTGAAAACAACGGACAGCTTTTTCTGTGACAATGCTGGACTTCTGGGACCATCCAGATTCACCAAGGCCTAACTTTTGCCCGGCGGGGGAATGCTCTTCTGCACGTACAGCACTCCCCACGTGAAAACCTTTCTTAGCAGAAGGAGGCAGTATTTCCCTGGTAGTTGAGAGGTAGGCAGAAGCTTCAGATAAACATGCTGTGTCATCAAGCTTCAAGTGGAACACCGATGGGAACGTTCGCATTCTCCTGGAATGGAAGCCACTTGCTTTGGGCTTCAAGGCTGGCTGAACAGCCTTAGCGGCTCATCTTCTCTTCACTGCAGGAATGTGGCTTTGGGCCAAGGCTGCGTTCTCTCAATGGCAATAATGTGCTGGCAATTGCTTTCTAGAAACTCATCCCACGGCACTGCAGATTCAGCTCCATACAAATGAAAGGTGACCTAAGTCTACCAGGTAAAGTCCAGTGTTTCACATCAGCAGAGTTGAGTGTGCAGTGGTAGCCACGAAGCCATACTCTGAAAAGGAGTGCCTTAACTCTGCTATGCCCCTGGGAACACATAGGGCAGTGTATCGTGCACCAATCTCTCATGATGACCACTGTGTGCTACAAGAGCGGTCGCTGGCTTCTGAGGAAGCCTAGGCGAAGTAGGTCCCCGGGAGCAGTCTTCACATTCATAGCAAGGGCAACGTACTCCTTTCTGGGATGCCTAGGCAGAGTGTTCCAGTCGTCAAAAGGCCTCGCGAAAGCAGCGCCTGGCAGATTCTCTTTGCAAGTGGATCGTCCTCAGTGACTGAAACAGAACTGCACTGTTACTGCACAATGTGCTTGTGATTCAGTCTGGGACACAGGATGGCACTCTCACAGAGGCGAAAGCTAACCTTTGCATCCAGCCTGAAGACCAGTATATTTTTCACACTTCCACTGTTGTATGTGCAACAGCCATGGTCCTCGAAGCCTACCTAAGGTACTGAAATACTTACCCATTTCATCCTATGCAGAGGTCCCTGTGCCCAAAGGGTCTCCAGGGAAGAGCCCTGTGGGTCCCGTGTGTTTCCTTGAGGTAGTCAGAAACTACTGAGGATAACCTTATGAGCTCAAGTTTGAAACCGGGCAACCCTGGCAAAACCTTCATTTCGTCCGTGGTAGGCGAGACAGGTGCGGTTTGAAAGCTGCCAGAAGATCACTCCTGCTGCCCATCTTTTCTTTGTTGCCTGACGGCATCACGAAAGAACTTGAGTGTACTCGTATGAGGCATGCTGGTCTCGGTTCCTTGCTGGGAGTTCCTCCAGGAGCACACTGGAGCTTGGCGGCAAAGAACTGGCACCCCTGGGCTCAAGTAAAAGTCCCAATTTCTCCCTTAGTAAGCTGAGCTATGCCCTAGGAGCGAAGAAGCATGTGTTAAAGGAAGGCTGCCACACTGTTACGTATTTCACGATTCATTGTGCACTCACCTTCGTTGTAACATCTGTGAAAGGGCACTGAATGCTATCCTAGTCTTCAGCTGCGTTTGAGTCCCAGGAAGCAACTGGGTTCGTTGGCTTACAGGCTGTGATCGTGCAGCGGTAATGGCAAAGATCTGCCCGGATCGCTCGACAGCTCTCGTTTGTACAGCATTCAAACGGCCTCAGGAACGCCGTTCCAAGCAGCCTTACATTCCATGCTGGCGTAGCCAGGGAGGCATTTGGATTCTTCGGAGAAACACCACTGTGCCTCACCAGTGAAACCTGTGGGCTCCCAAATACGTCTCCCTACGGCAGTCGGATGCTAGATGTTTAGTTCCAGCCTGAAAACAACGGACAGCTTTTTCTGTGACAATGCTGGACTTCTGGGATCATCCAGATTCACCAAGGCCTAACTTTTGCCCAGCAGGGGAATGCTCTTCTGCACGTACAGCACTCCCCACGTGAAAACCTTTCTTAGCAGAAGGAGGCAGTCTTTCCCTAGTACTACATAGCTAGGCTTAATCTTCAGATAATATGCTGTGTCATCAAGCTTGAAAGTGGGACACCGATGGGAGCCTTTTATTCTCCTGGAATGGAAGTCACTTGCTTGGGCTTCAGGCTGCCTAAACAGCCTTAGTGGCTCATCTTCTCTTCACTGCAGGAATGTGGCTTTGGGCCAAGGCTGCGTTCTCTCAATGGCAATAATGTGCTGGCAATTGCTTTCTAGAAACTCATCCCACGGCACTCCAGAATCAGATCAATACAAATGAAAGGTGACCTAAGTCCTCGGGGTAAGGTCCAGTGTTTCACATCAGTAGAGTTGAGTGTGCAGTGGTAGCAACGAAGCCATACTCTGAAAAGGAGTGCCTTAACTCTGCTATGCCCCTGGGGACACATAGGGCAGTGTATCGTGCACCAATCTCTCATGATGACCACTGTGTGCCAGAAGAGCGGTCGCTGGCTTCTGAGGAAGCCTAGGCGAAGTAGGTCCCCGGGAGCACTCTTCACATTCATAGCAAGGGCACGTACTCCTTTCTGGGATGCCTAGGCAGAGTGTTCCAGTCGTCAAAAGGCCTCGCGAAAGCAGCGCCTGGCAGATTCTCTTTGCAAGTGGATCGTCCTCAGTGACTGAAACAGAACTGCACTGTTACTGCACAACGTGCTTGTGATTCAGTCTGGGACACAGGATAGCAATCTCACAGAGGCGAAAGCTAACCTTTGCATCCAGCCTGAAGACCAGTACATTTTTCACACTTCACACTGTTAAGTATGTGCAACAGCCATGCTCACCGAGGCCTACCTAAGGTACTGAAATACTTACCCATTTCATCCAATGCAGAGGCCCCTGTGCCCAAAGGGTCTCCAGGGAAGAGCCCTGTGGGTCCCGTGTGTTTCCTTGAGGTAGTCAGAAACTACTGAGGATAACCTTATGAGCTCAAGTTTGAAACCGGGCAACCCTGGCAAAACCTTCATTTCGTCCGTGGTAGGCGAGACAGGTGCGGTTTGAAAGCTGCCAGAAGATCACTCCTGCTGCCCATCTTCTCTTTGCTGCCTGACGACATCACGAAAGAACTTGAGTGTAATCGTTTGAGGCATGCTGGTCTCGGTTCCTTGCTGGGAGCTCCTCCAGGAGCACACTGGAGCTTGCCGGCAAAGAACTGGCACCCCTGTGCTCAAGTAAAAGTCCAGATTTCTCCCATAGTCAGCTTAGCTATGCCCTAGAAGCGAAGAAGCATGTGATAGAGGAAGGCTGCAACACTGTTTGGTATTTCACGACTCATTGTGCACTCACCTTCGTTGTAACATCTGTGAAAGGGCACTGAATGCCGTCCAAATCTTCTGCTGTGTTTGAGTCCCAGGAAGCAACTGGGTTCGTTGGCTTTAAGGCTGTGAACGTGCAGCGGTAATGGCAAAGCCCTGCCTGGATTGCTCCACAGCTCTCGTTCATACAGCATTCAAACGGCCTCAGGAACGCCGTTCCAAGCAGCCTTACATTCCATGCTGGCGTAGCCAGGGAGGCATTTGGATTCTTCGGAGAAACACCTCTGTGCCTCACAAGTGAAACCTGTGGGCTCCCAAATACGTCTCCCTAAGGCAGTCGGAAGCTACATGTTTAGTTCCAGCCTGAAAACAACGGACAGCTTTTTCTGTGACAATGCTGGACTTCTGGGACCACCCAGATTCACCAAGGCCTAACTTTTGCCCGGCGGGGGAATGCTCTTCTGCACGTACAGCACTCCCCACGTGAAAACCTTTCTTAGCAGAAGGAGGCAGTATTTCCCTGGTAGTTGAGAGGTAGGCAGAAGCTTCAGATAAACATGCTGTGTCATCAAGCTTCAAGTGGAACACCGATGGGAACGTTCGCATTCTCCTGGAATGGAAGCCACTTGCTTTGGGCTTCAAGGCTGGCTGAACAGCCTTAGCGGCTCATCTTCTCTTCACTGCAGGAATGTGGCTTTGGGCCAAGGCTGCGTTCTCTCAATGGCAATAATGTGCTGGCAATTGCTTTCTAGAAACTCATCCCACGGCACTGCAGATTCAGCTCCATACAAATGAAAGGTGACCTAAGTCTACCAGGTAAAGTCCAGTGTTTCACATCAGCAGAGTTGAGTGTGCAGTGGTAGCCACGAAGCCATACTCTGAAAAGGAGTGCCTTAACTCTGCTATGCCCCTGGGAACACAGAGGGCAGTGTATCGTGCACCAATCTCTCATGATGACCACTGTGTGCTACAAGAGCGGTCGCTGGCTTCTGAGGAAGCCTAGGCGAAGTAGGTCCCCGGGAGCAGTCTTCACATTCATAGCAAGGGCAACGTACTCCTTTCTGGGATGCCTAGGCAGAGTGTTCCAGTCGTCAAAAGGCCTCGCGAAAGCAGCGCCTGGCAGATTCTCTTTGCAAGTGGATCGTCCTCAGTGACTGAAACAGAACTGCACTGTTACTGCACAATGTGCTTGTGATTCAGTCTGGGACACAGGATGGCACTCTCACAGAGGCGAAAGCTAACTTTTGCATCCAGCCTGAAGACCAGTATATTTTTCACACTTCCACTGTTGTATGTGCAACAGCCATGGTCCTCGAAGCCTACCTAAGGTACTGAAATACTTACCCATTTCATCCTATGCAGAGGTCCCTGTGCCCAAAGGGTCTCCAGGGAAGAGCCCTGTGGGTCCCGTGTGTTTCCTTGAGGTAGTCAGAAACTACTGAGGATAACCTTATGAGCTCAAGTTTGAAACCGGGCAACCCTGGCAAAACCTTCATTTCGTCCGTGGTAGGCGAGACAGGTGCGGTTTGAAAGCTGCCAGAAGATCACTCCTGCTGCCCATCTTTTCTTTGTTGCCTGACGGCATCACGAAAGAACTTGAGTGTACTCGTATGAGGCATGCTGGTCTCGGTTCCTTGCTGGGAGTTCCTCCAGGAGCACACTGGAGCTTGGCGGCAAAGAACTGGCACCCCTGGGCTCAAGTAAAAGTCCCAATTTCTCCCTTAGTAAGCTGAGCTATGCCCTAGGAGCGAAGAAGCATGTGTTAAAGGAAGGCTGCCACACTGTTACGTATTTCACGATTCATTGTGCACTCACCTTCGTTGTAACATCTGTGAAAGGGCACTGAATGCTATCCTAGTCTTCAGCTGCGTTTGAGTCCCAGGAAGCAACTGGGTTCGTTGGCTTACAGGCTGTGATCGTGCAGCGGTAATGGCAAAGATCTGCCCGGATCGCTCGACAGCTCTCGTTTGTACAGCATTCAAACGGCCTCAGGAACGCCGTTCCAAGCAGCCTTACATTCCATGCTGGCGTAGCCAGGGAGGCATTTGGATTCTTCGGAGAAACACCACTGTGCCTCACCAGTGAAACCTGTGGGCTCCCAAATACGTCTCCCTACGGCAGTCGGATGCTAGATGTTTAGTTCCAGCCTGAAAACAACGGACAGCTTTTTCTGTGACAATGCTGGACTTCTGGGATCATCCAGATTCACCAAGGCCTAACTTTTGCCCAGCAGGGGAATGCTCTTCTGCACGTACAGCACTCCCCACGTGAAAACCTTTCTTAGCAGAAGGAGGCAGTCTTTCCCTAGTACTACATAGCTAGGCTTAATCTTCAGATAATATGCTGTGTCATCAAGCTTGAAAGTGGGACACCGATGGGAGCCTTTTATTCTCCTGGAATGGAAGTCACTTGCTTGGGCTTCAGGCTGCCTAAACAGCCTTAGTGGCTCATCTTCTCTTCACTGCAGGAATGTGGCTTTGGGCCAAGGCTGCGTTCTCTCAATGGCAATAATGTGCTGGCAATTGCTTTCTAGAAACTCATCCCACGGCACTCCAGAATCAGATCAATACAAATGAAAGGTGACCTAAGTCCTCGGGGTAAGGTCCAGTGTTTCACATCAGTAGAGTTGAGTGTGCAGTGGTAGCAACGAAGCCATACTCTGAAAAGGAGTGCCTTAACTCTGCTATGCCCCTGGGGACACATAGGGCAGTGTATCGTGCACCAATCTCTCATGATGACCACTGTGTGCCAGAAGAGCGGTCGCTGGCTTCTGAGGAAGCCTAGGCGAAGTAGGTCCCCGGGAGCACTCTTCACATTCATAGCAAGGGCAACGTACTCCTTTCTGGGATGCCTAGGCAGAGTGTTCCAGTCGTCAAAAGGCCTCGCGAAAGCAGCGCCTGGCAGATTCTCTTTGCAAGTGGATCGTCCTCAGTGACTGAAACAGAACTGCACTGTTACTGCACAACGTGCTTGTGATTCAGTCTGGGACACAGGATAGCAATCTCACAGAGGCGAAAGCTAACCTTTGCATCCAGCCTGAAGACCAGTACATTTTTCACACTTCACACTGTTAAGTATGTGCAACAGCCATGCTCACCGAGGCCTACCTAAGGTACTGAAATACTTACCCATTTCATCCAATGCAGAGGCCCCTGTGCCCAAAGGGTCTCCAGGGAAGAGCCCTGTGGGTCCCGTGTGTTTCCTTGAGGTAGTCAGAAACTACTGAGGATAACCTTATGAGCTCAAGTTTGAAACCGGGCAACCCTGGCAAAACCTTCATTTCGTCCGTGGTAGGCGAGACAGGTGCGGTTTGAAAGCTGCCAGAAGATCACTCCTGCTGCCCATCTTCTCTTTGCTGCCTGACGACATCACGAAAGAACTTGAGTGTAATCGTTTGAGGCATGCTGGTCTCGGTTCCTTGCTGGGAGCTCCTCCAGGAGCACACTGGAGCTTGGCGGCAAAGAACTGGCACCCCTGTGCTCAAGTAAAAGTCCAGATTTCTCCCATAGTCAGCTTAGCTATGCCCTAGAAGCGAAGAAGCATGTGATAGAGGAAGGCTGCAACACTGTTTGGTATTTCACGACTCATTGTGCACTCACCTTCGTTGTAACATCTGTGAAAGGGCACTGAATGCCGTCCAAATCTTCTGCTGTGTTTGAGTCCCAGGAAGCAACTGGGTTCGTTGGCTTTAAGGCTGTGAACGTGCAGCGGTAATGGCAAAGCCCTGCCTGGATTGCTCCACAGCTCTCGTTCATACAGCATTCAAACGGCCTCAGGAACGCCGTTCCAAGCAGCCTTACATTCCATGCTGGCGTAGCCAGGGAGGCATTTGGATTCTTCGGAGAAACACCTCTGTGCCTCACAAGTGAAACCTGTGGGCTCCCAAATACGTCTCCCTAAGGCAGTCGGAAGCTACATGTTTAGTTCCAGCCTGAAAACAACGGACAGCTTTTTCTGTGACAATGCTGGACTTCTGGGACCATCCAGATTCACCAAGGCCTAACTTTTGCCCGGCGGGGGAATGCTCTTCTGCACGTACAGCACTCCCCACGTGAAAACCTTTCTTAGCAGAAGGAGGCAGTATTTCCCTGGTAGTTGAGAGGTAGGCAGAAGCTTCAGATAAACATGCTGTGTCATCAAGCTTCAAGTGGAACACCGATGGGAACGTTCGCATTCTCCTGGAATGGAAGCCACTTGCTTTGGGCTTCAAGGCTGGCTGAACAGCCTTAGCGGCTCATCTTCTCTTCACTGCAGGAATGTGGCTTTGGGCCAAGGCTGCGTTCTCTCAATGGCAATAATGTGCTGGCAATTGCTTTCTAGAAACTCATCCCACGGCACTGCAGATTCAGCTCCATACAAATGAAAGGTGACCTAAGTCTACCAGGTAAAGTCCAGTGTTTCACATCAGCAGAGTTGAGTGTGCAGTGGTAGCCACGAAGCCATACTCTGAAAAGGAGTGCCTTAACTCTGCTATGCCCCTGGGAACACATAGGGCAGTGTATCGTGCACCAATCTCTCATGATGACCACTGTGTGCTACAAGAGCGGTCGCTGGCTTCTGAGGAAGCCTAGGCGAAGTAGGTCCCCGGGAGCAGTCTTCACATTCATAGCAAGGGCAACGTACTCCTTTCTGGGATGCCTAGGCAGAGTGTTCCAGTCGTCAAAAGGCCTCGCGAAAGCAGCGCCTGGCAGATTCTCTTTGCAAGTGGATCGTCCTCAGTGACTGAAACAGAACTGCACTGTTACTGCACAATGTGCTTGTGATTCAGTCTGGGACACAGGATGGCACTCTCACAGAGGCGAAAGCTAACCTTTGCATCCAGCCTGAAGACCAGTATATTTTTCACACTTCCACTGTTGTATGTGCAACAGCCATGGTCCTCGAAGCCTACCTAAGGTACTGAAATACTTACCCATTTCATCCTATGCAGAGGTCCCTGTGCCCAAAGGGTCTCCAGGGAAGAGCCCTGTGGGTCCCGTGTGTTTCCTTGAGGTAGTCAGAAACTACTGAGGATAACCTTATGAGCTCAAGTTTGAAACCGGGCAACCCTGGCAAAACCTTCATTTCGTCCGTGGTAGGCGAGACAGGTGCGGTTTGAAAGCTGCCAGAAGATCACTCCTGCTGCCCATCTTTTCTTTGTTGCCTGACGGCATCACGAAAGAACTTGAGTGTACTCGTATGAGGCATGCTGGTCTCGGTTCCTTGCTGGGAGTTCCTCCAGGAGCACACTGGAGCTTGGCGGCAAAGAACTGGCACCCCTGGGCTCAAGTAAAAGTCCCAATTTCTCCCTTAGTAAGCTGAGCTATGCCCTAGGAGCGAAGAAGCATGTGTTAAAGGAAGGCTGCCACACTGTTACGTATTTCACGATTCATTGTGCACTCACCTTCGTTGTAACATCTGTGAAAGGGCACTGAATGCTATCCTAGTCTTCAGCTGCGTTTGAGTCCCAGGAAGCAACTGGGTTCGTTGGCTTACAGGCTGTGATCGTGCAGCGGTAATGGCAAAGATCTGCCCGGATCGCTCGACAGCTCTCGTTTGTACAGCATTCAAACGGCCTCAGGAACGCCGTTCCAAGCAGCCTTACATTCCATGCTGGCGTAGCCAGGGAGGCATTTGGATTCTTCGGAGAAACACCACTGTGCCTCACCAGTGAAACCTGTGGGCTCCCAAATACGTCTCCCTACGGCAGTCGGATGCTAGATGTTTAGTTCCAGCCTGAAAACAACGGACAGCTTTTTCTGTGACAATGCTGGACTTCTGGGATCATCCAGATTCACCAAGGCCTAACTTTTGCCCAGCAGGGGAATGCTCTTCTGCACGTACAGCACTCCCCACGTGAAAACCTTTCTTAGCAGAAGGAGGCAGTCTTTCCCTAGTACTACATAGCTAGGCTTAATCTTCAGATAATATGCTGTGTCATCAAGCTTGAAAGTGGGACACCGATGGGAGCCTTTTATTCTCCTGGAATGGAAGTCACTTGCTTGGGCTTCAGGCTGCCTAAACAGCCTTAGTGGCTCATCTTCTCTTCACTGCAGGAATGTGGCTTTGGGCCAAGGCTGCGTTCTCTCAATGGCAATAATGTGCTGGCAATTGCTTTCTAGAAACTCATCCCACGGCACTCCAGAATCTGATCAATACAAATGAAAGGTGACCTAAGTCCTCGGGGTAAGGTCCAGTGTTTCACATCAGTAGAGTTGAGTGTGCAGTGGTAGCAACGAAGCCATACTCTGAAAAGGAGTGCCTTAACTCTGCTATGCCCCTGGGGACACATAGGGCAGTGTATCGTGCACCAATCTCTCATGATGACCACTGTGTGCCAGAAGAGCGGTCGCTGGCTTCTGAGGAAGCCTAGGCGAAGTAGGTCCCCGGGAGCACTCTTCACATTCATAGCAAGGGCAACGTACTCCTTTCTGGGATGCCTAGGCAGAGTGTTCCAGTCGTCAAAAGGCCTCGCGAAAGCAGCGCCTGGCAGATTCTCTTTGCAAGTGGATCGTCCTCAGTGACTGAAACAGAACTGCACTGTTACTGCACAACGTGCTTGTGATTCAGTCTGGGACACAGGATAGCAATCTCACAGAGGCGAAAGCTAACCTTTGCATCCAGCCTGAAGACCAGTACATTTTTCACACTTCACACTGTTAAGTATGTGCAACAGCCATGCTCACCGAGGCCTACCTAAGGTACTGAAATACTTACCCATTTCATCCAATGCAGAGGCCCCTGTGCCCAAAGGGTCTCCAGGGAAGAGCCCTGTGGGTCCCGTGTGTTTCCTTGAGGTAGTCAGAAACTACTGAGGATAACCTTATGAGCTCAAGTTTGAAACCGGGCAACCCTGGCAAAACCTTCATTTCGTCCGTGGTAGGCGAGACAGGTGCGGTTTGAAAGCTGCCAGAAGATCACTCCTGCTGCCCATCTTCTCTTTGCTGCCTGACGACATCACGAAAGAACTTGAGTGTGTGTAATCGTTTGAGGCATGCTGGTCTCGGTTCCTTGCTGGGAGCTCCTCCAGGAGCACACTGGAGCTTGGCGGCAAAGAACTGGCACCCCTGTGCTCAAGTAAAAGTCCAGATTTCTCCCATAGTCAGCTTAGCTATGCCCTAGAAGCGAAGAAGCATGTGATAGAGGAAGGCTGCAACACTGTTTGGTATTTCACGACTCATTGTGCACTCACCTTCGTTGTAACATCTGTGAAAGGGCACTGAATGCCGTCCAAATCTTCTGCTGTGTTTGAGTCCCAGGAAGCAACTGGGTTCGTTGGCTTTAAGGCTGTGAACGTGCAGCGGTAATGGCAAAGCCCTGCCTGGATTGCTCCACAGCTCTCGTTCATACAGCATTCAAACGGCCTCAGGAACGCCGTTCCAAGCAGCCTTACATTCCATGCTGGCGTAGCCAGGGAGGCATTTGGATTCTTCGGAGAAACACCTCTGTGCCTCACAAGTGAAACCTGTGGGCTCCCAAATACGTCTCCCTAAGGCAGTCGGAAGCTACATGTTTAGTTCCAGCCTGAAAACAACGGACAGCTTTTTCTGTGACAATGCTGGACTTCTGGGACCATCCAGATTCACCAAGGCCTAACTTTTGCCCGGCGGGGGAATGCTCTTCTGCACGTACAGCACTCCCCACGTGAAAACCTTTCTTAGCAGAAGGAGGCAGTATTTCCCTGGTAGTTGAGAGGTAGGCAGAAGCTTCAGATAAACATGCTGTGTCATCAAGCTTCAAGTGGAACACCGATGGGAACGTTCGCATTCTCCTGGAATGGAAGCCACTTGCTTTGGGCTTCAAGGCTGGCTGAACAGCCTTAGCGGCTCATCTTCTCTTCACTGCAGGAATGTGGCTTTGGGCCAAGGCTGCGTTCTCTCAATGGCAATAATGTGCTGGCAATTGCTTTCTAGAAACTCATCCCACGGCACTGCAGATTCAGCTCCATACAAATGAAAGGTGACCTAAGTCTACCAGGTAAAGTCCAGTGTTTCGCATCAGCAGAGTTGAGTGTGCAGTGGTAGCCACGAAGCCATACTCTGAAAAGGAGTGCCTTAACTCTGCTATGCCCCTGGGAACACATAGGGCAGTGTATCGTGCACCAATCTCTCATGATGACCACTGTGTGCTACAAGAGCGGTCGCTGGCTTCTGAGGAAGCCTAGGCGAAGTAGGTCCCCGGGAGCAGTCTTCACATTCATAGCAAGGGCAACGTACTCCTTTCTGGGATGCCTAGGCAGAGTGTTCCAGTCGTCAAAAGGCCTCGCGAAAGCAGCGCCTGGCAGATTCTCTTTGCAAGTGGATCGTCCTCAGTGACTGAAACAGAACTGCACTGTTACTGCACAATGTGCTTGTGATTCAGTCTGGGACACAGGATGGCACTCTCACAGAGGCGAAAGCTAACCTTTGCATCCAGCCTGAAGACCAGTATATTTTTCACACTTCCACTGTTGTATGTGCAACAGCCATGGTCCTCGAAGCCTACCTAAGGTACTGAAATACTTACCCATTTCATCCTATGCAGAGGTCCCTGTGCCCAAAGGGTCTCCAGGGAAGAGCCCTGTGGGTCCCGTGTGTTTCCTTGAGGTAGTCAGAAACTACTGAGGATAACCTTATGAGCTCAAGTTTGAAACCGGGCAACCCTGGCAAAACCTTCATTTCGTCCGTGGTAGGCGAGACAGGTGCGGTTTGAAAGCTGCCAGAAGATCACTCCTGCTGCCCATCTTTTCTTTGTTGCCTGACGGCATCACGAAAGAACTTGAGTGTACTCGTATGAGGCATGCTGGTCTCGGTTCCTTGCTGGGAGTTCCTCCAGGAGCACACTGGAGCTTGGCGGCAAAGAACTGGCACCCCTGGGCTCAAGTAAAAGTCCCAATTTCTCCCTTAGTAAGCTGAGCTATGCCCTAGGAGCGAAGAAGCATGTGTTAAAGGAAGGCTGCCACACTGTTACGTATTTCACGATTCATTGTGCACTCACCTTCGTTGTAACATCTGTGAAAGGGCACTGAATGCTATCCTAGTCTTCAGCTGCGTTTGAGTCCCAGGAAGCAACTGGGTTCGTTGGCTTACAGGCTGTGATCGTGCAGCGGTAATGGCAAAGATCTGCCCGGATCGCTCGACAGCTCTCGTTTGTACAGCATTCAAACGGCCTCAGGAACGCCGTTCCAAGCAGCCTTACATTCCATGCTGGCGTAGCCAGGGAGGCATTTGGATTCTTCGGAGAAACACCACTGTGCCTCACCAGTGAAACCTGTGGGCTCCCAAATACGTCTCCCTACGGCAGTCGGATGCTAGATGTTTAGTTCCAGCCTGAAAACAACGGACAGCTTTTTCTGTGACAATGCTGGACTTCTGGGATCATCCAGATTCACCAAGGCCTAACTTTTGCCCAGCAGGGGAATGCTCTTCTGCACGTACAGCACTCCCCACGTGAAAACCTTTCTTAGCAGAAGGAGGCAGTCTTTCCCTAGTACTACATAGCTAGGCTTAATCTTCAGATAATATGCTGTGTCATCAAGCTTGAAAGTGGGACACCGATGGGAGCCTTTTATTCTCCTGGAATGGAAGTCACTTGCTTGGGCTTCAGGCTGCCTAAACAGCCTTAGTGGCTCATCTTCTCTTCACTGCAGGAATGTGGCTTTGGGCCAAGGTTGCGTTCTCTCAATGGCAATAATGTGCTGGCAATTGCTTTCTAGAAACTCATCCCACGGCACTCCAGAATCAGATCAATACAAATGAAAGGTGACCTAAGTCCTCGGGGTAAGGTCCAGTGTTTCACATCAGTAGAGTTGAGTGTGCAGTGGTAGCAACGAAGCCATACTCTGAAAAGGAGTGCCTTAACTCTGCTATGCCCCTGGGGACACATAGGGCAGTGTATCGTGCACCAATCTCTCATGATGACCACTGTGTGCCAGAAGAGCGGTCGCTGGCTTCTGAGGAAGCCTAGGCGAAGTAGGTCCCCGGGAGCACTCTTCACATTCAGAGCAAGGGCACGTACTCCTTTCTGGGATGCCTAGGCAGAGTGTTCCAGTCGTCAAAAGGCCTCGCGAAAGCAGCGCCTGGCAGATTCTCTTTGCAAGTGGATCGTCCTCAGTGACTGAAACAGAACTGCACTGTTACTGCACAACGTGCTTGTGATTCAGTCTGGGACACAGGATAGCAATCTCACAGAGGCGAAAGCTAACCTTTGCATCCAGCCTGAAGACCAGTACATTTTTCACACTTCACACTGTTAAGTATGTGCAACAGCCATGCTCACCGAGGCCTACCTAAGGTACTGAAATACTTACCCATTTCATCCAATGCAGAGGCCCCTGTGCCCAAAGGGTCTCCAGGGAAGAGCCCTGTGGGTCCCGTGTGTTTCCTTGAGGTAGTCAGAAACTACTGAGGATAACCTTATGAGCTCAAGTTTGAAACCGGGCAACCCTGGCAAAACCTTCATTTCGTCCGTGGTAGGCGAGACAGGTGCGGTTTGAAAGCTGCCAGAAGATCACTCCTGCTGCCCATCTTCTCTTTGCTGCCTGACGACATCACGAAAGAACTTGAGTGTAATCGTTTGAGGCATGCTGGTCTCGGTTCCTTGCTGGGAGCTCCTCCAGGAGCACACTGGAGCTTGCCGGCAAAGAACTGGCACCCCTGTGCTCAAGTAAAAGTCCAGATTTCTCCCATAGTCAGCTTAGCTATGCCCTAGAAGCGAAGAAGCATGTGATAGAGGAAGGCTGCAACACTGTTTGGTATTTCACGACTCATTGTGCACTCACCTTCGTTGTAACATCTGTGAAAGGGCACTGAATGCCGTCCAAATCTTCTGCTGTGTTTGAGTCCCAGGAAGCAACTGGGTTCGTTGGCTTTAAGGCTGTGAACGTGCAGCGGTAATGGCAAAGCCCTGCCTGGATTGCTCCACAGCTCTCGTTCATACAGCATTCAAACGGCCTCAGGAACGCCGTTCCAAGCAGCCTTACATTCCATGCTGGCGTAGCCAGGGAGGCATTTGGATTCTTCGGAGAAACACCTCTGTGCCTCACAAGTGAAACCTGTGGGCTCCCAAATACGTCTCCCTAAGGCAGTCGGAAGCTACATGTTTAGTTCCAGCCTGAAAACAACGGACAGCTTTTTCTGTGACAATGCTGGACTTCTGGGACCACCCAGATTCACCAAGGCCTAACTTTTGCCCGGCGGGGGAATGCTCTTCTGCACGTACAGCACTCCCCACGTGAAAACCTTTCTTAGCAGAAGGAGGCAGTATTTCCCTGGTAGTTGAGAGGTAGGCAGAAGCTTCAGATAAACATGCTGTGTCATCAAGCTTCAAGTGGAACACCGATGGGAACGTTCGCATTCTCCTGGAATGGAAGCCACTTGCTTTGGGCTTCAAGGCTGGCTGAACAGCCTTAGCGGCTCATCTTCTCTTCACTGCAGGAATGTGGCTTTGGGCCAAGGCTGCGTTCTCTCAATGGCAATAATGTGCTGGCAATTGCTTTCTAGAAACTCATCCCACGGCACTGCAGATTCAGCTCCATACAAATGAAAGGTGACCTAAGTCTACCAGGTAAAGTCCAGTGTTTCACATCAGCAGAGTTGAGTGTGCAGTGGTAGCCACGAAGCCATACTCTGAAAAGGAGTGCCTTAACTCTGCTATGCCCCTGGGAACACAGAGGGCAGTGTATCGTGCACCAATCTCTCATGATGACCACTGTGTGCTACAAGAGCGGTCGCTGGCTTCTGAGGAAGCCTAGGCGAAGTAGGTCCCCGGGAGCAGTCTTCACATTCATAGCAAGGGCAACGTACTCCTTTCTGGGATGCCTAGGCAGAGTGTTCCAGTCGTCAAAAGGCCTCGCGAAAGCAGCGCCTGGCAGATTCTCTTTGCAAGTGGATCGTCCTCAGTGACTGAAACAGAACTGCACTGTTACTGCACAATGTGCTTGTGATTCAGTCTGGGACACAGGATGGCACTCTCACAGAGGCGAAAGCTAACTTTTGCATCCAGCCTGAAGACCAGTATATTTTTCACACTTCCACTGTTGTATGTGCAACAGCCATGGTCCTCGAAGCCTACCTAAGGTACTGAAATACTTACCCATTTCATCCTATGCAGAGGTCCCTGTGCCCAAAGGGTCTCCAGGGAAGAGCCCTGTGGGTCCCGTGTGTTTCCTTGAGGTAGTCAGAAACTACTGAGGATAACCTTATGAGCTCAAGTTTGAAACCGGGCAACCCTGGCAAAACCTTCATTTCGTCCGTGGTAGGCGAGACAGGTGCGGTTTGAAAGCTGCCAGAAGATCACTCCTGCTGCCCATCTTTTCTTTGTTGCCTGACGGCATCACGAAAGAACTTGAGTGTACTCGTATGAGGCATGCTGGTCTCGGTTCCTTGCTGGGAGTTCCTCCAGGAGCACACTGGAGCTTGGCGGCAAAGAACTGGCACCCCTGGGCTCAAGTAAAAGTCCCAATTTCTCCCTTAGTAAGCTGAGCTATGCCCTAGGAGCGAAGAAGCATGTGTTAAAGGAAGGCTGCCACACTGTTACGTATTTCACGATTCATTGTGCACTCACCTTCGTTGTAACATCTGTGAAAGGGCACTGAATGCTATCCTAGTCTTCAGCTGCGTTTGAGTCCCAGGAAGCAACTGGGTTCGTTGGCTTACAGGCTGTGATCGTGCAGCGGTAATGGCAAAGATCTGCCCGGATCGCTCGACAGCTCTCGTTTGTACAGCATTCAAACGGCCTCAGGAACGCCGTTCCAAGCAGCCTTACATTCCATGCTGGCGTAGCCAGGGAGGCATTTGGATTCTTCGGAGAAACACCACTGTGCCTCACCAGTGAAACCTGTGGGCTCCCAAATACGTCTCCCTACGGCAGTCGGATGCTAGATGTTTAGTTCCAGCCTGAAAACAACGGACAGCTTTTTCTGTGACAATGCTGGACTTCTGGGATCATCCAGATTCACCAAGGCCTAACTTTTGCCCAGCAGGGGAATGCTCTTCTGCACGTACAGCACTCCCCACGTGAAAACCTTTCTTAGCAGAAGGAGGCAGTCTTTCCCTAGTACTACATAGCTAGGCTTAATCTTCAGATAATATGCTGTGTCATCAAGCTTGAAAGTGGGACACCGATGGGAGCCTTTTATTCTCCTGGAATGGAAGTCACTTGCTTGGGCTTCAGGCTGCCTAAACAGCCTTAGTGGCTCATCTTCTCTTCACTGCAGGAATGTGGCTTTGGGCCAAGGCTGCGTTCTCTCAATGGCAATAATGTGCTGGCAATTGCTTTCTAGAAACTCATCCCACGGCACTCCAGAATCAGATCAATACAAATGAAAGGTGACCTAAGTCCTCGGGGTAAGGTCCAGTGTTTCACATCAGTAGAGTTGAGTGTGCAGTGGTAGCAACGAAGCCATACTCTGAAAAGGAGTGCCTTAACTCTGCTATGCCCCTGGGGACACATAGGGCAGTGTATCGTGCACCAATCTCTCATGATGACCACTGTGTGCCAGAAGAGCGGTCGCTGGCTTCTGAGGAAGCCTAGGCGAAGTAGGTCCCCGGGAGCACTCTTCACATTCATAGCAAGGGCAACGTACTCCTTTCTGGGATGCCTAGGCAGAGTGTTCCAGTCGTCAAAAGGCCTCGCGAAAGCAGCGCCTGGCAGATTCTCTTTGCAAGTGGATCGTCCTCAGTGACTGAAACAGAACTGCACTGTTACTGCACAACGTGCTTGTGATTCAGTCTGGGACACAGGATAGCAATCTCACAGAGGCGAAAGCTAACCTTTGCATCCAGCCTGAAGACCAGTACATTTTTCACACTTCACACTGTTAAGTATGTGCAACAGCCATGCTCACCGAGGCCTACCTAAGGTACTGAAATACTTACCCATTTCATCCAATGCAGAGGCCCCTGTGCCCAAAGGGTCTCCAGGGAAGAGCCCTGTGGGTCCCGTGTGTTTCCTTGAGGTAGTCAGAAACTACTGAGGATAACCTTATGAGCTCAAGTTTGAAACCGGGCAACCCTGGCAAAACCTTCATTTCGTCCGTGGTAGGCGAGACAGGTGCGGTTTGAAAGCTGCCAGAAGATCACTCCTGCTGCCCATCTTCTCTTTGCTGCCTGACGACATCACGAAAGAACTTGAGTGTAATCGTTTGAGGCATGCTGGTCTCGGTTCCTTGCTGGGAGCTCCTCCAGGAGCACACTGGAGCTTGGCGGCAAAGAACTGGCACCCCTGTGCTCAAGTAAAAGTCCAGATTTCTCCCATAGTCAGCTTAGCTATGCCCTAGAAGCGAAGAAGCATGTGATAGAGGAAGGCTGCAACACTGTTTGGTATTTCACGACTCATTGTGCACTCACCTTCGTTGTAACATCTGTGAAAGGGCACTGAATGCCGTCCAAATCTTCTGCTGTGTTTGAGTCCCAGGAAGCAACTGGGTTCGTTGGCTTTAAGGCTGTGAACGTGCAGCGGTAATGGCAAAGCCCTGCCTGGATTGCTCCACAGCTCTCGTTCATACAGCATTCAAACGGCCTCAGGAACGCCGTTCCAAGCAGCCTTACATTCCATGCTGGCGTAGCCAGGGAGGCATTTGGATTCTTCGGAGAAACACCTCTGTGCCTCACAAGTGAAACCTGTGGGCTCCCAAATACGTCTCCCTAAGGCAGTCGGAAGCTACATGTTTAGTTCCAGCCTGAAAACAACGGACAGCTTTTTCTGTGACAATGCTGGACTTCTGGGACCATCCAGATTCACCAAGGCCTAACTTTTGCCCGGCGGGGGAATGCTCTTCTGCACGTACAGCACTCCCCACGTGAAAACCTTTCTTAGCAGAAGGAGGCAGTATTTCCCTGGTAGTTGAGAGGTAGGCAGAAGCTTCAGATAAACATGCTGTGTCATCAAGCTTCAAGTGGAACACCGATGGGAACGTTCGCATTCTCCTGGAATGGAAGCCACTTGCTTTGGGCTTCAAGGCTGGCTGAACAGCCTTAGCGGCTCATCTTCTCTTCACTGCAGGAATGTGGCTTTGGGCCAAGGCTGCGTTCTCTCAATGGCAATAATGTGCTGGCAATTGCTTTCTAGAAACTCATCCCACGGCACTGCAGATTCAGCTCCATACAAATGAAAGGTGACCTAAGTCTACCAGGTAAAGTCCAGTGTTTCACATCAGCAGAGTTGAGTGTGCAGTGGTAGCCACGAAGCCATACTCTGAAAAGGAGTGCCTTAACTCTGCTATGCCCCTGGGAACACATAGGGCAGTGTATCGTGCACCAATCTCTCATGATGACCACTGTGTGCTACAAGAGCGGTCGCTGGCTTCTGAGGAAGCCTAGGCGAAGTAGGTCCCCGGGAGCAGTCTTCACATTCATAGCAAGGGCAACGTACTCCTTTCTGGGATGCCTAGGCAGAGTGTTCCAGTCGTCAAAAGGCCTCGCGAAAGCAGCGCCTGGCAGATTCTCTTTGCAAGTGGATCGTCCTCAGTGACTGAAACAGAACTGCACTGTTACTGCACAATGTGCTTGTGATTCAGTCTGGGACACAGGATGGCACTCTCACAGAGGCGAAAGCTAACCTTTGCATCCAGCCTGAAGACCAGTATATTTTTCACACTTCCACTGTTGTATGTGCAACAGCCATGGTCCTCGAAGCCTACCTAAGGTACTGAAATACTTACCCATTTCATCCTATGCAGAGGTCCCTGTGCCCAAAGGGTCTCCAGGGAAGAGCCCTGTGGGTCCCGTGTGTTTCCTTGAGGTAGTCAGAAACTACTGAGGATAACCTTATGAGCTCAAGTTTGAAACCGGGCAACCCTGGCAAAACCTTCATTTCGTCCGTGGTAGGCGAGACAGGTGCGGTTTGAAAGCTGCCAGAAGATCACTCCTGCTGCCCATCTTTTCTTTGTTGCCTGACGGCATCACGAAAGAACTTGAGTGTACTCGTATGAGGCATGCTGGTCTCGGTTCCTTGCTGGGAGTTCCTCCAGGAGCACACTGGAGCTTGGCGGCAAAGAACTGGCACCCCTGGGCTCAAGTAAAAGTCCCAATTTCTCCCTTAGTAAGCTGAGCTATGCCCTAGGAGCGAAGAAGCATGTGTTAAAGGAAGGCTGCCACACTGTTACGTATTTCACGATTCATTGTGCACTCACCTTCGTTGTAACATCTGTGAAAGGGCACTGAATGCTATCCTAGTCTTCAGCTGCGTTTGAGTCCCAGGAAGCAACTGGGTTCGTTGGCTTACAGGCTGTGATCGTGCAGCGGTAATGGCAAAGATCTGCCCGGATCGCTCGACAGCTCTCGTTTGTACAGCATTCAAACGGCCTCAGGAACGCCGTTCCAAGCAGCCTTACATTCCATGCTGGCGTAGCCAGGGAGGCATTTGGATTCTTCGGAGAAACACCACTGTGCCTCACCAGTGAAACCTGTGGGCTCCCAAATACGTCTCCCTACGGCAGTCGGATGCTAGATGTTTAGTTCCAGCCTGAAAACAACGGACAGCTTTTTCTGTGACAATGCTGGACTTCTGGGATCATCCAGATTCACCAAGGCCTAACTTTTGCCCAGCAGGGGAATGCTCTTCTGCACGTACAGCACTCCCCACGTGAAAACCTTTCTTAGCAGAAGGAGGCAGTCTTTCCCTAGTACTACATAGCTAGGCTTAATCTTCAGATAATATGCTGTGTCATCAAGCTTGAAAGTGGGACACCGATGGGAGCCTTTTATTCTCCTGGAATGGAAGTCACTTGCTTGGGCTTCAGGCTGCCTAAACAGCCTTAGTGGCTCATCTTCTCTTCACTGCAGGAATGTGGCTTTGGGCCAAGGCTGCGTTCTCTCAATGGCAATAATGTGCTGGCAATTGCTTTCTAGAAACTCATCCCACGGCACTCCAGAATCTGATCAATACAAATGAAAGGTGACCTAAGTCCTCGGGGTAAGGTCCAGTGTTTCACATCAGTAGAGTTGAGTGTGCAGTGGTAGCAACGAAGCCATACTCTGAAAAGGAGTGCCTTAACTCTGCTATGCCCCTGGGGACACATAGGGCAGTGTATCGTGCACCAATCTCTCATGATGACCACTGTGTGCCAGAAGAGCGGTCGCTGGCTTCTGAGGAAGCCTAGGCGAAGTAGGTCCCCGGGAGCACTCTTCACATTCATAGCAAGGGCAACGTACTCCTTTCTGGGATGCCTAGGCAGAGTGTTCCAGTCGTCAAAAGGCCTCGCGAAAGCAGCGCCTGGCAGATTCTCTTTGCAAGTGGATCGTCCTCAGTGACTGAAACAGAACTGCACTGTTACTGCACAACGTGCTTGTGATTCAGTCTGGGACACAGGATAGCAATCTCACAGAGGCGAAAGCTAACCTTTGCATCCAGCCTGAAGACCAGTACATTTTTCACACTTCACACTGTTAAGTATGTGCAACAGCCATGCTCACCGAGGCCTACCTAAGGTACTGAAATACTTACCCATTTCATCCAATGCAGAGGCCCCTGTGCCCAAAGGGTCTCCAGGGAAGAGCCCTGTGGGTCCCGTGTGTTTCCTTGAGGTAGTCAGAAACTACTGAGGATAACCTTATGAGCTCAAGTTTGAAACCGGGCAACCCTGGCAAAACCTTCATTTCGTCCGTGGTAGGCGAGACAGGTGCGGTTTGAAAGCTGCCAGAAGATCACTCCTGCTGCCCATCTTCTCTTTGCTGCCTGACGACATCACGAAAGAACTTGAGTGTGTGTAATCGTTTGAGGCATGCTGGTCTCGGTTCCTTGCTGGGAGCTCCTCCAGGAGCACACTGGAGCTTGGCGGCAAAGAACTGGCACCCCTGTGCTCAAGTAAAAGTCCAGATTTCTCCCATAGTCAGCTTAGCTATGCCCTAGAAGCGAAGAAGCATGTGATAGAGGAAGGCTGCAACACTGTTTGGTATTTCACGACTCATTGTGCACTCACCTTCGTTGTAACATCTGTGAAAGGGCACTGAATGCCGTCCAAATCTTCTGCTGTGTTTGAGTCCCAGGAAGCAACTGGGTTCGTTGGCTTTAAGGCTGTGAACGTGCAGCGGTAATGGCAAAGCCCTGCCTGGATTGCTCCACAGCTCTCGTTCATACAGCATTCAAACGGCCTCAGGAACGCCGTTCCAAGCAGCCTTACATTCCATGCTGGCGTAGCCAGGGAGGCATTTGGATTCTTCGGAGAAACACCTCTGTGCCTCACAAGTGAAACCTGTGGGCTCCCAAATACGTCTCCCTAAGGCAGTCGGAAGCTACATGTTTAGTTCCAGCCTGAAAACAACGGACAGCTTTTTCTGTGACAATGCTGGACTTCTGGGACCATCCAGATTCACCAAGGCCTAACTTTTGCCCGGCGGGGGAATGCTCTTCTGCACGTACAGCACTCCCCACGTGAAAACCTTTCTTAGCAGAAGGAGGCAGTATTTCCCTGGTAGTTGAGAGGTAGGCAGAAGCTTCAGATAAACATGCTGTGTCATCAAGCTTCAAGTGGAACACCGATGGGAACGTTCGCATTCTCCTGGAATGGAAGCCACTTGCTTTGGGCTTCAAGGCTGGCTGAACAGCCTTAGCGGCTCATCTTCTCTTCACTGCAGGAATGTGGCTTTGGGCCAAGGCTGCGTTCTCTCAATGGCAATAATGTGCTGGCAATTGCTTTCTAGAAACTCATCCCACGGCACTGCAGATTCAGCTCCATACAAATGAAAGGTGACCTAAGTCTACCAGGTAAAGTCCAGTGTTTCGCATCAGCAGAGTTGAGTGTGCAGTGGTAGCCACGAAGCCATACTCTGAAAAGGAGTGCCTTAACTCTGCTATGCCCCTGGGAACACATAGGGCAGTGTATCGTGCACCAATCTCTCATGATGACCACTGTGTGCTACAAGAGCGGTCGCTGGCTTCTGAGGAAGCCTAGGCGAAGTAGGTCCCCGGGAGCAGTCTTCACATTCATAGCAAGGGCAACGTACTCCTTTCTGGGATGCCTAGGCAGAGTGTTCCAGTCGTCAAAAGGCCTCGCGAAAGCAGCGCCTGGCAGATTCTCTTTGCAAGTGGATCGTCCTCAGTGACTGAAACAGAACTGCACTGTTACTGCACAATGTGCTTGTGATTCAGTCTGGGACACAGGATGGCACTCTCACAGAGGCGAAAGCTAACCTTTGCATCCAGCCTGAAGACCAGTATATTTTTCACACTTCCACTGTTGTATGTGCAACAGCCATGGTCCTCGAAGCCTACCTAAGGTACTGAAATACTTACCCATTTCATCCTATGCAGAGGTCCCTGTGCCCAAAGGGTCTCCAGGGAAGAGCCCTGTGGGTCCCGTGTGTTTCCTTGAGGTAGTCAGAAACTACTGAGGATAACCTTATGAGCTCAAGTTTGAAACCGGGCAACCCTGGCAAAACCTTCATTTCGTCCGTGGTAGGCGAGACAGGTGCGGTTTGAAAGCTGCCAGAAGATCACTCCTGCTGCCCATCTTTTCTTTGTTGCCTGACGGCATCACGAAAGAACTTGAGTGTACTCGTATGAGGCATGCTGGTCTCGGTTCCTTGCTGGGAGTTCCTCCAGGAGCACACTGGAGCTTGGCGGCAAAGAACTGGCACCCCTGGGCTCAAGTAAAAGTCCCAATTTCTCCCTTAGTAAGCTGAGCTATGCCCTAGGAGCGAAGAAGCATGTGTTAAAGGAAGGCTGCCACACTGTTACGTATTTCACGATTCATTGTGCACTCACCTTCGTTGTAACATCTGTGAAAGGGCACTGAATGCTATCCTAGTCTTCAGCTGCGTTTGAGTCCCAGGAAGCAACTGGGTTCGTTGGCTTACAGGCTGTGATCGTGCAGCGGTAATGGCAAAGATCTGCCCGGATCGCTCGACAGCTCTCGTTTGTACAGCATTCAAACGGCCTCAGGAACGCCGTTCCAAGCAGCCTTACATTCCATGCTGGCGTAGCCAGGGAGGCATTTGGATTCTTCGGAGAAACACCACTGTGCCTCACCAGTGAAACCTGTGGGCTCCCAAATACGTCTCCCTACGGCAGTCGGATGCTAGATGTTTAGTTCCAGCCTGAAAACAACGGACAGCTTTTTCTGTGACAATGCTGGACTTCTGGGATCATCCAGATTCACCAAGGCCTAACTTTTGCCCAGCAGGGGAATGCTCTTCTGCACGTACAGCACTCCCCACGTGAAAACCTTTCTTAGCAGAAGGAGGCAGTCTTTCCCTAGTACTACATAGCTAGGCTTAATCTTCAGATAATATGCTGTGTCATCAAGCTTGAAAGTGGGACACCGATGGGAGCCTTTTATTCTCCTGGAATGGAAGTCACTTGCTTGGGCTTCAGGCTGCCTAAACAGCCTTAGTGGCTCATCTTCTCTTCACTGCAGGAATGTGGCTTTGGGCCAAGGTTGCGTTCTCTCAATGGCAATAATGTGCTGGCAATTGCTTTCTAGAAACTCATCCCACGGCACTCCAGAATCAGATCAATACAAATGAAAGGTGACCTAAGTCCTCGGGGTAAGGTCCAGTGTTTCACATCAGTAGAGTTGAGTGTGCAGTGGTAGCAACGAAGCCATACTCTGAAAAGGAGTGCCTTAACTCTGCTATGCCCCTGGGGACACATAGGGCAGTGTATCGTGCACCAATCTCTCATGATGACCACTGTGTGCCAGAAGAGCGGTCGCTGGCTTCTGAGGAAGCCTAGGCGAAGTAGGTCCCCGGGAGCACTCTTCACATTCAGAGCAAGGGCACGTACTCCTTTCTGGGATGCCTAGGCAGAGTGTTCCAGTCGTCAAAAGGCCTCGCGAAAGCAGCGCCTGGCAGATTCTCTTTGCAAGTGGATCGTCCTCAGTGACTGAAACAGAACTGCACTGTTACTGCACAACGTGCTTGTGATTCAGTCTGGGACACAGGATAGCAATCTCACAGAGGCGAAAGCTAACCTTTGCATCCAGCCTGAAGACCAGTACATTTTTCACACTTCACACTGTTAAGTATGTGCAACAGCCATGCTCACCGAGGCCTACCTAAGGTACTGAAATACTTACCCATTTCATCCAATGCAGAGGCCCCTGTGCCCAAAGGGTCTCCAGGGAAGAGCCCTGTGGGTCCCGTGTGTTTCCTTGAGGTAGTCAGAAACTACTGAGGATAACCTTATGAGCTCAAGTTTGAAACCGGGCAACCCTGGCAAAACCTTCATTTCGTCCGTGGTAGGCGAGACAGGTGCGGTTTGAAAGCTGCCAGAAGATCACTCCTGCTGCCCATCTTCTCTTTGCTGCCTGACGACATCACGAAAGAACTTGAGTGTAATCGTTTGAGGCATGCTGGTCTCGGTTCCTTGCTGGGAGCTCCTCCAGGAGCACACTGGAGCTTGCCGGCAAAGAACTGGCACCCCTGTGCTCAAGTAAAAGTCCAGATTTCTCCCATAGTCAGCTTAGCTATGCCCTAGAAGCGAAGAAGCATGTGATAGAGGAAGGCTGCAACACTGTTTGGTATTTCACGACTCATTGTGCACTCACCTTCGTTGTAACATCTGTGAAAGGGCACTGAATGCCGTCCAAATCTTCTGCTGTGTTTGAGTCCCAGGAAGCAACTGGGTTCGTTGGCTTTAAGGCTGTGAACGTGCAGCGGTAATGGCAAAGCCCTGCCTGGATTGCTCCACAGCTCTCGTTCATACAGCATTCAAACGGCCTCAGGAACGCCGTTCCAAGCAGCCTTACATTCCATGCTGGCGTAGCCAGGGAGGCATTTGGATTCTTCGGAGAAACACCTCTGTGCCTCACAAGTGAAACCTGTGGGCTCCCAAATACGTCTCCCTAAGGCAGTCGGAAGCTACATGTTTAGTTCCAGCCTGAAAACAACGGACAGCTTTTTCTGTGACAATGCTGGACTTCTGGGACCATCCAGATTCACCAAGGCCTAACTTTTGCCCGGCGGGGGAATGCTCTTCTGCACGTACAGCACTCCCCACGTGAAAACCTTTCTTAGCAGAAGGAGGCAGTATTTCCCTGGTAGTTGAGAGGTAGGCAGAAGCTTCAGATAAACATGCTGTGTCATCAAGCTTGAAGTGACACACCGATGGGAACGTTCGCATTCTCCTGGAATGGAAGCCACTTGCTTTGGGCTTCAAGGCTGGCTGAACAGCCTTAGCGGCTCATCTTCTCTTCACTGCAGGAATGTGGCTTTGGGCCAAGGCTGCGTTCTCTCAATGGCAATAATGTGCTGGCAATTGCTTTCTAGAAACTCATCCCACGGCACTGCAGATTCAGCTCCATACAAATGAAAGGTGACCTAAGTCTACCAGGTAAAGTCCAGTGTTTCACATCAGCAGAGTTGAGTGTGCAGTGGTAGCCACGAAGCCATACTCTGAAAAGGAGTGCCTTAACTCTGCTATGCCCCTGGGAACACATAGGGCAGTGTATCGTGCACCAATCTCTCATGATGACCACTGTGTGCTACAAGAGCGGTCGCTGGCTTCTGAGGAAGCCTAGGCGAAGTAGGTCCCCGGGAGCAGTCTTCACATTCATAGCAAGGGCAACGTACTCCTTTCTGGGATGCCTAGGCAGAGTGTTCCAGTCGTCAAAAGGCCTCGCGAAAGCAGCGCCTGGCAGATTCTCTTTGCAAGTGGATCGTCCTCAGTGACTGAAACAGAACTGCACTGTTACTGCACAACGTGCTTGTGATTCAGTCTGGGACACAGGATGGCACTCTCACAGAGGCGAAAGCTAACTTTTGCATCCAGCCTGAAGACCAGTACATTTTTCACACTTCCACTGTTGTATGTGCAACAGCCATGGTCCTCGAAGCCTACCTAAGGTACTGAAATACTTACCCATTTCATCCTATGCAGAGGTCCCTGTGCCCAAAGGGTCTCCAGGGAAGAGCCCTGTGGGTCCCGTGTGTTTCCTTGAGGTAGTCAGAAACTACTGAGGATAACCTTATGAGCTCAAGTTTGAAACCGGGCAACCCTGGCAAAACCTTCATTTCGTCCGTGGTAGGCGAGACAGGTGCGGTTTGAAAGCTGCCAGAAGATCACTCCTGCTGCCCATCTTTTCTTTGTTGCCTGACGGCATCACGAAAGAACTTGAGTGTACTCGTATGAGGCATGCTGGTCTCGGTTCCTTGCTGGGAGTTCCTCCAGGAGCACACTGGAGCTTGGCGGCAAAGAACTGGCACCCCTGGGCTCAAGTAAAAGTCCCAATTTCTCCCTTAGTAAGCTGAGCTATGCCCTAGGAGCGAAGAAGCATGTGTTAAAGGAAGGCTGCCACACTGTTACGTATTTCACGATTCATTGTGCACTCACCTTCGTTGTAACATCTGTGAAAGGGCACTGAATGCTATCCTAGCTGCGTTTGAGTCCCAGGAAGCAACTGGGTTCGTTGGCTTACAGGCTGTGATCGTGCAGCGGTAATGGCAAAGATCTGCCCGGATCGCTCGACAGCTCTCGTTTGTACAGCATTCAAACGGCCTCAGGAACGCCGTTCCAAGCAGCCTTACATTCCATGCTGGCGTAGCCAGGGAGGCATTTGGATTCTTCGGAGAAACACCACTGTGCCTCACCAGTGAAACCTGTGGGCTCCCAAATACGTCTCCCTACGGCAGTCGGATGCTAGATGTTTAGTTCCAGCCTGAAAACAACGGACAGCTTTTTCTGTGACAATGCTGGACTTCTGGGATCATCCAGATTCACCAAGGCCTAACTTTTGCCCAGCAGGGGAATGCTCTTCTGCACGTACAGCACTCCCCACGTGAAAACCTTTCTTAGCAGAAGGAGGCAGTCTTTCCCTAGTACTACATAGCTAGGCTTAATCTTCAGATAATATGCTGTGTCATCAAGCTTGAAAGTGGGACACCGATGGGAGCCTTTTATTCTCCTGGAATGGAAGTCACTTGCTTGGGCTTCAGGCTGCCTAAACAGCCTTAGTGGCTCATCTTCTCTTCACTGCAGGAATGTGGCTTTGGGCCAAGGTTGCGTTCTCTCAATGGCAATAATGTGCTGGCAATTGCTTTCTAGAAACTCATCCCACGGCACTCCAGAATCAGATCAATACAAATGAAAGGTGACCTAAGTCCTCGGGGTAAGGTCCAGTGTTTCACATCAGTAGAGTTGAGTGTGCAGTGGTAGCAACGAAGCCATACTCTGAAAAGGAGTGCCTTAACTCTGCTATGCCCCTGGGGACACATAGGGCAGTGTATCGTGCACCAATCTCTCATGATGACCACTGTGTGCCAGAAGAGCGGTCGCTGGCTTCTGAGGAAGCCTAGGCGAAGTAGGTCCCCGGGAGCACTCTTCACATTCAGAGCAAGGGCACGTACTCCTTTCTGGGATGCCTAGGCAGAGTGTTCCAGTCGTCAAAAGGCCTCGCGAAAGCAGCGCCTGGCAGATTCTCTTTGCAAGTGGATCGTCCTCAGTGACTGAAACAGAACTGCACTGTTACTGCACAACGTGCTTGTGATTCAGTCTGGGACACAGGATAGCAATCTCACAGAGGCGAAAGCTAACCTTTGCATCCAGCCTGAAGACCAGTACATTTTTCACACTTCACACTGTTAAGTATGTGCAACAGCCATGCTCACCGAGGCCTACCTAAGGTACTGAAATACTTACCCATTTCATCCAATGCAGAGGCCCCTGTGCCCAAAGGGTCTCCAGGGAAGAGCCCTGTGGGTCCCGTGTGTTTCCTTGAGGTAGTCAGAAACTACTGAGGATAACCTTATGAGCTCAAGTTTGAAACCGGGCAACCCTGGCAAAACCTTCATTTCGTCCGTGGTAGGCGAGACAGGTGCGGTTTGAAAGCTGCCAGAAGATCACTCCTGCTGCCCATCTTCTCTTTGCTGCCTGACGACATCACGAAAGAACTTGAGTGTAATCGTTTGAGGCATGCTGGTCTCGGTTCCTTGCTGGGAGCTCCTCCAGGAGCACACTGGAGCTTGCCGGCAAAGAACTGGCACCCCTGTGCTCAAGTAAAAGTCCAGATTTCTCCCATAGTCAGCTTAGCTATGCCCTAGAAGCGAAGAAGCATGTGATAGAGGAAGGCTGCAACACTGTTTGGTATTTCACGACTCATTGTGCACTCACCTTCGTTGTAACATCTGTGAAAGGGCACTGAATGCCGTCCAAATCTTCTGCTGTGTTTGAGTCCCAGGAAGCAACTGGGTTCGTTGGCTTTAAGGCTGTGAACGTGCAGCGGTAATGGCAAAGCCCTGCCTGGATTGCTCCACAGCTCTCGTTCATACAGCATTCAAACGGCCTCAGGAACGCCGTTCCAAGCAGCCTTACATTCCATGCTGGCGTAGCCAGGGAGGCATTTGGATTCTTCGGAGAAACACCTCTGTGCCTCACAAGTGAAACCTGTGGGCTCCCAAATACGTCTCCCTAAGGCAGTCGGAAGCTACATGTTTAGTTCCAGCCTGAAAACAACGGACAGCTTTTTCTGTGACAATGCTGGACTTCTGGGACCATCCAGATTCACCAAGGCCTAACTTTTGCCCGGCGGGGGAATGCTCTTCTGCACGTACAGCACTCCCCACGTGAAAACCTTTCTTAGCAGAAGGAGGCAGTATTTCCCTGGTAGTTGAGAGGTAGGCAGAAGCTTCAGATAAACATGCTGTGTCATCAAGCTTGAAGTGACACACCGATGGGAACGTTCGCATTCTCCTGGAATGGAAGCCACTTGCTTTGGGCTTCAAGGCTGGCTGAACAGCCTTAGCGGCTCATCTTCTCTTCACTGCAGGAATGTGGCTTTGGGCCAAGGCTGCGTTCTCTCAATGGCAATAATGTGCTGGCAATTGCTTTCTAGAAACTCATCCCACGGCACTGCAGATTCAGCTCCATACAAATGAAAGGTGACCTAAGTCTACCAGGTAAAGTCCAGTGTTTCACATCAGCAGAGTTGAGTGTGCAGTGGTAGCCACGAAGCCATACTCTGAAAAGGAGTGCCTTAACTCTGCTATGCCCCTGGGAACACAGAGGGCAGTGTATCGTGCACCAATCTCTCATGATGACCACTGTGTGCTACAAGAGCGGTCGCTGGCTTCTGAGGAAGCCTAGGCGAAGTAGGTCCCCGGGAGCAGTCTTCACATTCATAGCAAGGGCAACGTACTCCTTTCTGGGATGCCTAGGCAGAGTGTTCCAGTCGTCAAAAGGCCTCGCGAAAGCAGCGCCTGGCAGATTCTCTTTGCAAGTGGATCGTCCTCAGTGACTGAAACAGAACTGCACTGTTACTGCACAATGTGCTTGTGATTCAGTCTGGGACACAGGATGGCACTCTCACAGAGGCGAAAGCTAACTTTTGCATCCAGCCTGAAGACCAGTACATTTTTCACACTTCCACTGTTGTATGTGCAACAGCCATGGTCCTCGAAGCCTACCTAAGGTACTGAAATACTTACCCATTTCATCCTATGCAGAGGTCCCTGTGCCCAAAGGGTCTCCAGGGAAGAGCCCTGTGGGTCCCGTGTGTTTCCTTGAGGTAGTCAGAAACTACTGAGGATAACCTTATGAGCTCAAGTTTGAAACCGGGCAACCCTGGCAAAACCTTCATTTCGTCCGTGGTAGGCGAGACAGGTGCGGTTTGAAAGCTGCCAGAAGATCACTCCTGCTGCCCATCTTTTCTTTGTTGCCTGACGGCATCACGAAAGAACTTGAGTGTACTCGTATGAGGCATGCTGGTCTCGGTTCCTTGCTGGGAGTTCCTCCAGGAGCACACTGGAGCTTGGCGGCAAAGAACTGGCACCCCTGGGCTCAAGTAAAAGTCCCAATTTCTCCCTTAGTAAGCTGAGCTATGCCCTAGGAGCGAAGAAGCATGTGTTAAAGGAAGGCTGCCACACTGTTACGTATTTCACGATTCATTGTGCACTCACCTTCGTTGTAACATCTGTGAAAGGGCACTGAATGCTATCCTAGTCTTCAGCTGCGTTTGAGTCCCAGGAAGCAACTGGGTTCGTTGGCTTACAGGCTGTGATCGTGCAGCGGTAATGGCAAAGATCTGCCCGGATCGCTCGACAGCTCTCGTTTGTACAGCATTCAAACGGCCTCAGGAACGCCGTTCCAAGCAGCCTTACATTCCATGCTGGCGTAGCCAGGGAGGCATTTGGATTCTTCGGAGAAACACCACTGTGCCTCACCAGTGAAACCTGTGGGCTCCCAAATACGTCTCCCTACGGCAGTCGGATGCTAGATGTTTAGTTCCAGCCTGAAAACAACGGACAGCTTTTTCTGTGACAATGCTGGACTTCTGGGATCATCCAGATTCACCAAGGCCTAACTTTTGCCCAGCAGGGGAATGCTCTTCTGCACGTACAGCACTCCCCACGTGAAAACCTTTCTTAGCAGAAGGAGGCAGTCTTTCCCTAGTACTACATAGCTAGGCTTAATCTTCAGATAATATGCTGTGTCATCAAGCTTGAAAGTGGGACACCGATGGGAGCCTTTTATTCTCCTGGAATGGAAGTCACTTGCTTGGGCTTCAGGCTGCCTAAACAGCCTTAGTGGCTCATCTTCTCTTCACTGCAGGAATGTGGCTTTGGGCCAAGGCTGCGTTCTCTCAATGGCAATAATGTGCTGGCAATTGCTTTCTAGAAACTCATCCCACGGCACTCCAGAATCAGATCAATACAAATGAAAGGTGACCTAAGTCCTCGGGGTAAGGTCCAGTGTTTCACATCAGTAGAGTTGAGTGTGCAGTGGTAGCAACGAAGCCATACTCTGAAAAGGAGTGCCTTAACTCTGCTATGCCCCTGGGGACACATAGGGCAGTGTATCGTGCACCAATCTCTCATGATGACCACTGTGTGCCAGAAGAGCGGTCGCTGGCTTCTGAGGAAGCCTAGGCGAAGTAGGTCCCCGGGAGCACTCTTCACATTCATAGCAAGGGCAACGTACTCCTTTCTGGGATGCCTAGGCAGAGTGTTCCAGTCGTCAAAAGGCCTCGCGAAAGCAGCGCCTGGCAGATTCTCTTTGCAAGTGGATCGTCCTCAGTGACTGAAACAGAACTGCACTGTTACTGCACAACGTGCTTGTGATTCAGTCTGGGACACAGGATAGCAATCTCACAGAGGCGAAAGCTAACCTTTGCATCCAGCCTGAAGACCAGTACATTTTTCACACTTCACACTGTTAAGTATGTGCAACAGCCATGCTCACCGAGGCCTACCTAAGGTACTGAAATACTTACCCATTTCATCCAATGCAGAGGCCCCTGTGCCCAAAGGGTCTCCAGGGAAGAGCCCTGTGGGTCCCGTGTGTTTCCTTGAGGTAGTCAGAAACTACTGAGGATAACCTTATGAGCTCAAGTTTGAAACCGGGCAACCCTGGCAAAACCTTCATTTCGTCCGTGGTAGGCGAGACAGGTGCGGTTTGAAAGCTGCCAGAAGATCACTCCTGCTGCCCATCTTCTCTTTGCTGCCTGACGACATCACGAAAGAACTTGAGTGTAATCGTTTGAGGCATGCTGGTCTCGGTTCCTTGCTGGGAGCTCCTCCAGGAGCACACTGGAGCTTGGCGGCAAAGAACTGGCACCCCTGTGCTCAAGTAAAAGTCCAGATTTCTCCCATAGTCAGCTTAGCTATGCCCTAGAAGCGAAGAAGCATGTGATAGAGGAAGGCTGCAACACTGTTTGGTATTTCACGACTCATTGTGCACTCACCTTCGTTGTAACATCTGTGAAAGGGCACTGAATGCCGTCCAAATCTTCTGCTGTGTTTGAGTCCCAGGAAGCAACTGGGTTCGTTGGCTTTAAGGCTGTGAACGTGCAGCGGTAATGGCAAAGCCCTGCCTGGATTGCTCCACAGCTCTCGTTCATACAGCATTCAAACGGCCTCAGGAACGCCGTTCCAAGCAGCCTTACATTCCATGCTGGCGTAGCCAGGGAGGCATTTGGATTCTTCGGAGAAACACCTCTGTGCCTCACAAGTGAAACCTGTGGGCTCCCAAATACGTCTCCCTAAGGCAGTCGGAAGCTACATGTTTAGTTCCAGCCTGAAAACAACGGACAGCTTTTTCTGTGACAATGCTGGACTTCTGGGACCATCCAGATTCACCAAGGCCTAACTTTTGCCCGGCGGGGGAATGCTCTTCTGCACGTACAGCACTCCCCACGTGAAAACCTTTCTTAGCAGAAGGAGGCAGTATTTCCCTGGTAGTTGAGAGGTAGGCAGAAGCTTCAGATAAACATGCTGTGTCATCAAGCTTGAAGTGACACACCGATGGGAACGTTCGCATTCTCCTGGAATGGAAGCCACTTGCTTTGGGCTTCAAGGCTGGCTGAACAGCCTTAGCGGCTCATCTTCTCTTCACTGCAGGAATGTGGCTTTGGGCCAAGGCTGCGTTCTCTCAATGGCAATAATGTGCTGGCAATTGCTTTCTAGAAACTCATCCCACGGCACTGCAGATTCAGCTCCATACAAATGAAAGGTGACCTAAGTCTACCAGGTAAAGTCCAGTGTTTCACATCAGCAGAGTTGAGTGTGCAGTGGTAGCCACGAAGCCATACTCTGAAAAGGAGTGCCTTAACTCTGCTATGCCCCTGGGAACACATAGGGCAGTGTATCGTGCACCAATCTCTCATGATGACCACTGTGTGCTACAAGAGCGGTCGCTGGCTTCTGAGGAAGCCTAGGCGAAGTAGGTCCCCGGGAGCAGTCTTCACATTCATAGCAAGGGCAACGTACTCCTTTCTGGGATGCCTAGGCAGAGTGTTCCAGTCGTCAAAAGGCCTCGCGAAAGCAGCGCCTGGCAGATTCTCTTTGCAAGTGGATCGTCCTCAGTGACTGAAACAGAACTGCACTGTTACTGCACAATGTGCTTGTGATTCAGTCTGGGACACAGGATGGCACTCTCACAGAGGCGAAAGCTAACTTTTGCATCCAGCCTGAAGACCAGTACATTTTTCACACTTCCACTGTTGTATGTGCAACAGCCATGGTCCTCGAAGCCTACCTAAGGTACTGAAATACTTACCCATTTCATCCTATGCAGAGGTCCCTGTGCCCAAAGGGTCTCCAGGGAAGAGCCCTGTGGGTCCCGTGTGTTTCCTTGAGGTAGTCAGAAACTACTGAGGATAACCTTATGAGCTCAAGTTTGAAACCGGGCAACCCTGGCAAAACCTTCATTTCGTCCGTGGTAGGCGAGACAGGTGCGGTTTGAAAGCTGCCAGAAGATCACTCCTGCTGCCCATCTTTTCTTTGTTGCCTGACGGCATCACGAAAGAACTTGAGTGTACTCGTATGAGGCATGCTGGTCTCGGTTCCTTGCTGGGAGTTCCTCCAGGAGCACACTGGAGCTTGGCGGCAAAGAACTGGCACCCCTGGGCTCAAGTAAAAGTCCCAATTTCTCCCTTAGTAAGCTGAGCTATGCCCTAGGAGCGAAGAAGCATGTGTTAAAGGAAGGCTGCCACACTGTTACGTATTTCACGATTCATTGTGCACTCACCTTCGTTGTAACATCTGTGAAAGGGCACTGAATGCTATCCTAGTCTTCAGCTGCGTTTGAGTCCCAGGAAGCAACTGGGTTCGTTGGCTTACAGGCTGTGATCGTGCAGCGGTAATGGCAAAGATCTGCCCGGATCGCTCGACAGCTCTCGTTTGTACAGCATTCAAACGGCCTCAGGAACGCCGTTCCAAGCAGCCTTACATTCCATGCTGGCGTAGCCAGGGAGGCATTTGGATTCTTCGGAGAAACACCACTGTGCCTCACCAGTGAAACCTGTGGGCTCCCAAATACGTCTCCCTACGGCAGTCGGATGCTAGATGTTTAGTTCCAGCCTGAAAACAACGGACAGCTTTTTCTGTGACAATGCTGGACTTCTGGGATCATCCAGATTCACCAAGGCCTAACTTTTGCCCAGCAGGGGAATGCTCTTCTGCACGTACAGCACTCCCCACGTGAAAACCTTTCTTAGCAGAAGGAGGCAGTCTTTCCCTAGTACTACATAGCTAGGCTTAATCTTCAGATAATATGCTGTGTCATCAAGCTTGAAAGTGGGACACCGATGGGAGCCTTTTATTCTCCTGGAATGGAAGTCACTTGCTTGGGCTTCAGGCTGCCTAAACAGCCTTAGTGGCTCATCTTCTCTTCACTGCAGGAATGTGGCTTTGGGCCAAGGTTGCGTTCTCTCAATGGCAATAATGTGCTGGCAATTGCTTTCTAGAAACTCATCCCACGGCACTCCAGAATCAGATCAATACAAATGAAAGGTGACCTAAGTCCTCGGGGTAAGGTCCAGTGTTTCACATCAGTAGAGTTGAGTGTGCAGTGGTAGCAACGAAGCCATACTCTGAAAAGGAGTGCCTTAACTCTGCTATGCCCCTGGGGACACATAGGGCAGTGTATCGTGCACCAATCTCTCATGATGACCACTGTGTGCCAGAAGAGCGGTCGCTGGCTTCTGAGGAAGCCTAGGCGAAGTAGGTCCCCGGGAGCACTCTTCACATTCATAGCAAGGGCAACGTACTCCTTTCTGGGATGCCTAGGCAGAGTGTTCCAGTCGTCAAAAGGCCTCGCGAAAGCAGCGCCTGGCAGATTCTCTTTGCAAGTGGATCGTCCTCAGTGACTGAAACAGAACTGCACTGTTACTGCACAACGTGCTTGTGATTCAGTCTGGGACACAGGATAGCAATCTCACAGAGGCGAAAGCTAACCTTTGCATCCAGCCTGAAGACCAGTACATTTTTCACACTTCACACTGTTAAGTATGTGCAACAGCCATGCTCACCGAGGCCTACCTAAGGTACTGAAATACTTACCCATTTCATCCAATGCAGAGGCCCCTGTGCCCAAAGGGTCTCCAGGGAAGAGCCCTGTGGGTCCCGTGTGTTTCCTTGAGGTAGTCAGAAACTACTGAGGATAACCTTATGAGCTCAAGTTTGAAACCGGGCAACCCTGGCAAAACCTTCATTTCGTCCGTGGTAGGCGAGACAGGTGCGGTTTGAAAGCTGCCAGAAGATCACTCCTGCTGCCCATCTTCTCTTTGCTGCCTGACGACATCACGAAAGAACTTGAGTGTAATCGTTTGAGGCATGCTGGTCTCGGTTCCTTGCTGGGAGCTCCTCCAGGAGCACACTGGAGCTTGGCGGCAAAGAACTGGCACCCCTGTGCTCAAGTAAAAGTCCAGATTTCTCCCATAGTCAGCTTAGCTATGCCCTAGAAGCGAAGAAGCATGTGATAGAGGAAGGCTGCAACACTGTTTGGTATTTCACGACTCATTGTGCACTCACCTTCGTTGTAACATCTGTGAAAGGGCACTGAATGCCGTCCAAATCTTCTGCTGTGTTTGAGTCCCAGGAAGCAACTGGGTTCGTTGGCTTTAAGGCTGTGAACGTGCAGCGGTAATGGCAAAGCCCTGCCTGGATTGCTCCACAGCTCTCGTTCATACAGCATTCAAACGGCCTCAGGAACGCCGTTCCAAGCAGCCTTACATTCCATGCTGGCGTAGCCAGGGAGGCATTTGGATTCTTCGGAGAAACACCTCTGTGCCTCACAAGTGAAACCTGTGGGCTCCCAAATACGTCTCCCTAAGGCAGTCGGAAGCTACATGTTTAGTTCCAGCCTGAAAACAACGGACAGCTTTTTCTGTGACAATGCTGGACTTCTGGGACCATCCAGATTCACCAAGGCCTAACTTTTGCCCGGCGGGGGAATGCTCTTCTGCACGTACAGCACTCCCCACGTGAAAACCTTTCTTAGCAGAAGGAGGCAGTATTTCCCTGGTAGTTGAGAGGTAGGCAGAAGCTTCAGATAAACATGCTGTGTCATCAAGCTTCAAGTGGAACACCGATGGGAACGTTCGCATTCTCCTGGAATGGAAGCCACTTGCTTGGGCTTCAGGCTGCCTGAACAGCCTTAGTGGCTCATCTTCTCTTCACTGCAGGAATGTGGCTTTGGGCCAAGGCTGCGTTCTCTCAATGGCAATAATGTGCTGGCAATTGCTTTCTAGAAACTCATCCCACGGCACTCCAGAATCAGATCAATACAAATGAAAGGTGACCTAAGTCCTCGGGGTAAGGTCCAGTGTTTCACATCAGTAGAGTTGAGTGTGCAGTGGTAGCAACGAAGCCATACTCTGAAAAGGAGTGCCTTAACTCTGCTATGCCCCTGGGGACACATAGGGCAGTGTATCGTGCACCAATCTCTCATGATGACCACTGTGTGCCAGAAGAGCGGTCGCTGGCTTCTGAGGAAGCCTAGGCGAAGTAGGTCCCCGGGAGCACTCTTCACATTCATAGCAAGGGCAACGTACTCCTTTCTGGGATGCCTAGGCAGAGTGTTCCAGTCGTCAAAAGGCCTCGCGAAAGCAGCGCCTGGCAGATTCTCTTTGCAAGTGGATCGTCCTCAGTGACTGAAACAGAACTGCACTGTTACTGCACAACGTGCTTGTGATTCAGTCTGGGACACAGGATAGCAATCTCACAGAGGCGAAAGCTAACCTTTGCATCCAGCCTGAAGACCAGTACATTTTTCACACTTCACACTGTTAAGTATGTGCAACAGCCATGCTCACCGAGGCCTACCTAAGGTACTGAAATACTTACCCATTTCATCCAATGCAGAGGCCCCTGTGCCCAAAGGGTCTCCAGGGAAGAGCCCTGTGGGTCCCGTGTGTTTCCTTGAGGTAGTCAGAAACTACTGAGGATAACCTTATGAGCTCAAGTTTGAAACCGGGCAACCCTGGCAAAACCTTCATTTCGTCCGTGGTAGGCGAGACAGGTGCGGTTTGAAAGCTGCCAGAAGATCACTCCTGCTGCCCATCTTCTCTTTGCTGCCTGACGACATCACGAAAGAACTTGAGTGTGTGTAATCGTTTGAGGCATGCTGGTCTCGGTTCCTTGCTGGGAGCTCCTCCAGGAGCACACTGGAGCTTGGCGGCAAAGAACTGGCACCCCTGTGCTCAAGTAAAAGTCCAGATTTCTCCCATAGTCAGCTTAGCTATGCCCTAGAAGCGAAGAAGCATGTGATAGAGGAAGGCTGCAACACTGTTTGGTATTTCACGACTCATTGTGCACTCACCTTCGTTGTAACATCTGTGAAAGGGCACTGAATGCCGTCCAAATCTTCTGCTGTGTTTGAGTCCCAGGAAGCAACTGGGTTCGTTGGCTTTAAGGCTGTGAACGTGCAGCGGTAATGGCAAAGCCCTGCCTGGATTGCTCCACAGCTCTCGTTCATACAGCATTCAAACGGCCTCAGGAACGCCGTTCCAAGCAGCCTTACATTCCATGCTGGCGTAGCCAGGGAGGCATTTGGATTCTTCGGAGAAACACCTCTGTGCCTCACAAGTGAAACCTGTGGGCTCCCAAATACGTCTCCCTAAGGCAGTCGGAAGCTACATGTTTAGTTCCAGCCTGAAAACAACGGACAGCTTTTTCTGTGACAATGCTGGACTTCTGGGACCATCCAGATTCACCAAGGCCTAACTTTTGCCCGGCGGGGGAATGCTCTTCTGCACGTACAGCACTCCCCACGTGAAAACCTTTCTTAGCAGAAGGAGGCAGTATTTCCCTGGTAGTTGAGAGGTAGGCAGAAGCTTCAGATAAACATGCTGTGTCATCAAGCTTGAAGTGACACACCGATGGGAACGTTCGCATTCTCCTGGAATGGAAGCCACTTGCTTTGGGCTTCAAGGCTGGCTGAACAGCCTTAGCGGCTCATCTTCTCTTCACTGCAGGAATGTGGCTTTGGGCCAAGGCTGCGTTCTCTCAATGGCAATAATGTGCTGGCAATTGCTTTCTAGAAACTCATCCCACGGCACTGCAGATTCAGCTCCATACAAATGAAAGGTGACCTAAGTCTACCAGGTAAAGTCCAGTGTTTCACATCAGCAGAGTTGAGTGTGCAGTGGTAGCCACGAAGCCATACTCTGAAAAGGAGTGCCTTAACTCTGCTATGCCCCTGGGAACACAGAGGGCAGTGTATCGTGCACCAATCTCTCATGATGACCACTGTGTGCTACAAGAGCGGTCGCTGGCTTCTGAGGAAGCCTAGGCGAAGTAGGTCCCCGGGAGCAGTCTTCACATTCATAGCAAGGGCAACGTACTCCTTTCTGGGATGCCTAGGCAGAGTGTTCCAGTCGTCAAAAGGCCTCGCGAAAGCAGCGCCTGGCAGATTCTCTTTGCAAGTGGATCGTCCTCAGTGACTGAAACAGAACTGCACTGTTACTGCACAATGTGCTTGTGATTCAGTCTGGGACACAGGATGGCACTCTCACAGAGGCGAAAGCTAACTTTTGCATCCAGCCTGAAGACCAGTATATTTTTCACACTTCCACTGTTGTATGTGCAACAGCCATGGTCCTCGAAGCCTACCTAAGGTACTGAAATACTTACCCATTTCATCCTATGCAGAGGTCCCTGTGCCCAAAGGGTCTCCAGGGAAGAGCCCTGTGGGTCCCGTGTGTTTCCTTGAGGTAGTCAGAAACTACTGAGGATAACCTTATGAGCTCAAGTTTGAAACCGGGCAACCCTGGCAAAACCTTCATTTCGTCCGTGGTAGGCGAGACAGGTGCGGTTTGAAAGCTGCCAGAAGATCACTCCTGCTGCCCATCTTTTCTTTGTTGCCTGACGGCATCACGAAAGAACTTGAGTGTACTCGTATGAGGCATGCTGGTCTCGGTTCCTTGCTGGGAGTTCCTCCAGGAGCACACTGGAGCTTGGCGGCAAAGAACTGGCACCCCTGGGCTCAAGTAAAAGTCCCAATTTCTCCCTTAGTAAGCTGAGCTATGCCCTAGGAGCGAAGAAGCATGTGTTAAAGGAAGGCTGCCACACTGTTACGTATTTCACGATTCATTGTGCACTCACCTTCGTTGTAACATCTGTGAAAGGGCACTGAATGCTATCCTAGTCTTCAGCTGCGTTTGAGTCCCAGGAAGCAACTGGGTTCGTTGGCTTACAGGCTGTGATCGTGCAGCGGTAATGGCAAAGATCTGCCCGGATCGCTCGACAGCTCTCGTTTGTACAGCATTCAAACGGCCTCAGGAACGCCGTTCCAAGCAGCCTTACATTCCATGCTGGCGTAGCCAGGGAGGCATTTGGATTCTTCGGAGAAACACCACTGTGCCTCACCAGTGAAACCTGTGGGCTCCCAAATACGTCTCCCTACGGCAGTCGGATGCTAGATGTTTAGTTCCAGCCTGAAAACAACGGACAGCTTTTTCTGTGACAATGCTGGACTTCTGGGATCATCCAGATTCACCAAGGCCTAACTTTTGCCCAGCAGGGGAATGCTCTTCTGCACGTACAGCACTCCCCACGTGAAAACCTTTCTTAGCAGAAGGAGGCAGTCTTTCCCTAGTACTACATAGCTAGGCTTAATCTTCAGATAATATGCTGTGTCATCAAGCTTGAAAGTGGGACACCGATGGGAGCCTTTTATTCTCCTGGAATGGAAGTCACTTGCTTGGGCTTCAGGCTGCCTAAACAGCCTTAGTGGCTCATCTTCTCTTCACTGCAGGAATGTGGCTTTGGGCCAAGGCTGCGTTCTCTCAATGGCAATAATGTGCTGGCAATTGCTTTCTAGAAACTCATCCCACGGCACTCCAGAATCAGATCAATACAAATGAAAGGTGACCTAAGTCCTCGGGGTAAGGTCCAGTGTTTCACATCAGTAGAGTTGAGTGTGCAGTGGTAGCAACGAAGCCATACTCTGAAAAGGAGTGCCTTAACTCTGCTATGCCCCTGGGGACACATAGGGCAGTGTATCGTGCACCAATCTCTCATGATGACCACTGTGTGCCAGAAGAGCGGTCGCTGGCTTCTGAGGAAGCCTAGGCGAAGTAGGTCCCCGGGAGCACTCTTCACATTCATAGCAAGGGCAACGTACTCCTTTCTGGGATGCCTAGGCAGAGTGTTCCAGTCGTCAAAAGGCCTCGCGAAAGCAGCGCCTGGCAGATTCTCTTTGCAAGTGGATCGTCCTCAGTGACTGAAACAGAACTGCACTGTTACTGCACAACGTGCTTGTGATTCAGTCTGGGACACAGGATAGCAATCTCACAGAGGCGAAAGCTCACCTTTGCATCCAGCCTGAAGACCAGTACATTTTTCACACTTCACACTGTTAAGTATGTGCAACAGCCATGCTCACCGAGGCCTACCTAAGGTACTGAAATACTTACCCATTTCATCCAATGCAGAGGCCCCTGTGCCCAAAGGGTCTCCAGGGAAGAGCCCTGTGGGTCCCGTGTGTTTCCTTGAGGTAGTCAGAAACTACTGAGGATAACCTTATGAGCTCAAGTTTGAAACCGGGCAACCCTGGCAAAACCTTCATTTCGTCCGTGGTAGGCGAGACAGGTGCGGTTTGAAAGCTGCCAGAAGATCACTCCTGCTGCCCATCTTCTCTTTGCTGCCTGACGACATCACGAAAGAACTTGAGTGTGTGTAATCGTTTGAGGCATGCTGGTCTCGGTTCCTTGCTGGGAGCTCCTCCAGGAGCACACTGGAGCTTGGCGGCAAAGAACTGGCACCCCTGTGCTCAAGTAAAAGTCCAGATTTCTCCCATAGTCAGCTTAGCTATGCCCTAGAAGCGAAGAAGCATGTGATAGAGGAAGGCTGCAACACTGTTTGGTATTTCACGACTCATTGTGCACTCACCTTCGTTGTAACATCTGTGAAAGGGCACTGAATGCCGTCCAAATCTTCTGCTGTGTTTGAGTCCCAGGAAGCAACTGGGTTCGTTGGCTTTAAGGCTGTGAACGTGCAGCGGTAATGGCAAAGCCCTGCCTGGATTGCTCCACAGCTCTCGTTCATACAGCATTCAAACGGCCTCAGGAACGCCGTTCCAAGCAGCCTTACATTCCATGCTGGCGTAGCCAGGGAGGCATTTGGATTCTTCGGAGAAACACCTCTGTGCCTCACAAGTGAAACCTGTGGGCTCCCAAATACGTCTCCCTAAGGCAGTCGGAAGCTACATGTTTAGTTCCAGCCTGAAAACAACGGACAGCTTTTTCTGTGACAATGCTGGACTTCTGGGACCATCCAGATTCACCAAGGCCTAACTTTTGCCCGGCGGGGGAATGCTCTTCTGCACGTACAGCACTCCCCACGTGAAAACCTTTCTTAGCAGAAGGAGGCAGTATTTCCCTGGTAGTTGAGAGGTAGGCAGAAGCTTCAGATAAACATGCTGTGTCATCAAGCTTCAAGTGGAACACCGATGGGAACGTTCGCATTCTCCTGGAATGGAAGCCACTTGCTTTGGGCTTCAAGGCTGGCTGAACAGCCTTAGCGGCTCATCTTCTCTTCACTGCAGGAATGTGGCTTTGGGCCAAGGCTGCGTTCTCTCAATGGCAATAATGTGCTGGCAATTGCTTTCTAGAAACTCATCCCACGGCACTGCAGATTCAGCTCCATACAAATGAAAGGTGACCTAAGTCTACCAGGTAAAGTCCAGTGTTTCACATCAGCAGAGTTGAGTGTGCAGTGGTAGCCACGAAGCCATACTCTGAAAAGGAGTGCCTTAACTCTGCTATGCCCCTGGGAACACAGAGGGCAGTGTATCGTGCACCAATCTCTCATGATGACCACTGTGTGCTACAAGAGCGGTCGCTGGCTTCTGAGGAAGCCTAGGCGAAGTAGGTCCCCGGGAGCAGTCTTCACATTCATAGCAAGGGCAACGTACTCCTTTCTGGGATGCCTAGGCAGAGTGTTCCAGTCGTCAAAAGGCCTCGCGAAAGCAGCGCCTGGCAGATTCTCTTTGCAAGTGGATCGTCCTCAGTGACTGAAACAGAACTGCACTGTTACTGCACAATGTGCTTGTGATTCAGTCTGGGACACAGGATGGCACTCTCACAGAGGCGAAAGCTAACTTTTGCATCCAGCCTGAAGACCAGTATATTTTTCACACTTCCACTGTTGTATGTGCAACAGCCATGGTCCTCGAAGCCTACCTAAGGTACTGAAATACTTACCCATTTCATCCTATGCAGAGGTCCCTGTGCCCAAAGGGTCTCCAGGGAAGAGCCCTGTGGGTCCCGTGTGTTTCCTTGAGGTAGTCAGAAACTACTGAGGATAACCTTATGAGCTCAAGTTTGAAACCGGGCAACCCTGGCAAAACCTTCATTTCGTCCGTGGTAGGCGAGACAGGTGCGGTTTGAAAGCTGCCAGAAGATCACTCCTGCTGCCCATCTTTTCTTTGTTGCCTGACGGCATCACGAAAGAACTTGAGTGTACTCGTATGAGGCATGCTGGTCTCGGTTCCTTGCTGGGAGTTCCTCCAGGAGCACACTGGAGCTTGGCGGCAAAGAACTGGCACCCCTGGGCTCAAGTAAAAGTCCCAATTTCTCCCTTAGTAAGCTGAGCTATGCCCTAGGAGCGAAGAAGCATGTGTTAAAGGAAGGCTGCCACACTGTTACGTATTTCACGATTCATTGTGCACTCACCTTCGTTGTAACATCTGTGAAAGGGCACTGAATGCTATCCTAGTCTTCAGCTGCGTTTGAGTCCCAGGAAGCAACTGGGTTCGTTGGCTTACAGGCTGTGATCGTGCAGCGGTAATGGCAAAGATCTGCCCGGATCGCTCGACAGCTCTCGTTTGTACAGCATTCAAACGGCCTCAGGAACGCCGTTCCAAGCAGCCTTACATTCCATGCTGGCGTAGCCAGGGAGGCATTTGGATTCTTCGGAGAAACACCACTGTGCCTCACCAGTGAAACCTGTGGGCTCCCAAATACGTCTCCCTACGGCAGTCGGATGCTAGATGTTTAGTTCCAGCCTGAAAACAACGGACAGCTTTTTCTGTGACAATGCTGGACTTCTGGGATCATCCAGATTCACCAAGGCCTAACTTTTGCCCAGCAGGGGAATGCTCTTCTGCACGTACAGCACTCCCCACGTGAAAACCTTTCTTAGCAGAAGGAGGCAGTCTTTCCCTAGTACTACATAGCTAGGCTTAATCTTCAGATAATATGCTGTGTCATCAAGCTTGAAAGTGGGACACCGATGGGAGCCTTTTATTCTCCTGGAATGGAAGTCACTTGCTTGGGCTTCAGGCTGCCTAAACAGCCTTAGTGGCTCATCTTCTCTTCACTGCAGGAATGTGGCTTTGGGCCAAGGCTGCGTTCTCTCAATGGCAATAATGTGCTGGCAATTGCTTTCTAGAAACTCATCCCACGGCACTCCAGAATCAGATCAATACAAATGAAAGGTGACCTAAGTCCTCGGGGTAAGGTCCAGTGTTTCACATCAGTAGAGTTGAGTGTGCAGTGGTAGCAACGAAGCCATACTCTGAAAAGGAGTGCCTTAACTCTGCTATGCCCCTGGGGACACATAGGGCAGTGTATCGTGCACCAATCTCTCATGATGACCACTGTGTGCCAGAAGAGCGGTCGCTGGCTTCTGAGGAAGCCTAGGCGAAGTAGGTCCCCGGGAGCACTCTTCACATTCATAGCAAGGGCAACGTACTCCTTTCTGGGATGCCTAGGCAGAGTGTTCCAGTCGTCAAAAGGCCTCGCGAAAGCAGCGCCTGGCAGATTCTCTTTGCAAGTGGATCGTCCTCAGTGACTGAAACAGAACTGCACTGTTACTGCACAACGTGCTTGTGATTCAGTCTGGGACACAGGATAGCAATCTCACAGAGGCGAAAGCTAACCTTTGCATCCAGCCTGAAGACCAGTACATTTTTCACACTTCACACTGTTAAGTATGTGCAACAGCCATGCTCACCGAGGCCTACCTAAGGTACTGAAATACTTACCCATTTCATCCAATGCAGAGGCCCCTGTGCCCAAAGGGTCTCCAGGGAAGAGCCCTGTGGGTCCCGTGTGTTTCCTTGAGGTAGTCAGAAACTACTGAGGATAACCTTATGAGCTCAAGTTTGAAACCGGGCAACCCTGGCAAAACCTTCATTTCGTCCGTGGTAGGCGAGACAGGTGCGGTTTGAAAGCTGCCAGAAGATCACTCCTGCTGCCCATCTTCTCTTTGCTGCCTGACGACATCACGAAAGAACTTGAGTGTGTGTAATCGTTTGAGGCATGCTGGTCTCGGTTCCTTGCTGGGAGCTCCTCCAGGAGCACACTGGAGCTTGGCGGCAAAGAACTGGCACCCCTGTGCTCAAGTAAAAGTCCAGATTTCTCCCATAGTCAGCTTAGCTATGCCCTAGAAGCGAAGAAGCATGTGATAGAGGAAGGCTGCAACACTGTTTGGTATTTCACGACTCATTGTGCACTCACCTTCGTTGTAACATCTGTGAAAGGGCACTGAATGCCGTCCAAATCTTCTGCTGTGTTTGAGTCCCAGGAAGCAACTGGGTTCGTTGGCTTTAAGGCTGTGAACGTGCAGCGGTAATGGCAAAGCCCTGCCTGGATTGCTCCACAGCTCTCGTTCATACAGCATTCAAACGGCCTCAGGAACGCCGTTCCAAGCAGCCTTACATTCCATGCTGGCGTAGCCAGGGAGGCATTTGGATTCTTCGGAGAAACACCTCTGTGCCTCACAAGTGAAACCTGTGGGCTCCCAAATACGTCTCCCTAAGGCAGTCGGAAGCTACATGTTTAGTTCCAGCCTGAAAACAACGGACAGCTTTTTCTGTGACAATGCTGGACTTCTGGGACCATCCAGATTCACCAAGGCCTAACTTTTGCCCGGCGGGGGAATGCTCTTCTGCACGTACAGCACTCCCCACGTGAAAACCTTTCTTAGCAGAAGGAGGCAGTATTTCCCTGGTAGTTGAGAGGTAGGCAGAAGCTTCAGATAAACATGCTGTGTCATCAAGCTTCAAGTGGAACACCGATGGGAACGTTCGCATTCTCCTGGAATGGAAGCCACTTGCTTTGGGCTTCAAGGCTGGCTGAACAGCCTTAGCGGCTCATCTTCTCTTCACTGCAGGAATGTGGCTTTGGGCCAAGGCTGCGTTCTCTCAATGGCAATAATGTGCTGGCAATTGCTTTCTAGAAACTCATCCCACGGCACTGCAGATTCAGCTCCATACAAATGAAAGGTGACCTAAGTCTACCAGGTAAAGTCCAGTGTTTCACATCAGCAGAGTTGAGTGTGCAGTGGTAGCCACGAAGCCATACTCTGAAAAGGAGTGCCTTAACTCTGCTATGCCCCTGGGAACACAGAGGGCAGTGTATCGTGCACCAATCTCTCATGATGACCACTGTGTGCTACAAGAGCGGTCGCTGGCTTCTGAGGAAGCCTAGGCGAAGTAGGTCCCCGGGAGCAGTCTTCACATTCATAGCAAGGGCAACGTACTCCTTTCTGGGATGCCTAGGCAGAGTGTTCCAGTCGTCAAAAGGCCTCGCGAAAGCAGCGCCTGGCAGATTCTCTTTGCAAGTGGATCGTCCTCAGTGACTGAAACAGAACTGCACTGTTACTGCACAATGTGCTTGTGATTCAGTCTGGGACACAGGATGGCACTCTCACAGAGGCGAAAGCTAACTTTTGCATCCAGCCTGAAGACCAGTATATTTTTCACACTTCCACTGTTGTATGTGCAACAGCCATGGTCCTCGAAGCCTACCTAAGGTACTGAAATACTTACCCATTTCATCCTATGCAGAGGTCCCTGTGCCCAAAGGGTCTCCAGGGAAGAGCCCTGTGGGTCCCGTGTGTTTCCTTGAGGTAGTCAGAAACTACTGAGGATAACCTTATGAGCTCAAGTTTGAAACCGGGCAACCCTGGCAAAACCTTCATTTCGTCCGTGGTAGGCGAGACAGGTGCGGTTTGAAAGCTGCCAGAAGATCACTCCTGCTGCCCATCTTTTCTTTGTTGCCTGACGGCATCACGAAAGAACTTGAGTGTACTCGTATGAGGCATGCTGGTCTCGGTTCCTTGCTGGGAGTTCCTCCAGGAGCACACTGGAGCTTGGCGGCAAAGAACTGGCACCCCTGGGCTCAAGTAAAAGTCCCAATTTCTCCCTTAGTAAGCTGAGCTATGCCCTAGGAGCGAAGAAGCATGTGTTAAAGGAAGGCTGCCACACTGTTACGTATTTCACGATTCATTGTGCACTCACCTTCGTTGTAACATCTGTGAAAGGGCACTGAATGCTATCCTAGTCTTCAGCTGCGTTTGAGTCCCAGGAAGCAACTGGGTTCGTTGGCTTACAGGCTGTGATCGTGCAGCGGTAATGGCAAAGATCTGCCCGGATCGCTCGACAGCTCTCGTTTGTACAGCATTCAAACGGCCTCAGGAACGCCGTTCCAAGCAGCCTTACATTCCATGCTGGCGTAGCCAGGGAGGCATTTGGATTCTTCGGAGAAACACCACTGTGCCTCACCAGTGAAACCTGTGGGCTCCCAAATACGTCTCCCTACGGCAGTCGGATGCTAGATGTTTAGTTCCAGCCTGAAAACAACGGACAGCTTTTTCTGTGACAATGCTGGACTTCTGGGATCATCCAGATTCACCAAGGCCTAACTTTTGCCCAGCAGGGGAATGCTCTTCTGCACGTACAGCACTCCCCACGTGAAAACCTTTCTTAGCAGAAGGAGGCAGTCTTTCCCTAGTACTACATAGCTAGGCTTAATCTTCAGATAATATGCTGTGTCATCAAGCTTGAAAGTGGGACACCGATGGGAGCCTTTTATTCTCCTGGAATGGAAGTCACTTGCTTGGGCTTCAGGCTGCCTAAACAGCCTTAGTGGCTCATCTTCTCTTCACTGCAGGAATGTGGCTTTGGGCCAAGGCTGCGTTCTCTCAATGGCAATAATGTGCTGGCAATTGCTTTCTAGAAACTCATCCCACGGCACTCCAGAATCAGATCAATACAAATGAAAGGTGACCTAAGTCCTCGGGGTAAGGTCCAGTGTTTCACATCAGTAGAGTTGAGTGTGCAGTGGTAGCAACGAAGCCATACTCTGAAAAGGAGTGCCTTAACTCTGCTATGCCCCTGGGGACACATAGGGCAGTGTATCGTGCACCAATCTCTCATGATGACCACTGTGTGCCAGAAGAGCGGTCGCTGGCTTCTGAGGAAGCCTAGGCGAAGTAGGTCCCCGGGAGCACTCTTCACATTCATAGCAAGGGCAACGTACTCCTTTCTGGGATGCCTAGGCAGAGTGTTCCAGTCGTCAAAAGGCCTCGCGAAAGCAGCGCCTGGCAGATTCTCTTTGCAAGTGGATCGTCCTCAGTGACTGAAACAGAACTGCACTGTTACTGCACAACGTGCTTGTGATTCAGTCTGGGACACAGGATAGCAATCTCACAGAGGCGAAAGCTAACCTTTGCATCCAGCCTGAAGACCAGTACATTTTTCACACTTCACACTGTTAAGTATGTGCAACAGCCATGCTCACCGAGGCCTACCTAAGGTACTGAAATACTTACCCATTTCATCCAATGCAGAGGCCCCTGTGCCCAAAGGGTCTCCAGGGAAGAGCCCTGTGGGTCCCGTGTGTTTCCTTGAGGTAGTCAGAAACTACTGAGGATAACCTTATGAGCTCAAGTTTGAAACCGGGCAACCCTGGCAAAACCTTCATTTCGTCCGTGGTAGGCGAGACAGGTGCGGTTTGAAAGCTGCCAGAAGATCACTCCTGCTGCCCATCTTCTCTTTGCTGCCTGACGACATCACGAAAGAACTTGAGTGTGTGTAATCGTTTGAGGCATGCTGGTCTCGGTTCCTTGCTGGGAGCTCCTCCAGGAGCACACTGGAGCTTGGCGGCAAAGAACTGGCACCCCTGTGCTCAAGTAAAAGTCCAGATTTCTCCCATAGTCAGCTTAGCTATGCCCTAGAAGCGAAGAAGCATGTGATAGAGGAAGGCTGCAACACTGTTTGGTATTTCACGACTCATTGTGCACTCACCTTCGTTGTAACATCTGTGAAAGGGCACTGAATGCCGTCCAAATCTTCTGCTGTGTTTGAGTCCCAGGAAGCAACTGGGTTCGTTGGCTTTAAGGCTGTGAACGTGCAGCGGTAATGGCAAAGCCCTGCCTGGATTGCTCCACAGCTCTCGTTCATACAGCATTCAAACGGCCTCAGGAACGCCGTTCCAAGCAGCCTTACATTCCATGCTGGCGTAGCCAGGGAGGCATTTGGATTCTTCGGAGAAACACCTCTGTGCCTCACAAGTGAAACCTGTGGGCTCCCAAATACGTCTCCCTAAGGCAGTCGGAAGCTACATGTTTAGTTCCAGCCTGAAAACAACGGACAGCTTTTTCTGTGACAATGCTGGACTTCTGGGACCATCCAGATTCACCAAGGCCTAACTTTTGCCCGGCGGGGGAATGCTCTTCTGCACGTACAGCACTCCCCACGTGAAAACCTTTCTTAGCAGAAGGAGGCAGTATTTCCCTGGTAGTTGAGAGGTAGGCAGAAGCTTCAGATAAACATGCTGTGTCATCAAGCTTCAAGTGGAACACCGATGGGAACGTTCGCATTCTCCTGGAATGGAAGCCACTTGCTTTGGGCTTCAAGGCTGGCTGAACAGCCTTAGCGGCTCATCTTCTCTTCACTGCAGGAATGTGGCTTTGGGCCAAGGCTGCGTTCTCTCAATGGCAATAATGTGCTGGCAATTGCTTTCTAGAAACTCATCCCACGGCACTGCAGATTCAGCTCCATACAAATGAAAGGTGACCTAAGTCTACCAGGTAAAGTCCAGTGTTTCACATCAGCAGAGTTGAGTGTGCAGTGGTAGCCACGAAGCCATACTCTGAAAAGGAGTGCCTTAACTCTGCTATGCCCCTGGGAACACAGAGGGCAGTGTATCGTGCACCAATCTCTCATGATGACCACTGTGTGCTACAAGAGCGGTCGCTGGCTTCTGAGGAAGCCTAGGCGAAGTAGGTCCCCGGGAGCAGTCTTCACATTCATAGCAAGGGCAACGTACTCCTTTCTGGGATGCCTAGGCAGAGTGTTCCAGTCGTCAAAAGGCCTCGCGAAAGCAGCGCCTGGCAGATTCTCTTTGCAAGTGGATCGTCCTCAGTGACTGAAACAGAACTGCACTGTTACTGCACAATGTGCTTGTGATTCAGTCTGGGACACAGGATGGCACTCTCACAGAGGCGAAAGCTAACTTTTGCATCCAGCCTGAAGACCAGTATATTTTTCACACTTCCACTGTTGTATGTGCAACAGCCATGGTCCTCGAAGCCTACCTAAGGTACTGAAATACTTACCCATTTCATCCTATGCAGAGGTCCCTGTGCCCAAAGGGTCTCCAGGGAAGAGCCCTGTGGGTCCCGTGTGTTTCCTTGAGGTAGTCAGAAACTACTGAGGATAACCTTATGAGCTCAAGTTTGAAACCGGGCAACCCTGGCAAAACCTTCATTTCGTCCGTGGTAGGCGAGACAGGTGCGGTTTGAAAGCTGCCAGAAGATCACTCCTGCTGCCCATCTTTTCTTTGTTGCCTGACGGCATCACGAAAGAACTTGAGTGTACTCGTATGAGGCATGCTGGTCTCGGTTCCTTGCTGGGAGTTCCTCCAGGAGCACACTGGAGCTTGGCGGCAAAGAACTGGCACCCCTGGGCTCAAGTAAAAGTCCCAATTTCTCCCTTAGTAAGCTGAGCTATGCCCTAGGAGCGAAGAAGCATGTGTTAAAGGAAGGCTGCCACACTGTTACGTATTTCACGATTCATTGTGCACTCACCTTCGTTGTAACATCTGTGAAAGGGCACTGAATGCTATCCTAGTCTTCAGCTGCGTTTGAGTCCCAGGAAGCAACTGGGTTCGTTGGCTTACAGGCTGTGATCGTGCAGCGGTAATGGCAAAGATCTGCCCGGATCGCTCGACAGCTCTCGTTTGTACAGCATTCAAACGGCCTCAGGAACGCCGTTCCAAGCAGCCTTACATTCCATGCTGGCGTAGCCAGGGAGGCATTTGGATTCTTCGGAGAAACACCACTGTGCCTCACCAGTGAAACCTGTGGGCTCCCAAATACGTCTCCCTACGGCAGTCGGATGCTAGATGTTTAGTTCCAGCCTGAAAACAACGGACAGCTTTTTCTGTGACAATGCTGGACTTCTGGGATCATCCAGATTCACCAAGGCCTAACTTTTGCCCAGCAGGGGAATGCTCTTCTGCACGTACAGCACTCCCCACGTGAAAACCTTTCTTAGCAGAAGGAGGCAGTCTTTCCCTAGTACTACATAGCTAGGCTTAATCTTCAGATAATATGCTGTGTCATCAAGCTTGAAAGTGGGACACCGATGGGAGCCTTTTATTCTCCTGGAATGGAAGTCACTTGCTTGGGCTTCAGGCTGCCTAAACAGCCTTAGTGGCTCATCTTCTCTTCACTGCAGGAATGTGGCTTTGGGCCAAGGCTGCGTTCTCTCAATGGCAATAATGTGCTGGCAATTGCTTTCTAGAAACTCATCCCACGGCACTCCAGAATCAGATCAATACAAATGAAAGGTGACCTAAGTCCTCGGGGTAAGGTCCAGTGTTTCACATCAGTAGAGTTGAGTGTGCAGTGGTAGCAACGAAGCCATACTCTGAAAAGGAGTGCCTTAACTCTGCTATGCCCCTGGGGACACATAGGGCAGTGTATCGTGCACCAATCTCTCATGATGACCACTGTGTGCCAGAAGAGCGGTCGCTGGCTTCTGAGGAAGCCTAGGCGAAGTAGGTCCCCGGGAGCACTCTTCACATTCATAGCAAGGGCAACGTACTCCTTTCTGGGATGCCTAGGCAGAGTGTTCCAGTCGTCAAAAGGCCTCGCGAAAGCAGCGCCTGGCAGATTCTCTTTGCAAGTGGATCGTCCTCAGTGACTGAAACAGAACTGCACTGTTACTGCACAACGTGCTTGTGATTCAGTCTGGGACACAGGATAGCAATCTCACAGAGGCGAAAGCTAACCTTTGCATCCAGCCTGAAGACCAGTACATTTTTCACACTTCACACTGTTAAGTATGTGCAACAGCCATGCTCACCGAGGCCTACCTAAGGTACTGAAATACTTACCCATTTCATCCAATGCAGAGGCCCCTGTGCCCAAAGGGTCTCCAGGGAAGAGCCCTGTGGGTCCCGTGTGTTTCCTTGAGGTAGTCAGAAACTACTGAGGATAACCTTATGAGCTCAAGTTTGAAACCGGGCAACCCTGGCAAAACCTTCATTTCGTCCGTGGTAGGCGAGACAGGTGCGGTTTGAAAGCTGCCAGAAGATCACTCCTGCTGCCCATCTTCTCTTTGCTGCCTGACGACATCACGAAAGAACTTGAGTGTGTGTAATCGTTTGAGGCATGCTGGTCTCGGTTCCTTGCTGGGAGCTCCTCCAGGAGCACACTGGAGCTTGGCGGCAAAGAACTGGCACCCCTGTGCTCAAGTAAAAGTCCAGATTTCTCCCATAGTCAGCTTAGCTATGCCCTAGAAGCGAAGAAGCATGTGATAGAGGAAGGCTGCAACACTGTTTGGTATTTCACGACTCATTGTGCACTCACCTTCGTTGTAACATCTGTGAAAGGGCACTGAATGCCGTCCAAATCTTCTGCTGTGTTTGAGTCCCAGGAAGCAACTGGGTTCGTTGGCTTTAAGGCTGTGAACGTGCAGCGGTAATGGCAAAGCCCTGCCTGGATTGCTCCACAGCTCTCGTTCATACAGCATTCAAACGGCCTCAGGAACGCCGTTCCAAGCAGCCTTACATTCCATGCTGGCGTAGCCAGGGAGGCATTTGGATTCTTCGGAGAAACACCTCTGTGCCTCACAAGTGAAACCTGTGGGCTCCCAAATACGTCTCCCTAAGGCAGTCGGAAGCTACATGTTTAGTTCCAGCCTGAAAACAACGGACAGCTTTTTCTGTGACAATGCTGGACTTCTGGGACCATCCAGATTCACCAAGGCCTAACTTTTGCCCGGCGGGGGAATGCTCTTCTGCACGTACAGCACTCCCCACGTGAAAACCTTTCTTAGCAGAAGGAGGCAGTATTTCCCTGGTAGTTGAGAGGTAGGCAGAAGCTTCAGATAAACATGCTGTGTCATCAAGCTTCAAGTGGAACACCGATGGGAACGTTCGCATTCTCCTGGAATGGAAGCCACTTGCTTTGGGCTTCAAGGCTGGCTGAACAGCCTTAGCGGCTCATCTTCTCTTCACTGCAGGAATGTGGCTTTGGGCCAAGGCTGCGTTCTCTCAATGGCAATAATGTGCTGGCAATTGCTTTCTAGAAACTCATCCCACGGCACTGCAGATTCAGCTCCATACAAATGAAAGGTGACCTAAGTCTACCAGGTAAAGTCCAGTGTTTCACATCAGCAGAGTTGAGTGTGCAGTGGTAGCCACGAAGCCATACTCTGAAAAGGAGTGCCTTAACTCTGCTATGCCCCTGGGAACACAGAGGGCAGTGTATCGTGCACCAATCTCTCATGATGACCACTGTGTGCTACAAGAGCGGTCGCTGGCTTCTGAGGAAGCCTAGGCGAAGTAGGTCCCCGGGAGCAGTCTTCACATTCATAGCAAGGGCAACGTACTCCTTTCTGGGATGCCTAGGCAGAGTGTTCCAGTCGTCAAAAGGCCTCGCGAAAGCAGCGCCTGGCAGATTCTCTTTGCAAGTGGATCGTCCTCAGTGACTGAAACAGAACTGCACTGTTACTGCACAATGTGCTTGTGATTCAGTCTGGGACACAGGATGGCACTCTCACAGAGGCGAAAGCTAACTTTTGCATCCAGCCTGAAGACCAGTATATTTTTCACACTTCCACTGTTGTATGTGCAACAGCCATGGTCCTCGAAGCCTACCTAAGGTACTGAAATACTTACCCATTTCATCCTATGCAGAGGTCCCTGTGCCCAAAGGGTCTCCAGGGAAGAGCCCTGTGGGTCCCGTGTGTTTCCTTGAGGTAGTCAGAAACTACTGAGGATAACCTTATGAGCTCAAGTTTGAAACCGGGCAACCCTGGCAAAACCTTCATTTCGTCCGTGGTAGGCGAGACAGGTGCGGTTTGAAAGCTGCCAGAAGATCACTCCTGCTGCCCATCTTTTCTTTGTTGCCTGACGGCATCACGAAAGAACTTGAGTGTACTCGTATGAGGCATGCTGGTCTCGGTTCCTTGCTGGGAGTTCCTCCAGGAGCACACTGGAGCTTGGCGGCAAAGAACTGGCACCCCTGGGCTCAAGTAAAAGTCCCAATTTCTCCCTTAGTAAGCTGAGCTATGCCCTAGGAGCGAAGAAGCATGTGTTAAAGGAAGGCTGCCACACTGTTACGTATTTCACGATTCATTGTGCACTCACCTTCGTTGTAACATCTGTGAAAGGGCACTGAATGCTATCCTAGTCTTCAGCTGCGTTTGAGTCCCAGGAAGCAACTGGGTTCGTTGGCTTACAGGCTGTGATCGTGCAGCGGTAATGGCAAAGATCTGCCCGGATCGCTCGACAGCTCTCGTTTGTACAGCATTCAAACGGCCTCAGGAACGCCGTTCCAAGCAGCCTTACATTCCATGCTGGCGTAGCCAGGGAGGCATTTGGATTCTTCGGAGAAACACCACTGTGCCTCACCAGTGAAACCTGTGGGCTCCCAAATACGTCTCCCTACGGCAGTCGGATGCTAGATGTTTAGTTCCAGCCTGAAAACAACGGACAGCTTTTTCTGTGACAATGCTGGACTTCTGGGATCATCCAGATTCACCAAGGCCTAACTTTTGCCCAGCAGGGGAATGCTCTTCTGCACGTACAGCACTCCCCACGTGAAAACCTTTCTTAGCAGAAGGAGGCAGTCTTTCCCTAGTACTACATAGCTAGGCTTAATCTTCAGATAATATGCTGTGTCATCAAGCTTGAAAGTGGGACACCGATGGGAGCCTTTTATTCTCCTGGAATGGAAGTCACTTGCTTGGGCTTCAGGCTGCCTAAACAGCCTTAGTGGCTCATCTTCTCTTCACTGCAGGAATGTGGCTTTGGGCCAAGGCTGCGTTCTCTCAATGGCAATAATGTGCTGGCAATTGCTTTCTAGAAACTCATCCCACGGCACTCCAGAATCAGATCAATACAAATGAAAGGTGACCTAAGTCCTCGGGGTAAGGTCCAGTGTTTCACATCAGTAGAGTTGAGTGTGCAGTGGTAGCAACGAAGCCATACTCTGAAAAGGAGTGCCTTAACTCTGCTATGCCCCTGGGGACACATAGGGCAGTGTATCGTGCACCAATCTCTCATGATGACCACTGTGTGCCAGAAGAGCGGTCGCTGGCTTCTGAGGAAGCCTAGGCGAAGTAGGTCCCCGGGAGCACTCTTCACATTCATAGCAAGGGCAACGTACTCCTTTCTGGGATGCCTAGGCAGAGTGTTCCAGTCGTCAAAAGGCCTCGCGAAAGCAGCGCCTGGCAGATTCTCTTTGCAAGTGGATCGTCCTCAGTGACTGAAACAGAACTGCACTGTTACTGCACAACGTGCTTGTGATTCAGTCTGGGACACAGGATAGCAATCTCACAGAGGCGAAAGCTAACCTTTGCATCCAGCCTGAAGACCAGTACATTTTTCACACTTCACACTGTTAAGTATGTGCAACAGCCATGCTCACCGAGGCCTACCTAAGGTACTGAAATACTTACCCATTTCATCCAATGCAGAGGCCCCTGTGCCCAAAGGGTCTCCAGGGAAGAGCCCTGTGGGTCCCGTGTGTTTCCTTGAGGTAGTCAGAAACTACTGAGGATAACCTTATGAGCTCAAGTTTGAAACCGGGCAACCCTGGCAAAACCTTCATTTCGTCCGTGGTAGGCGAGACAGGTGCGGTTTGAAAGCTGCCAGAAGATCACTCCTGCTGCCCATCTTCTCTTTGCTGCCTGACGACATCACGAAAGAACTTGAGTGTGTGTAATCGTTTGAGGCATGCTGGTCTCGGTTCCTTGCTGGGAGCTCCTCCAGGAGCACACTGGAGCTTGGCGGCAAAGAACTGGCACCCCTGTGCTCAAGTAAAAGTCCAGATTTCTCCCATAGTCAGCTTAGCTATGCCCTAGAAGCGAAGAAGCATGTGATAGAGGAAGGCTGCAACACTGTTTGGTATTTCACGACTCATTGTGCACTCACCTTCGTTGTAACATCTGTGAAAGGGCACTGAATGCCGTCCAAATCTTCTGCTGTGTTTGAGTCCCAGGAAGCAACTGGGTTCGTTGGCTTTAAGGCTGTGAACGTGCAGCGGTAATGGCAAAGCCCTGCCTGGATTGCTCCACAGCTCTCGTTCATACAGCATTCAAACGGCCTCAGGAACGCCGTTCCAAGCAGCCTTACATTCCATGCTGGCGTAGCCAGGGAGGCATTTGGATTCTTCGGAGAAACACCTCTGTGCCTCACAAGTGAAACCTGTGGGCTCCCAAATACGTCTCCCTAAGGCAGTCGGAAGCTACATGTTTAGTTCCAGCCTGAAAACAACGGACAGCTTTTTCTGTGACAATGCTGGACTTCTGGGACCATCCAGATTCACCAAGGCCTAACTTTTGCCCGGCGGGGGAATGCTCTTCTGCACGTACAGCACTCCCCACGTGAAAACCTTTCTTAGCAGAAGGAGGCAGTATTTCCCTGGTAGTTGAGAGGTAGGCAGAAGCTTCAGATAAACATGCTGTGTCATCAAGCTTCAAGTGGAACACCGATGGGAACGTTCGCATTCTCCTGGAATGGAAGCCACTTGCTTTGGGCTTCAAGGCTGGCTGAACAGCCTTAGCGGCTCATCTTCTCTTCACTGCAGGAATGTGGCTTTGGGCCAAGGCTGCGTTCTCTCAATGGCAATAATGTGCTGGCAATTGCTTTCTAGAAACTCATCCCACGGCACTGCAGATTCAGCTCCATACAAATGAAAGGTGACCTAAGTCTACCAGGTAAAGTCCAGTGTTTCACATCAGCAGAGTTGAGTGTGCAGTGGTAGCCACGAAGCCATACTCTGAAAAGGAGTGCCTTAACTCTGCTATGCCCCTGGGAACACAGAGGGCAGTGTATCGTGCACCAATCTCTCATGATGACCACTGTGTGCTACAAGAGCGGTCGCTGGCTTCTGAGGAAGCCTAGGCGAAGTAGGTCCCCGGGAGCAGTCTTCACATTCATAGCAAGGGCAACGTACTCCTTTCTGGGATGCCTAGGCAGAGTGTTCCAGTCGTCAAAAGGCCTCGCGAAAGCAGCGCCTGGCAGATTCTCTTTGCAAGTGGATCGTCCTCAGTGACTGAAACAGAACTGCACTGTTACTGCACAATGTGCTTGTGATTCAGTCTGGGACACAGGATGGCACTCTCACAGAGGCGAAAGCTAACTTTTGCATCCAGCCTGAAGACCAGTATATTTTTCACACTTCCACTGTTGTATGTGCAACAGCCATGGTCCTCGAAGCCTACCTAAGGTACTGAAATACTTACCCATTTCATCCTATGCAGAGGTCCCTGTGCCCAAAGGGTCTCCAGGGAAGAGCCCTGTGGGTCCCGTGTGTTTCCTTGAGGTAGTCAGAAACTACTGAGGATAACCTTATGAGCTCAAGTTTGAAACCGGGCAACCCTGGCAAAACCTTCATTTCGTCCGTGGTAGGCGAGACAGGTGCGGTTTGAAAGCTGCCAGAAGATCACTCCTGCTGCCCATCTTTTCTTTGTTGCCTGACGGCATCACGAAAGAACTTGAGTGTACTCGTATGAGGCATGCTGGTCTCGGTTCCTTGCTGGGAGTTCCTCCAGGAGCACACTGGAGCTTGGCGGCAAAGAACTGGCACCCCTGGGCTCAAGTAAAAGTCCCAATTTCTCCCTTAGTAAGCTGAGCTATGCCCTAGGAGCGAAGAAGCATGTGTTAAAGGAAGGCTGCCACACTGTTACGTATTTCACGATTCATTGTGCACTCACCTTCGTTGTAACATCTGTGAAAGGGCACTGAATGCTATCCTAGTCTTCAGCTGCGTTTGAGTCCCAGGAAGCAACTGGGTTCGTTGGCTTACAGGCTGTGATCGTGCAGCGGTAATGGCAAAGATCTGCCCGGATCGCTCGACAGCTCTCGTTTGTACAGCATTCAAACGGCCTCAGGAACGCCGTTCCAAGCAGCCTTACATTCCATGCTGGCGTAGCCAGGGAGGCATTTGGATTCTTCGGAGAAACACCACTGTGCCTCACCAGTGAAACCTGTGGGCTCCCAAATACGTCTCCCTACGGCAGTCGGATGCTAGATGTTTAGTTCCAGCCTGAAAACAACGGACAGCTTTTTCTGTGACAATGCTGGACTTCTGGGATCATCCAGATTCACCAAGGCCTAACTTTTGCCCAGCAGGGGAATGCTCTTCTGCACGTACAGCACTCCCCACGTGAAAACCTTTCTTAGCAGAAGGAGGCAGTCTTTCCCTAGTACTACATAGCTAGGCTTAATCTTCAGATAATATGCTGTGTCATCAAGCTTGAAAGTGGGACACCGATGGGAGCCTTTTATTCTCCTGGAATGGAAGTCACTTGCTTGGGCTTCAGGCTGCCTAAACAGCCTTAGTGGCTCATCTTCTCTTCACTGCAGGAATGTGGCTTTGGGCCAAGGCTGCGTTCTCTCAATGGCAATAATGTGCTGGCAATTGCTTTCTAGAAACTCATCCCACGGCACTCCAGAATCAGATCAATACAAATGAAAGGTGACCTAAGTCCTCGGGGTAAGGTCCAGTGTTTCACATCAGTAGAGTTGAGTGTGCAGTGGTAGCAACGAAGCCATACTCTGAAAAGGAGTGCCTTAACTCTGCTATGCCCCTGGGGACACATAGGGCAGTGTATCGTGCACCAATCTCTCATGATGACCACTGTGTGCCAGAAGAGCGGTCGCTGGCTTCTGAGGAAGCCTAGGCGAAGTAGGTCCCCGGGAGCACTCTTCACATTCATAGCAAGGGCAACGTACTCCTTTCTGGGATGCCTAGGCAGAGTGTTCCAGTCGTCAAAAGGCCTCGCGAAAGCAGCGCCTGGCAGATTCTCTTTGCAAGTGGATCGTCCTCAGTGACTGAAACAGAACTGCACTGTTACTGCACAACGTGCTTGTGATTCAGTCTGGGACACAGGATAGCAATCTCACAGAGGCGAAAGCTAACCTTTGCATCCAGCCTGAAGACCAGTACATTTTTCACACTTCACACTGTTAAGTATGTGCAACAGCCATGCTCACCGAGGCCTACCTAAGGTACTGAAATACTTACCCATTTCATCCAATGCAGAGGCCCCTGTGCCCAAAGGGTCTCCAGGGAAGAGCCCTGTGGGTCCCGTGTGTTTCCTTGAGGTAGTCAGAAACTACTGAGGATAACCTTATGAGCTCAAGTTTGAAACCGGGCAACCCTGGCAAAACCTTCATTTCGTCCGTGGTAGGCGAGACAGGTGCGGTTTGAAAGCTGCCAGAAGATCACTCCTGCTGCCCATCTTCTCTTTGCTGCCTGACGACATCACGAAAGAACTTGAGTGTGTGTAATCGTTTGAGGCATGCTGGTCTCGGTTCCTTGCTGGGAGCTCCTCCAGGAGCACACTGGAGCTTGGCGGCAAAGAACTGGCACCCCTGTGCTCAAGTAAAAGTCCAGATTTCTCCCATAGTCAGCTTAGCTATGCCCTAGAAGCGAAGAAGCATGTGATAGAGGAAGGCTGCAACACTGTTTGGTATTTCACGACTCATTGTGCACTCACCTTCGTTGTAACATCTGTGAAAGGGCACTGAATGCCGTCCAAATCTTCTGCTGTGTTTGAGTCCCAGGAAGCAACTGGGTTCGTTGGCTTTAAGGCTGTGAACGTGCAGCGGTAATGGCAAAGCCCTGCCTGGATTGCTCCACAGCTCTCGTTCATACAGCATTCAAACGGCCTCAGGAACGCCGTTCCAAGCAGCCTTACATTCCATGCTGGCGTAGCCAGGGAGGCATTTGGATTCTTCGGAGAAACACCTCTGTGCCTCACAAGTGAAACCTGTGGGCTCCCAAATACGTCTCCCTAAGGCAGTCGGAAGCTACATGTTTAGTTCCAGCCTGAAAACAACGGACAGCTTTTTCTGTGACAATGCTGGACTTCTGGGACCATCCAGATTCACCAAGGCCTAACTTTTGCCCGGCGGGGGAATGCTCTTCTGCACGTACAGCACTCCCCACGTGAAAACCTTTCTTAGCAGAAGGAGGCAGTATTTCCCTGGTAGTTGAGAGGTAGGCAGAAGCTTCAGATAAACATGCTGTGTCATCAAGCTTCAAGTGGAACACCGATGGGAACGTTCGCATTCTCCTGGAATGGAAGCCACTTGCTTTGGGCTTCAAGGCTGGCTGAACAGCCTTAGCGGCTCATCTTCTCTTCACTGCAGGAATGTGGCTTTGGGCCAAGGCTGCGTTCTCTCAATGGCAATAATGTGCTGGCAATTGCTTTCTAGAAACTCATCCCACGGCACTGCAGATTCAGCTCCATACAAATGAAAGGTGACCTAAGTCTACCAGGTAAAGTCCAGTGTTTCACATCAGCAGAGTTGAGTGTGCAGTGGTAGCCACGAAGCCATACTCTGAAAAGGAGTGCCTTAACTCTGCTATGCCCCTGGGAACACAGAGGGCAGTGTATCGTGCACCAATCTCTCATGATGACCACTGTGTGCTACAAGAGCGGTCGCTGGCTTCTGAGGAAGCCTAGGCGAAGTAGGTCCCCGGGAGCAGTCTTCACATTCATAGCAAGGGCAACGTACTCCTTTCTGGGATGCCTAGGCAGAGTGTTCCAGTCGTCAAAAGGCCTCGCGAAAGCAGCGCCTGGCAGATTCTCTTTGCAAGTGGATCGTCCTCAGTGACTGAAACAGAACTGCACTGTTACTGCACAATGTGCTTGTGATTCAGTCTGGGACACAGGATGGCACTCTCACAGAGGCGAAAGCTAACTTTTGCATCCAGCCTGAAGACCAGTATATTTTTCACACTTCCACTGTTGTATGTGCAACAGCCATGGTCCTCGAAGCCTACCTAAGGTACTGAAATACTTACCCATTTCATCCTATGCAGAGGTCCCTGTGCCCAAAGGGTCTCCAGGGAAGAGCCCTGTGGGTCCCGTGTGTTTCCTTGAGGTAGTCAGAAACTACTGAGGATAACCTTATGAGCTCAAGTTTGAAACCGGGCAACCCTGGCAAAACCTTCATTTCGTCCGTGGTAGGCGAGACAGGTGCGGTTTGAAAGCTGCCAGAAGATCACTCCTGCTGCCCATCTTTTCTTTGTTGCCTGACGGCATCACGAAAGAACTTGAGTGTACTCGTATGAGGCATGCTGGTCTCGGTTCCTTGCTGGGAGTTCCTCCAGGAGCACACTGGAGCTTGGCGGCAAAGAACTGGCACCCCTGGGCTCAAGTAAAAGTCCCAATTTCTCCCTTAGTAAGCTGAGCTATGCCCTAGGAGCGAAGAAGCATGTGTTAAAGGAAGGCTGCCACACTGTTACGTATTTCACGATTCATTGTGCACTCACCTTCGTTGTAACATCTGTGAAAGGGCACTGAATGCTATCCTAGTCTTCAGCTGCGTTTGAGTCCCAGGAAGCAACTGGGTTCGTTGGCTTACAGGCTGTGATCGTGCAGCGGTAATGGCAAAGATCTGCCCGGATCGCTCGACAGCTCTCGTTTGTACAGCATTCAAACGGCCTCAGGAACGCCGTTCCAAGCAGCCTTACATTCCATGCTGGCGTAGCCAGGGAGGCATTTGGATTCTTCGGAGAAACACCACTGTGCCTCACCAGTGAAACCTGTGGGCTCCCAAATACGTCTCCCTACGGCAGTCGGATGCTAGATGTTTAGTTCCAGCCTGAAAACAACGGACAGCTTTTTCTGTGACAATGCTGGACTTCTGGGATCATCCAGATTCACCAAGGCCTAACTTTTGCCCAGCAGGGGAATGCTCTTCTGCACGTACAGCACTCCCCACGTGAAAACCTTTCTTAGCAGAAGGAGGCAGTCTTTCCCTAGTACTACATAGCTAGGCTTAATCTTCAGATAATATGCTGTGTCATCAAGCTTGAAAGTGGGACACCGATGGGAGCCTTTTATTCTCCTGGAATGGAAGTCACTTGCTTGGGCTTCAGGCTGCCTAAACAGCCTTAGTGGCTCATCTTCTCTTCACTGCAGGAATGTGGCTTTGGGCCAAGGCTGCGTTCTCTCAATGGCAATAATGTGCTGGCAATTGCTTTCTAGAAACTCATCCCACGGCACTCCAGAATCAGATCAATACAAATGAAAGGTGACCTAAGTCCTCGGGGTAAGGTCCAGTGTTTCACATCAGTAGAGTTGAGTGTGCAGTGGTAGCAACGAAGCCATACTCTGAAAAGGAGTGCCTTAACTCTGCTATGCCCCTGGGGACACATAGGGCAGTGTATCGTGCACCAATCTCTCATGATGACCACTGTGTGCCAGAAGAGCGGTCGCTGGCTTCTGAGGAAGCCTAGGCGAAGTAGGTCCCCGGGAGCACTCTTCACATTCATAGCAAGGGCAACGTACTCCTTTCTGGGATGCCTAGGCAGAGTGTTCCAGTCGTCAAAAGGCCTCGCGAAAGCAGCGCCTGGCAGATTCTCTTTGCAAGTGGATCGTCCTCAGTGACTGAAACAGAACTGCACTGTTACTGCACAACGTGCTTGTGATTCAGTCTGGGACACAGGATAGCAATCTCACAGAGGCGAAAGCTAACCTTTGCATCCAGCCTGAAGACCAGTACATTTTTCACACTTCACACTGTTAAGTATGTGCAACAGCCATGCTCACCGAGGCCTACCTAAGGTACTGAAATACTTACCCATTTCATCCAATGCAGAGGCCCCTGTGCCCAAAGGGTCTCCAGGGAAGAGCCCTGTGGGTCCCGTGTGTTTCCTTGAGGTAGTCAGAAACTACTGAGGATAACCTTATGAGCTCAAGTTTGAAACCGGGCAACCCTGGCAAAACCTTCATTTCGTCCGTGGTAGGCGAGACAGGTGCGGTTTGAAAGCTGCCAGAAGATCACTCCTGCTGCCCATCTTCTCTTTGCTGCCTGACGACATCACGAAAGAACTTGAGTGTGTGTAATCGTTTGAGGCATGCTGGTCTCGGTTCCTTGCTGGGAGCTCCTCCAGGAGCACACTGGAGCTTGGCGGCAAAGAACTGGCACCCCTGTGCTCAAGTAAAAGTCCAGATTTCTCCCATAGTCAGCTTAGCTATGCCCTAGAAGCGAAGAAGCATGTGATAGAGGAAGGCTGCAACACTGTTTGGTATTTCACGACTCATTGTGCACTCACCTTCGTTGTAACATCTGTGAAAGGGCACTGAATGCCGTCCAAATCTTCTGCTGTGTTTGAGTCCCAGGAAGCAACTGGGTTCGTTGGCTTTAAGGCTGTGAACGTGCAGCGGTAATGGCAAAGCCCTGCCTGGATTGCTCCACAGCTCTCGTTCATACAGCATTCAAACGGCCTCAGGAACGCCGTTCCAAGCAGCCTTACATTCCATGCTGGCGTAGCCAGGGAGGCATTTGGATTCTTCGGAGAAACACCTCTGTGCCTCACAAGTGAAACCTGTGGGCTCCCAAATACGTCTCCCTAAGGCAGTCGGAAGCTACATGTTTAGTTCCAGCCTGAAAACAACGGACAGCTTTTTCTGTGACAATGCTGGACTTCTGGGACCATCCAGATTCACCAAGGCCTAACTTTTGCCCGGCGGGGGAATGCTCTTCTGCACGTACAGCACTCCCCACGTGAAAACCTTTCTTAGCAGAAGGAGGCAGTATTTCCCTGGTAGTTGAGAGGTAGGCAGAAGCTTCAGATAAACATGCTGTGTCATCAAGCTTCAAGTGGAACACCGATGGGAACGTTCGCATTCTCCTGGAATGGAAGCCACTTGCTTTGGGCTTCAAGGCTGGCTGAACAGCCTTAGCGGCTCATCTTCTCTTCACTGCAGGAATGTGGCTTTGGGCCAAGGCTGCGTTCTCTCAATGGCAATAATGTGCTGGCAATTGCTTTCTAGAAACTCATCCCACGGCACTGCAGATTCAGCTCCATACAAATGAAAGGTGACCTAAGTCTACCAGGTAAAGTCCAGTGTTTCACATCAGCAGAGTTGAGTGTGCAGTGGTAGCCACGAAGCCATACTCTGAAAAGGAGTGCCTTAACTCTGCTATGCCCCTGGGAACACAGAGGGCAGTGTATCGTGCACCAATCTCTCATGATGACCACTGTGTGCTACAAGAGCGGTCGCTGGCTTCTGAGGAAGCCTAGGCGAAGTAGGTCCCCGGGAGCAGTCTTCACATTCATAGCAAGGGCAACGTACTCCTTTCTGGGATGCCTAGGCAGAGTGTTCCAGTCGTCAAAAGGCCTCGCGAAAGCAGCGCCTGGCAGATTCTCTTTGCAAGTGGATCGTCCTCAGTGACTGAAACAGAACTGCACTGTTACTGCACAATGTGCTTGTGATTCAGTCTGGGACACAGGATGGCACTCTCACAGAGGCGAAAGCTAACTTTTGCATCCAGCCTGAAGACCAGTATATTTTTCACACTTCCACTGTTGTATGTGCAACAGCCATGGTCCTCGAAGCCTACCTAAGGTACTGAAATACTTACCCATTTCATCCTATGCAGAGGTCCCTGTGCCCAAAGGGTCTCCAGGGAAGAGCCCTGTGGGTCCCGTGTGTTTCCTTGAGGTAGTCAGAAACTACTGAGGATAACCTTATGAGCTCAAGTTTGAAACCGGGCAACCCTGGCAAAACCTTCATTTCGTCCGTGGTAGGCGAGACAGGTGCGGTTTGAAAGCTGCCAGAAGATCACTCCTGCTGCCCATCTTTTCTTTGTTGCCTGACGGCATCACGAAAGAACTTGAGTGTACTCGTATGAGGCATGCTGGTCTCGGTTCCTTGCTGGGAGTTCCTCCAGGAGCACACTGGAGCTTGGCGGCAAAGAACTGGCACCCCTGGGCTCAAGTAAAAGTCCCAATTTCTCCCTTAGTAAGCTGAGCTATGCCCTAGGAGCGAAGAAGCATGTGTTAAAGGAAGGCTGCCACACTGTTACGTATTTCACGATTCATTGTGCACTCACCTTCGTTGTAACATCTGTGAAAGGGCACTGAATGCTATCCTAGTCTTCAGCTGCGTTTGAGTCCCAGGAAGCAACTGGGTTCGTTGGCTTACAGGCTGTGATCGTGCAGCGGTAATGGCAAAGATCTGCCCGGATCGCTCGACAGCTCTCGTTTGTACAGCATTCAAACGGCCTCAGGAACGCCGTTCCAAGCAGCCTTACATTCCATGCTGGCGTAGCCAGGGAGGCATTTGGATTCTTCGGAGAAACACCACTGTGCCTCACCAGTGAAACCTGTGGGCTCCCAAATACGTCTCCCTACGGCAGTCGGATGCTAGATGTTTAGTTCCAGCCTGAAAACAACGGACAGCTTTTTCTGTGACAATGCTGGACTTCTGGGATCATCCAGATTCACCAAGGCCTAACTTTTGCCCAGCAGGGGAATGCTCTTCTGCACGTACAGCACTCCCCACGTGAAAACCTTTCTTAGCAGAAGGAGGCAGTCTTTCCCTAGTACTACATAGCTAGGCTTAATCTTCAGATAATATGCTGTGTCATCAAGCTTGAAAGTGGGACACCGATGGGAGCCTTTTATTCTCCTGGAATGGAAGTCACTTGCTTGGGCTTCAGGCTGCCTAAACAGCCTTAGTGGCTCATCTTCTCTTCACTGCAGGAATGTGGCTTTGGGCCAAGGCTGCGTTCTCTCAATGGCAATAATGTGCTGGCAATTGCTTTCTAGAAACTCATCCCACGGCACTCCAGAATCAGATCAATACAAATGAAAGGTGACCTAAGTCCTCGGGGTAAGGTCCAGTGTTTCACATCAGTAGAGTTGAGTGTGCAGTGGTAGCAACGAAGCCATACTCTGAAAAGGAGTGCCTTAACTCTGCTATGCCCCTGGGGACACATAGGGCAGTGTATCGTGCACCAATCTCTCATGATGACCACTGTGTGCCAGAAGAGCGGTCGCTGGCTTCTGAGGAAGCCTAGGCGAAGTAGGTCCCCGGGAGCACTCTTCACATTCATAGCAAGGGCAACGTACTCCTTTCTGGGATGCCTAGGCAGAGTGTTCCAGTCGTCAAAAGGCCTCGCGAAAGCAGCGCCTGGCAGATTCTCTTTGCAAGTGGATCGTCCTCAGTGACTGAAACAGAACTGCACTGTTACTGCACAACGTGCTTGTGATTCAGTCTGGGACACAGGATAGCAATCTCACAGAGGCGAAAGCTAACCTTTGCATCCAGCCTGAAGACCAGTACATTTTTCACACTTCACACTGTTAAGTATGTGCAACAGCCATGCTCACCGAGGCCTACCTAAGGTACTGAAATACTTACCCATTTCATCCAATGCAGAGGCCCCTGTGCCCAAAGGGTCTCCAGGGAAGAGCCCTGTGGGTCCCGTGTGTTTCCTTGAGGTAGTCAGAAACTACTGAGGATAACCTTATGAGCTCAAGTTTGAAACCGGGCAACCCTGGCAAAACCTTCATTTCGTCCGTGGTAGGCGAGACAGGTGCGGTTTGAAAGCTGCCAGAAGATCACTCCTGCTGCCCATCTTCTCTTTGCTGCCTGACGACATCACGAAAGAACTTGAGTGTGTGTAATCGTTTGAGGCATGCTGGTCTCGGTTCCTTGCTGGGAGCTCCTCCAGGAGCACACTGGAGCTTGGCGGCAAAGAACTGGCACCCCTGTGCTCAAGTAAAAGTCCAGATTTCTCCCATAGTCAGCTTAGCTATGCCCTAGAAGCGAAGAAGCATGTGATAGAGGAAGGCTGCAACACTGTTTGGTATTTCACGACTCATTGTGCACTCACCTTCGTTGTAACATCTGTGAAAGGGCACTGAATGCCGTCCAAATCTTCTGCTGTGTTTGAGTCCCAGGAAGCAACTGGGTTCGTTGGCTTTAAGGCTGTGAACGTGCAGCGGTAATGGCAAAGCCCTGCCTGGATTGCTCCACAGCTCTCGTTCATACAGCATTCAAACGGCCTCAGGAACGCCGTTCCAAGCAGCCTTACATTCCATGCTGGCGTAGCCAGGGAGGCATTTGGATTCTTCGGAGAAACACCTCTGTGCCTCACAAGTGAAACCTGTGGGCTCCCAAATACGTCTCCCTAAGGCAGTCGGAAGCTACATGTTTAGTTCCAGCCTGAAAACAACGGACAGCTTTTTCTGTGACAATGCTGGACTTCTGGGACCATCCAGATTCACCAAGGCCTAACTTTTGCCCGGCGGGGGAATGCTCTTCTGCACGTACAGCACTCCCCACGTGAAAACCTTTCTTAGCAGAAGGAGGCAGTATTTCCCTGGTAGTTGAGAGGTAGGCAGAAGCTTCAGATAAACATGCTGTGTCATCAAGCTTCAAGTGGAACACCGATGGGAACGTTCGCATTCTCCTGGAATGGAAGCCACTTGCTTTGGGCTTCAAGGCTGGCTGAACAGCCTTAGCGGCTCATCTTCTCTTCACTGCAGGAATGTGGCTTTGGGCCAAGGCTGCGTTCTCTCAATGGCAATAATGTGCTGGCAATTGCTTTCTAGAAACTCATCCCACGGCACTGCAGATTCAGCTCCATACAAATGAAAGGTGACCTAAGTCTACCAGGTAAAGTCCAGTGTTTCACATCAGCAGAGTTGAGTGTGCAGTGGTAGCCACGAAGCCATACTCTGAAAAGGAGTGCCTTAACTCTGCTATGCCCCTGGGAACACAGAGGGCAGTGTATCGTGCACCAATCTCTCATGATGACCACTGTGTGCTACAAGAGCGGTCGCTGGCTTCTGAGGAAGCCTAGGCGAAGTAGGTCCCCGGGAGCAGTCTTCACATTCATAGCAAGGGCAACGTACTCCTTTCTGGGATGCCTAGGCAGAGTGTTCCAGTCGTCAAAAGGCCTCGCGAAAGCAGCGCCTGGCAGATTCTCTTTGCAAGTGGATCGTCCTCAGTGACTGAAACAGAACTGCACTGTTACTGCACAATGTGCTTGTGATTCAGTCTGGGACACAGGATGGCACTCTCACAGAGGCGAAAGCTAACTTTTGCATCCAGCCTGAAGACCAGTATATTTTTCACACTTCCACTGTTGTATGTGCAACAGCCATGGTCCTCGAAGCCTACCTAAGGTACTGAAATACTTACCCATTTCATCCTATGCAGAGGTCCCTGTGCCCAAAGGGTCTCCAGGGAAGAGCCCTGTGGGTCCCGTGTGTTTCCTTGAGGTAGTCAGAAACTACTGAGGATAACCTTATGAGCTCAAGTTTGAAACCGGGCAACCCTGGCAAAACCTTCATTTCGTCCGTGGTAGGCGAGACAGGTGCGGTTTGAAAGCTGCCAGAAGATCACTCCTGCTGCCCATCTTTTCTTTGTTGCCTGACGGCATCACGAAAGAACTTGAGTGTACTCGTATGAGGCATGCTGGTCTCGGTTCCTTGCTGGGAGTTCCTCCAGGAGCACACTGGAGCTTGGCGGCAAAGAACTGGCACCCCTGGGCTCAAGTAAAAGTCCCAATTTCTCCCTTAGTAAGCTGAGCTATGCCCTAGGAGCGAAGAAGCATGTGTTAAAGGAAGGCTGCCACACTGTTACGTATTTCACGATTCATTGTGCACTCACCTTCGTTGTAACATCTGTGAAAGGGCACTGAATGCTATCCTAGTCTTCAGCTGCGTTTGAGTCCCAGGAAGCAACTGGGTTCGTTGGCTTACAGGCTGTGATCGTGCAGCGGTAATGGCAAAGATCTGCCCGGATCGCTCGACAGCTCTCGTTTGTACAGCATTCAAACGGCCTCAGGAACGCCGTTCCAAGCAGCCTTACATTCCATGCTGGCGTAGCCAGGGAGGCATTTGGATTCTTCGGAGAAACACCACTGTGCCTCACCAGTGAAACCTGTGGGCTCCCAAATACGTCTCCCTACGGCAGTCGGATGCTAGATGTTTAGTTCCAGCCTGAAAACAACGGACAGCTTTTTCTGTGACAATGCTGGACTTCTGGGATCATCCAGATTCACCAAGGCCTAACTTTTGCCCAGCAGGGGAATGCTCTTCTGCACGTACAGCACTCCCCACGTGAAAACCTTTCTTAGCAGAAGGAGGCAGTCTTTCCCTAGTACTACATAGCTAGGCTTAATCTTCAGATAATATGCTGTGTCATCAAGCTTGAAAGTGGGACACCGATGGGAGCCTTTTATTCTCCTGGAATGGAAGTCACTTGCTTGGGCTTCAGGCTGCCTAAACAGCCTTAGTGGCTCATCTTCTCTTCACTGCAGGAATGTGGCTTTGGGCCAAGGCTGCGTTCTCTCAATGGCAATAATGTGCTGGCAATTGCTTTCTAGAAACTCATCCCACGGCACTCCAGAATCAGATCAATACAAATGAAAGGTGACCTAAGTCCTCGGGGTAAGGTCCAGTGTTTCACATCAGTAGAGTTGAGTGTGCAGTGGTAGCAACGAAGCCATACTCTGAAAAGGAGTGCCTTAACTCTGCTATGCCCCTGGGGACACATAGGGCAGTGTATCGTGCACCAATCTCTCATGATGACCACTGTGTGCCAGAAGAGCGGTCGCTGGCTTCTGAGGAAGCCTAGGCGAAGTAGGTCCCCGGGAGCACTCTTCACATTCATAGCAAGGGCAACGTACTCCTTTCTGGGATGCCTAGGCAGAGTGTTCCAGTCGTCAAAAGGCCTCGCGAAAGCAGCGCCTGGCAGATTCTCTTTGCAAGTGGATCGTCCTCAGTGACTGAAACAGAACTGCACTGTTACTGCACAACGTGCTTGTGATTCAGTCTGGGACACAGGATAGCAATCTCACAGAGGCGAAAGCTAACCTTTGCATCCAGCCTGAAGACCAGTACATTTTTCACACTTCACACTGTTAAGTATGTGCAACAGCCATGCTCACCGAGGCCTACCTAAGGTACTGAAATACTTACCCATTTCATCCAATGCAGAGGCCCCTGTGCCCAAAGGGTCTCCAGGGAAGAGCCCTGTGGGTCCCGTGTGTTTCCTTGAGGTAGTCAGAAACTACTGAGGATAACCTTATGAGCTCAAGTTTGAAACCGGGCAACCCTGGCAAAACCTTCATTTCGTCCGTGGTAGGCGAGACAGGTGCGGTTTGAAAGCTGCCAGAAGATCACTCCTGCTGCCCATCTTCTCTTTGCTGCCTGACGACATCACGAAAGAACTTGAGTGTGTGTAATCGTTTGAGGCATGCTGGTCTCGGTTCCTTGCTGGGAGCTCCTCCAGGAGCACACTGGAGCTTGGCGGCAAAGAACTGGCACCCCTGTGCTCAAGTAAAAGTCCAGATTTCTCCCATAGTCAGCTTAGCTATGCCCTAGAAGCGAAGAAGCATGTGATAGAGGAAGGCTGCAACACTGTTTGGTATTTCACGACTCATTGTGCACTCACCTTCGTTGTAACATCTGTGAAAGGGCACTGAATGCCGTCCAAATCTTCTGCTGTGTTTGAGTCCCAGGAAGCAACTGGGTTCGTTGGCTTTAAGGCTGTGAACGTGCAGCGGTAATGGCAAAGCCCTGCCTGGATTGCTCCACAGCTCTCGTTCATACAGCATTCAAACGGCCTCAGGAACGCCGTTCCAAGCAGCCTTACATTCCATGCTGGCGTAGCCAGGGAGGCATTTGGATTCTTCGGAGAAACACCTCTGTGCCTCACAAGTGAAACCTGTGGGCTCCCAAATACGTCTCCCTAAGGCAGTCGGAAGCTACATGTTTAGTTCCAGCCTGAAAACAACGGACAGCTTTTTCTGTGACAATGCTGGACTTCTGGGACCATCCAGATTCACCAAGGCCTAACTTTTGCCCGGCGGGGGAATGCTCTTCTGCACGTACAGCACTCCCCACGTGAAAACCTTTCTTAGCAGAAGGAGGCAGTATTTCCCTGGTAGTTGAGAGGTAGGCAGAAGCTTCAGATAAACATGCTGTGTCATCAAGCTTCAAGTGGAACACCGATGGGAACGTTCGCATTCTCCTGGAATGGAAGCCACTTGCTTTGGGCTTCAAGGCTGGCTGAACAGCCTTAGCGGCTCATCTTCTCTTCACTGCAGGAATGTGGCTTTGGGCCAAGGCTGCGTTCTCTCAATGGCAATAATGTGCTGGCAATTGCTTTCTAGAAACTCATCCCACGGCACTGCAGATTCAGCTCCATACAAATGAAAGGTGACCTAAGTCTACCAGGTAAAGTCCAGTGTTTCACATCAGCAGAGTTGAGTGTGCAGTGGTAGCCACGAAGCCATACTCTGAAAAGGAGTGCCTTAACTCTGCTATGCCCCTGGGAACACAGAGGGCAGTGTATCGTGCACCAATCTCTCATGATGACCACTGTGTGCTACAAGAGCGGTCGCTGGCTTCTGAGGAAGCCTAGGCGAAGTAGGTCCCCGGGAGCAGTCTTCACATTCATAGCAAGGGCAACGTACTCCTTTCTGGGATGCCTAGGCAGAGTGTTCCAGTCGTCAAAAGGCCTCGCGAAAGCAGCGCCTGGCAGATTCTCTTTGCAAGTGGATCGTCCTCAGTGACTGAAACAGAACTGCACTGTTACTGCACAATGTGCTTGTGATTCAGTCTGGGACACAGGATGGCACTCTCACAGAGGCGAAAGCTAACTTTTGCATCCAGCCTGAAGACCAGTATATTTTTCACACTTCCACTGTTGTATGTGCAACAGCCATGGTCCTCGAAGCCTACCTAAGGTACTGAAATACTTACCCATTTCATCCTATGCAGAGGTCCCTGTGCCCAAAGGGTCTCCAGGGAAGAGCCCTGTGGGTCCCGTGTGTTTCCTTGAGGTAGTCAGAAACTACTGAGGATAACCTTATGAGCTCAAGTTTGAAACCGGGCAACCCTGGCAAAACCTTCATTTCGTCCGTGGTAGGCGAGACAGGTGCGGTTTGAAAGCTGCCAGAAGATCACTCCTGCTGCCCATCTTTTCTTTGTTGCCTGACGGCATCACGAAAGAACTTGAGTGTACTCGTATGAGGCATGCTGGTCTCGGTTCCTTGCTGGGAGTTCCTCCAGGAGCACACTGGAGCTTGGCGGCAAAGAACTGGCACCCCTGGGCTCAAGTAAAAGTCCCAATTTCTCCCTTAGTAAGCTGAGCTATGCCCTAGGAGCGAAGAAGCATGTGTTAAAGGAAGGCTGCCACACTGTTACGTATTTCACGATTCATTGTGCACTCACCTTCGTTGTAACATCTGTGAAAGGGCACTGAATGCTATCCTAGTCTTCAGCTGCGTTTGAGTCCCAGGAAGCAACTGGGTTCGTTGGCTTACAGGCTGTGATCGTGCAGCGGTAATGGCAAAGATCTGCCCGGATCGCTCGACAGCTCTCGTTTGTACAGCATTCAAACGGCCTCAGGAACGCCGTTCCAAGCAGCCTTACATTCCATGCTGGCGTAGCCAGGGAGGCATTTGGATTCTTCGGAGAAACACCACTGTGCCTCACCAGTGAAACCTGTGGGCTCCCAAATACGTCTCCCTACGGCAGTCGGATGCTAGATGTTTAGTTCCAGCCTGAAAACAACGGACAGCTTTTTCTGTGACAATGCTGGACTTCTGGGATCATCCAGATTCACCAAGGCCTAACTTTTGCCCAGCAGGGGAATGCTCTTCTGCACGTACAGCACTCCCCACGTGAAAACCTTTCTTAGCAGAAGGAGGCAGTCTTTCCCTAGTACTACATAGCTAGGCTTAATCTTCAGATAATATGCTGTGTCATCAAGCTTGAAAGTGGGACACCGATGGGAGCCTTTTATTCTCCTGGAATGGAAGTCACTTACTTGGGCTTCAGGCTGCCTAAACAGCCTTAGTGGCTCATCTTCTCTTCACTGCAGGAATGTGGCTTTGGGCCAAGGCTGCGTTCTCTCAATGGCAATAATGTGCTGGCAATTGCTTTCTAGAAACTCATCCCACGGCACTCCAGAATCAGATCAATACAAATGAAAGGTGACCTAAGTCCTCGGGGTAAGGTCCAGTGTTTCACATCAGTAGAGTTGAGTGTGCAGTGGTAGCAACGAAGCCATACTCTGAAAAGGAGTGCCTTAACTCTGCTATGCCCCTGGGGACACATAGGGCAGTGTATCGTGCACCAATCTCTCATGATGACCACTGTGTGCCAGAAGAGCGGTCGCTGGCTTCTGAGGAAGCCTAGGCGAAGTAGGTCCCCGGGAGCACTCTTCACATTCATAGCAAGGGCAACGTACTCCTTTCTGGGATGCCTAGGCAGAGTGTTCCAGTCGTCAAAAGGCCTCGCGAAAGCAGCGCCTGGCAGATTCTCTTTGCAAGTGGATCGTCCTCAGTGACTGAAACAGAACTGCACTGTTACTGCACAACGTGCTTGTGATTCAGTCTGGGACACAGGATAGCAATCTCACAGAGGCGAAAGCTAACCTTTGCATCCAGCCTGAAGACCAGTACATTTTTCACACTTCACACTGTTAAGTATGTGCAACAGCCATGCTCACCGAGGCCTACCTAAGGTACTGAAATACTTACCCATTTCATCCAATGCAGAGGCCCCTGTGCCCAAAGGGTCTCCAGGGAAGAGCCCTGTGGGTCCCGTGTGTTTCCTTGAGGTAGTCAGAAACTACTGAGGATAACCTTATGAGCTCAAGTTTGAAACCGGGCAACCCTGGCAAAACCTTCATTTCGTCCGTGGTAGGCGAGACAGGTGCGGTTTGAAAGCTGCCAGAAGATCACTCCTGCTGCCCATCTTCTCTTTGCTGCCTGACGACATCACGAAAGAACTTGAGTGTGTGTAATCGTTTGAGGCATGCTGGTCTCGGTTCCTTGCTGGGAGCTCCTCCAGGAGCACACTGGAGCTTGGCGGCAAAGAACTGGCACCCCTGTGCTCAAGTAAAAGTCCAGATTTCTCCCATAGTCAGCTTAGCTATGCCCTAGAAGCGAAGAAGCATGTGATAGAGGAAGGCTGCAACACTGTTTGGTATTTCACGACTCATTGTGCACTCACCTTCGTTGTAACATCTGTGAAAGGGCACTGAATGCCGTCCAAATCTTCTGCTGTGTTTGAGTCCCAGGAAGCAACTGGGTTCGTTGGCTTTAAGGCTGTGAACGTGCAGCGGTAATGGCAAAGCCCTGCCTGGATTGCTCCACAGCTCTCGTTCATACAGCATTCAAACGGCCTCAGGAACGCCGTTCCAAGCAGCCTTACATTCCATGCTGGCGTAGCCAGGGAGGCATTTGGATTCTTCGGAGAAACACCTCTGTGCCTCACAAGTGAAACCTGTGGGCTCCCAAATACGTCTCCCTAAGGCAGTCGGAAGCTACATGTTTAGTTCCAGCCTGAAAACAACGGACAGCTTTTTCTGTGACAATGCTGGACTTCTGGGACCATCCAGATTCACCAAGGCCTAACTTTTGCCCGGCGGGGGAATGCTCTTCTGCACGTACAGCACTCCCCACGTGAAAACCTTTCTTAGCAGAAGGAGGCAGTATTTCCCTGGTAGTTGAGAGGTAGGCAGAAGCTTCAGATAAACATGCTGTGTCATCAAGCTTCAAGTGGAACACCGATGGGAACGTTCGCATTCTCCTGGAATGGAAGCCACTTGCTTTGGGCTTCAAGGCTGGCTGAACAGCCTTAGCGGCTCATCTTCTCTTCACTGCAGGAATGTGGCTTTGGGCCAAGGCTGCGTTCTCTCAATGGCAATAATGTGCTGGCAATTGCTTTCTAGAAACTCATCCCACGGCACTGCAGATTCAGCTCCATACAAATGAAAGGTGACCTAAGTCTACCAGGTAAAGTCCAGTGTTTCACATCAGCAGAGTTGAGTGTGCAGTGGTAGCCACGAAGCCATACTCTGAAAAGGAGTGCCTTAACTCTGCTATGCCCCTGGGAACACAGAGGGCAGTGTATCGTGCACCAATCTCTCATGATGACCACTGTGTGCTACAAGAGCGGTCGCTGGCTTCTGAGGAAGCCTAGGCGAAGTAGGTCCCCGGGAGCAGTCTTCACATTCATAGCAAGGGCAACGTACTCCTTTCTGGGATGCCTAGGCAGAGTGTTCCAGTCGTCAAAAGGCCTCGCGAAAGCAGCGCCTGGCAGATTCTCTTTGCAAGTGGATCGTCCTCAGTGACTGAAACAGAACTGCACTGTTACTGCACAATGTGCTTGTGATTCAGTCTGGGACACAGGATGGCACTCTCACAGAGGCGAAAGCTAACTTTTGCATCCAGCCTGAAGACCAGTATATTTTTCACACTTCCACTGTTGTATGTGCAACAGCCATGGTCCTCGAAGCCTACCTAAGGTACTGAAATACTTACCCATTTCATCCTATGCAGAGGTCCCTGTGCCCAAAGGGTCTCCAGGGAAGAGCCCTGTGGGTCCCGTGTGTTTCCTTGAGGTAGTCAGAAACTACTGAGGATAACCTTATGAGCTCAAGTTTGAAACCGGGCAACCCTGGCAAAACCTTCATTTCGTCCGTGGTAGGCGAGACAGGTGCGGTTTGAAAGCTGCCAGAAGATCACTCCTGCTGCCCATCTTTTCTTTGTTGCCTGACGGCATCACGAAAGAACTTGAGTGTACTCGTATGAGGCATGCTGGTCTCGGTTCCTTGCTGGGAGTTCCTCCAGGAGCACACTGGAGCTTGGCGGCAAAGAACTGGCACCCCTGGGCTCAAGTAAAAGTCCCAATTTCTCCCTTAGTAAGCTGAGCTATGCCCTAGGAGCGAAGAAGCATGTGTTAAAGGAAGGCTGCCACACTGTTACGTATTTCACGATTCATTGTGCACTCACCTTCGTTGTAACATCTGTGAAAGGGCACTGAATGCTATCCTAGTCTTCAGCTGCGTTTGAGTCCCAGGAAGCAACTGGGTTCGTTGGCTTACAGGCTGTGATCGTGCAGCGGTAATGGCAAAGATCTGCCCGGATCGCTCGACAGCTCTCGTTTGTACAGCATTCAAACGGCCTCAGGAACGCCGTTCCAAGCAGCCTTACATTCCATGCTGGCGTAGCCAGGGAGGCATTTGGATTCTTCGGAGAAACACCACTGTGCCTCACCAGTGAAACCTGTGGGCTCCCAAATACGTCTCCCTACGGCAGTCGGATGCTAGATGTTTAGTTCCAGCCTGAAAACAACGGACAGCTTTTTCTGTGACAATGCTGGACTTCTGGGATCATCCAGATTCACCAAGGCCTAACTTTTGCCCAGCAGGGGAATGCTCTTCTGCACGTACAGCACTCCCCACGTGAAAACCTTTCTTAGCAGAAGGAGGCAGTCTTTCCCTAGTACTACATAGCTAGGCTTAATCTTCAGATAATATGCTGTGTCATCAAGCTTGAAAGTGGGACACCGATGGGAGCCTTTTATTCTCCTGGAATGGAAGTCACTTGCTTGGGCTTCAGGCTGCCTAAACAGCCTTAGTGGCTCATCTTCTCTTCACTGCAGGAATGTGGCTTTGGGCCAAGGCTGCGTTCTCTCAATGGCAATAATGTGCTGGCAATTGCTTTCTAGAAACTCATCCCACGGCACTCCAGAATCAGATCAATACAAATGAAAGGTGACCTAAGTCCTCGGGGTAAGGTCCAGTGTTTCACATCAGTAGAGTTGAGTGTGCAGTGGTAGCAACGAAGCCATACTCTGAAAAGGAGTGCCTTAACTCTGCTATGCCCCTGGGGACACATAGGGCAGTGTATCGTGCACCAATCTCTCATGATGACCACTGTGTGCCAGAAGAGCGGTCGCTGGCTTCTGAGGAAGCCTAGGCGAAGTAGGTCCCCGGGAGCACTCTTCACATTCATAGCAAGGGCAACGTACTCCTTTCTGGGATGCCTAGGCAGAGTGTTCCAGTCGTCAAAAGGCCTCGCGAAAGCAGCGCCTGGCAGATTCTCTTTGCAAGTGGATCGTCCTCAGTGACTGAAACAGAACTGCACTGTTACTGCACAACGTGCTTGTGATTCAGTCTGGGACACAGGATAGCAATCTCACAGAGGCGAAAGCTAACCTTTGCATCCAGCCTGAAGACCAGTACATTTTTCACACTTCACACTGTTAAGTATGTGCAACAGCCATGCTCACCGAGGCCTACCTAAGGTACTGAAATACTTACCCATTTCATCCAATGCAGAGGCCCCTGTGCCCAAAGGGTCTCCAGGGAAGAGCCCTGTGGGTCCCGTGTGTTTCCTTGAGGTAGTCAGAAACTACTGAGGATAACCTTATGAGCTCAAGTTTGAAACCGGGCAACCCTGGCAAAACCTTCATTTCGTCCGTGGTAGGCGAGACAGGTGCGGTTTGAAAGCTGCCAGAAGATCACTCCTGCTGCCCATCTTCTCTTTGCTGCCTGACGACATCACGAAAGAACTTGAGTGTGTGTAATCGTTTGAGGCATGCTGGTCTCGGTTCCTTGCTGGGAGCTCCTCCAGGAGCACACTGGAGCTTGGCGGCAAAGAACTGGCACCCCTGTGCTCAAGTAAAAGTCCAGATTTCTCCCATAGTCAGCTTAGCTATGCCCTAGAAGCGAAGAAGCATGTGATAGAGGAAGGCTGCAACACTGTTTGGTATTTCACGACTCATTGTGCACTCACCTTCGTTGTAACATCTGTGAAAGGGCACTGAATGCCGTCCAAATCTTCTGCTGTGTTTGAGTCCCAGGAAGCAACTGGGTTCGTTGGCTTTAAGGCTGTGAACGTGCAGCGGTAATGGCAAAGCCCTGCCTGGATTGCTCCACAGCTCTCGTTCATACAGCATTCAAACGGCCTCAGGAACGCCGTTCCAAGCAGCCTTACATTCCATGCTGGCGTAGCCAGGGAGGCATTTGGATTCTTCGGAGAAACACCTCTGTGCCTCACAAGTGAAACCTGTGGGCTCCCAAATACGTCTCCCTAAGGCAGTCGGAAGCTACATGTTTAGTTCCAGCCTGAAAACAACGGACAGCTTTTTCTGTGACAATGCTGGACTTCTGGGACCATCCAGATTCACCAAGGCCTAACTTTTGCCCGGCGGGGGAATGCTCTTCTGCACGTACAGCACTCCCCACGTGAAAACCTTTCTTAGCAGAAGGAGGCAGTATTTCCCTGGTAGTTGAGAGGTAGGCAGAAGCTTCAGATAAACATGCTGTGTCATCAAGCTTCAAGTGGAACACCGATGGGAACGTTCGCATTCTCCTGGAATGGAAGCCACTTGCTTTGGGCTTCAAGGCTGGCTGAACAGCCTTAGCGGCTCATCTTCTCTTCACTGCAGGAATGTGGCTTTGGGCCAAGGCTGCGTTCTCTCAATGGCAATAATGTGCTGGCAATTGCTTTCTAGAAACTCATCCCACGGCACTGCAGATTCAGCTCCATACAAATGAAAGGTGACCTAAGTCTACCAGGTAAAGTCCAGTGTTTCACATCAGCAGAGTTGAGTGTGCAGTGGTAGCCACGAAGCCATACTCTGAAAAGGAGTGCCTTAACTCTGCTATGCCCCTGGGAACACAGAGGGCAGTGTATCGTGCACCAATCTCTCATGATGACCACTGTGTGCTACAAGAGCGGTCGCTGGCTTCTGAGGAAGCCTAGGCGAAGTAGGTCCCCGGGAGCAGTCTTCACATTCATAGCAAGGGCAACGTACTCCTTTCTGGGATGCCTAGGCAGAGTGTTCCAGTCGTCAAAAGGCCTCGCGAAAGCAGCGCCTGGCAGATTCTCTTTGCAAGTGGATCGTCCTCAGTGACTGAAACAGAACTGCACTGTTACTGCACAATGTGCTTGTGATTCAGTCTGGGACACAGGATGGCACTCTCACAGAGGCGAAAGCTAACCTTTGCATCCAGCCTGAAGACCAGTATATTTTTCACACTTCCACTGTTGTATGTGCAACAGCCATGGTCCTCGAAGCCTACCTAAGGTACTGAAATACTTACCCATTTCATCCTATGCAGAGGTCCCTGTGCCCAAAGGGTCTCCAGGGAAGAGCCCTGTGGGTCCCGTGTGTTTCCTTGAGGTAGTCAGAAACTACTGAGGATAACCTTATGAGCTCAAGTTTGAAACCGGGCAACCCTGGCAAAACCTTCATTTCGTCCGTGGTAGGCGAGACAGGTGCGGTTTGAAAGCTGCCAGAAGATCACTCCTGCTGCCCATCTTTTCTTTGTTGCCTGACGGCATCACGAAAGAACTTGAGTGTACTCGTATGAGGCATGCTGGTCTCGGTTCCTTGCTGGGAGTTCCTCCAGGAGCACACTGGAGCTTGGCGGCAAAGAACTGGCACCCCTGGGCTCAAGTAAAAGTCCCAATTTCTCCCTTAGTAAGCTGAGCTATGCCCTAGGAGCGAAGAAGCATGTGTTAAAGGAAGGCTGCCACACTGTTACGTATTTCACGATTCATTGTGCACTCACCTTCGTTGTAACATCTGTGAAAGGGCACTGAATGCTATCCTAGTCTTCAGCTGCGTTTGAGTCCCAGGAAGCAACTGGGTTCGTTGGCTTACAGGCTGTGATCGTGCAGCGGTAATGGCAAAGATCTGCCCGGATCGCTCGACAGCTCTCGTTTGTACAGCATTCAAACGGCCTCAGGAACGCCGTTCCAAGCAGCCTTACATTCCATGCTGGCGTAGCCAGGGAGGCATTTGGATTCTTCGGAGAAACACCACTGTGCCTCACCAGTGAAACCTGTGGGCTCCCAAATACGTCTCCCTACGGCAGTCGGATGCTAGATGTTTAGTTCCAGCCTGAAAACAACGGACAGCTTTTTCTGTGACAATGCTGGACTTCTGGGATCATCCAGATTCACCAAGGCCTAACTTTTGCCCAGCAGGGGAATGCTCTTCTGCACGTACAGCACTCCCCACGTGAAAACCTTTCTTAGCAGAAGGAGGCAGTCTTTCCCTAGTACTACATAGCTAGGCTTAATCTTCAGATAATATGCTGTGTCATCAAGCTTGAAAGTGGGACACCGATGGGAGCCTTTTATTCTCCTGGAATGGAAGTCACTTGCTTGGGCTTCAGGCTGCCTAAACAGCCTTAGTGGCTCATCTTCTCTTCACTGCAGGAATGTGGCTTTGGGCCAAGGCTGCGTTCTCTCAATGGCAATAATGTGCTGGCAATTGCTTTCTAGAAACTCATCCCACGGCACTCCAGAATCAGATCAATACAAATGAAAGGTGACCTAAGTCCTCGGGGTAAGGTCCAGTGTTTCACATCAGTAGAGTTGAGTGTGCAGTGGTAGCAACGAAGCCATACTCTGAAAAGGAGTGCCTTAACTCTGCTATGCCCCTGGGGACACATAGGGCAGTGTATCGTGCACCAATCTCTCATGATGACCACTGTGTGCCAGAAGAGCGGTCGCTGGCTTCTGAGGAAGCCTAGGCGAAGTAGGTCCCCGGGAGCACTCTTCACATTCATAGCAAGGGCAACGTACTCCTTTCTGGGATGCCTAGGCAGAGTGTTCCAGTCGTCAAAAGGCCTCGCGAAAGCAGCGCCTGGCAGATTCTCTTTGCAAGTGGATCGTCCTCAGTGACTGAAACAGAACTGCACTGTTACTGCACAACGTGCTTGTGATTCAGTCTGGGACACAGGATAGCAATCTCACAGAGGCGAAAGCTAACCTTTGCATCCAGCCTGAAGACCAGTACATTTTTCACACTTCACACTGTTAAGTATGTGCAACAGCCATGCTCACCGAGGCCTACCTAAGGTACTGAAATACTTACCCATTTCATCCAATGCAGAGGCCCCTGTGCCCAAAGGGTCTCCAGGGAAGAGCCCTGTGGGTCCCGTGTGTTTCCTTGAGGTAGTCAGAAACTACTGAGGATAACCTTATGAGCTCAAGTTTGAAACCGGGCAACCCTGGCAAAACCTTCATTTCGTCCGTGGTAGGCGAGACAGGTGCGGTTTGAAAGCTGCCAGAAGATCACTCCTGCTGCCCATCTTCTCTTTGCTGCCTGACGACATCACGAAAGAACTTGAGTGTGTGTAATCGTTTGAGGCATGCTGGTCTCGGTTCCTTGCTGGGAGCTCCTCCAGGAGCACACTGGAGCTTGGCGGCAAAGAACTGGCACCCCTGTGCTCAAGTAAAAGTCCAGATTTCTCCCATAGTCAGCTTAGCTATGCCCTAGAAGCGAAGAAGCATGTGATAGAGGAAGGCTGCAACACTGTTTGGTATTTCACGACTCATTGTGCACTCACCTTCGTTGTAACATCTGTGAAAGGGCACTGAATGCCGTCCAAATCTTCTGCTGTGTTTGAGTCCCAGGAAGCAACTGGGTTCGTTGGCTTTAAGGCTGTGAACGTGCAGCGGTAATGGCAAAGCCCTGCCTGGATTGCTCCACAGCTCTCGTTCATACAGCATTCAAACGGCCTCAGGAACGCCGTTCCAAGCAGCCTTACATTCCATGCTGGCGTAGCCAGGGAGGCATTTGGATTCTTCGGAGAAACACCTCTGTGCCTCACAAGTGAAACCTGTGGGCTCCCAAATACGTCTCCCTAAGGCAGTCGGAAGCTACATGTTTAGTTCCAGCCTGAAAACAACGGACAGCTTTTTCTGTGACAATGCTGGACTTCTGGGACCATCCAGATTCACCAAGGCCTAACTTTTGCCCGGCGGGGGAATGCTCTTCTGCACGTACAGCACTCCCCACGTGAAAACCTTTCTTAGCAGAAGGAGGCAGTATTTCCCTGGTAGTTGAGAGGTAGGCAGAAGCTTCAGATAAACATGCTGTGTCATCAAGCTTCAAGTGGAACACCGATGGGAACGTTCGCATTCTCCTGGAATGGAAGCCACTTGCTTTGGGCTTCAAGGCTGGCTGAACAGCCTTAGCGGCTCATCTTCTCTTCACTGCAGGAATGTGGCTTTGGGCCAAGGCTGCGTTCTCTCAATGGCAATAATGTGCTGGCAATTGCTTTCTAGAAACTCATCCCACGGCACTGCAGATTCAGCTCCATACAAATGAAAGGTGACCTAAGTCTACCAGGTAAAGTCCAGTGTTTCACATCAGCAGAGTTGAGTGTGCAGTGGTAGCCACGAAGCCATACTCTGAAAAGGAGTGCCTTAACTCTGCTATGCCCCTGGGAACACAGAGGGCAGTGTATCGTGCACCAGTCTCTCATGATGACCACTGTGTGCTACAAGAGCGGTCGCTGGCTTCTGAGGAAGCCTAGGCGAAGTAGGTCCCCGGGAGCAGTCTTCACATTCATAGCAAGGGCAACGTACTCCTTTCTGGGATGCCTAGGCAGAGTGTTCCAGTCGTCAAAAGGCCTCGCGAAAGCAGCGCCTGGCAGATTCTCTTTGCAAGTGGATCGTCCTCAGTGACTGAAACAGAACTGCACTGTTACTGCACAATGTGCTTGTGATTCAGTCTGGGACACAGGATGGCACTCTCACAGAGGCGAAAGCTAACCTTTGCATCCAGCCTGAAGACCAGTATATTTTTCACACTTCCACTGTTGTATGTGCAACAGCCATGGTCCTCGAAGCCTACCTAAGGTACTGAAATACTTACCCATTTCATCCTATGCAGAGGTCCCTGTGCCCAAAGGGTCTCCAGGGAAGAGCCCTGTGGGTCCCGTGTGTTTCCTTGAGGTAGTCAGAAACTACTGAGGATAACCTTATGAGCTCAAGTTTGAAACCGGGCAACCCTGGCAAAACCTTCATTTCGTCCGTGGTAGGCGAGACAGGTGCGGTTTGAAAGCTGCCAGAAGATCACTCCTGCTGCCCATCTTTTCTTTGTTGCCTGACGGCATCACGAAAGAACTTGAGTGTACTCGTATGAGGCATGCTGGTCTCGGTTCCTTGCTGGGAGTTCCTCCAGGAGCACACTGGAGCTTGGCGGCAAAGAACTGGCACCCCTGGGCTCAAGTAAAAGTCCCAATTTCTCCCTTAGTAAGCTGAGCTATGCCCTAGGAGCGAAGAAGCATGTGTTAAAGGAAGGCTGCCACACTGTTACGTATTTCACGATTCATTGTGCACTCACCTTCGTTGTAACATCTGTGAAAGGGCACTGAATGCTATCCTAGTCTTCAGCTGCGTTTGAGTCCCAGGAAGCAACTGGGTTCGTTGGCTTACAGGCTGTGATCGTGCAGCGGTAATGGCAAAGATCTGCCCGGATCGCTCGACAGCTCTCGTTTGTACAGCATTCAAACGGCCTCAGGAACGCCGTTCCAAGCAGCCTTACATTCCATGCTGGCGTAGCCAGGGAGGCATTTGGATTCTTCGGAGAAACACCACTGTGCCTCACCAGTGAAACCTGTGGGCTCCCAAATACGTCTCCCTACGGCAGTCGGATGCTAGATGTTTAGTTCCAGCCTGAAAACAACGGACAGCTTTTTCTGTGACAATGCTGGACTTCTGGGATCATCCAGATTCACCAAGGCCTAACTTTTGCCCAGCAGGGGAATGCTCTTCTGCACGTACAGCACTCCCCACGTGAAAACCTTTCTTAGCAGAAGGAGGCAGTCTTTCCCTAGTACTACATAGCTAGGCTTAATCTTCAGATAATATGCTGTGTCATCAAGCTTGAAAGTGGGACACCGATGGGAGCCTTTTATTCTCCTGGAATGGAAGTCACTTGCTTGGGCTTCAGGCTGCCTAAACAGCCTTAGTGGCTCATCTTCTCTTCACTGCAGGAATGTGGCTTTGGGCCAAGGCTGCGTTCTCTCAATGGCAATAATGTGCTGGCAATTGCTTTCTAGAAACTCATCCCACGGCACTCCAGAATCAGATCAATACAAATGAAAGGTGACCTAAGTCCTCGGGGTAAGGTCCAGTGTTTCACATCAGTAGAGTTGAGTGTGCAGTGGTAGCAACGAAGCCATACTCTGAAAAGGAGTGCCTTAACTCTGCTATGCCCCTGGGGACACATAGGGCAGTGTATCGTGCACCAATCTCTCATGATGACCACTGTGTGCCAGAAGAGCGGTCGCTGGCTTCTGAGGAAGCCTAGGCGAAGTAGGTCCCCGGGAGCACTCTTCACATTCATAGCAAGGGCAACGTACTCCTTTCTGGGATGCCTAGGCAGAGTGTTCCAGTCGTCAAAAGGCCTCGCGAAAGCAGCGCCTGGCAGATTCTCTTTGCAAGTGGATCGTCCTCAGTGACTGAAACAGAACTGCACTGTTACTGCACAACGTGCTTGTGATTCAGTCTGGGACACAGGATAGCAATCTCACAGAGGCGTAAGCTAACCTTTGCATCCAGCCTGAAGACCAGTACATTTTTCACACTTCACACTGTTAAGTATGTGCAACAGCCATGCTCACCGAGGCCTACCTAAGGTACTGAAATACTTACCCATTTCATCCAATGCAGAGGCCCCTGTGCCCAAAGGGTCTCCAGGGAAGAGCCCTGTGGGTCCCGTGTGTTTCCTTGAGGTAGTCAGAAACTACTGAGGATAACCTTATGAGCTCAAGTTTGAAACCGGGCAACCCTGGCAAAACCTTCATTTCGTCCGTGGTAGGCGAGACAGGTGCGGTTTGAAAGCTGCCAGAAGATCACTCCTGCTGCCCATCTTCTCTTTGCTGCCTGACGACATCACGAAAGAACTTGAGTGTGTGTAATCGTTTGAGGCATGCTGGTCTCGGTTCCTTGCTGGGAGCTCCTCCAGGAGCACACTGGAGCTTGGCGGCAAAGAACTGGCACCCCTGTGCTCAAGTAAAAGTCCAGATTTCTCCCATAGTCAGCTTAGCTATGCCCTAGAAGCGAAGAAGCATGTGATAGAGGAAGGCTGCAACACTGTTTGGTATTTCACGACTCATTGTGCACTCACCTTCGTTGTAACATCTGTGAAAGGGCACTGAATGCCGTCCAAATCTTCTGCTGTGTTTGAGTCCCAGGAAGCAACTGGGTTCGTTGGCTTTAAGGCTGTGAACGTGCAGCGGTAATGGCAAAGCCCTGCCTGGATTGCTCCACAGCTCTCGTTCATACAGCATTCAAACGGCCTCAGGAACGCCGTTCCAAGCAGCCTTACATTCCATGCTGGCGTAGCCAGGGAGGCATTTGGATTCTTCGGAGAAACACCTCTGTGCCTCACAAGTGAAACCTGTGGGCTCCCAAATACGTCTCCCTAAGGCAGTCGGAAGCTACATGTTTAGTTCCAGCCTGAAAACAACGGACAGCTTTTTCTGTGACAATGCTGGACTTCTGGGACCATCCAGATTCACCAAGGCCTAACTTTTGCCCGGCGGGGGAATGCTCTTCTGCACGTACAGCACTCCCCACGTGAAAACCTTTCTTAGCAGAAGGAGGCAGTATTTCCCTGGTAGTTGAGAGGTAGGCAGAAGCTTCAGATAAACATGCTGTGTCATCAAGCTTCAAGTGGAACACCGATGGGAACGTTCGTATTCTCCTGGAATGGAAGCCACTTGCTTTGGGCTTCAAGGCTGGCTGAACAGCCTTAGCGGCTCATCTTCTCTTCACTGCAGGAATGTGGCTTTGGGCCAAGGCTGCGTTCTCTCAATGGCAATAATGTGCTGGCAATTGCTTTCTAGAAACTCATCCCACGGCACTGCAGATTCAGCTCCATACAAATGAAAGGTGACCTAAGTCTACCAGGTAAAGTCCAGTGTTTCACATCAGCAGAGTTGAGTGTGCAGTGGTAGCCACGAAGCCATACTCTGAAAAGGAGTGCCTTAACTCTGCTATGCCCCTGGGAACACAGAGGGCAGTGTATCGTGCACCAGTCTCTCATGATGACCACTGTGTGCTACAAGAGCGGTCGCTGGCTTCTGAGGAAGCCTAGGCGAAGTAGGTCCCCGGGAGCAGTCTTCACATTCATAGCAAGGGCAACGTACTCCTTTCTGGGATGCCTAGGCAGAGTGTTCCAGTCGTCAAAAGGCCTCGCGAAAGCAGCGCCTGGCAGATTCTCTTTGCAAGTGGATCGTCCTCAGTGACTGAAACAGAACTGCACTGTTACTGCACAATGTGCTTGTGATTCAGTCTGGGACACAGGATGGCACTCTCACAGAGGCGAAAGCTAACTTTTGCATCCAGCCTGAAGACCAGTATATTTTTCACACTTCCACTGTTGTATGTGCAACAGCCATGGTCCTCGAAGCCTACCTAAGGTACTGAAATACTTACCCATTTCATCCTATGCAGAGGTCCCTGTGCCCAAAGGGTCTCCAGGGAAGAGCCCTGTGGGTCCCGTGTGTTTCCTTGAGGTAGTCAGAAACTACTGAGGATAACCTTATGAGCTCAAGTTTGAAACCGGGCAACCCTGGCAAAACCTTCATTTCGTCCGTGGTAGGCGAGACAGGTGCGGTTTGAAAGCTGCCAGAAGATCACTCCTGCTGCCCATCTTTTCTTTGTTGCCTGACGGCATCACGAAAGAACTTGAGTGTACTCGTATGAGGCATGCTGGTCTCGGTTCCTTGCTGGGAGTTCCTCCAGGAGCACACTGGAGCTTGGCGGCAAAGAACTGGCACCCCTGGGCTCAAGTAAAAGTCCCAATTTCTCCCTTAGTAAGCTGAGCTATGCCCTAGGAGCGAAGAAGCATGTGTTAAAGGAAGGCTGCCACACTGTTACGTATTTCACGATTCATTGTGCACTCACCTTCGTTGTAACATCTGTGAAAGGGCACTGAATGCTATCCTAGTCTTCAGCTGCGTTTGAGTCCCAGGAAGCAACTGGGTTCGTTGGCTTACAGGCTGTGATCGTGCAGCGGTAATGGCAAAGATCTGCCCGGATCGCTCGACAGCTCTCGTTTGTACAGCATTCAAACGGCCTCAGGAACGCCGTTCCAAGCAGCCTTACATTCCATGCTGGCGTAGCCAGGGAGGCATTTGGATTCTTCGGAGAAACACCACTGTGCCTCACCAGTGAAACCTGTGGGCTCCCAAATACGTCTCCCTACGGCAGTCGGATGCTAGATGTTTAGTTCCAGCCTGAAAACAACGGACAGCTTTTTCTGTGACAATGCTGGACTTCTGGGATCATCCAGATTCACCAAGGCCTAACTTTTGCCCAGCAGGGGAATGCTCTTCTGCACGTACAGCACTCCCCACGTGAAAACCTTTCTTAGCAGAAGGAGGCAGTCTTTCCCTAGTACTACATAGCTAGGCTTAATCTTCAGATAATATGCTGTGTCATCAAGCTTGAAAGTGGGACACCGATGGGAGCCTTTTATTCTCCTGGAATGGAAGTCACTTGCTTGGGCTTCAGGCTGCCTAAACAGCCTTAGTGGCTCATCTTCTCTTCACTGCAGGAATGTGGCTTTGGGCCAAGGCTGCGTTCTCTCAATGGCAATAATGTGCTGGCAATTGCTTTCTAGAAACTCATCCCACGGCACTCCAGAATCAGATCAATACAAATGAAAGGTGACCTAAGTCCTCGGGGTAAGGTCCAGTGTTTCACATCAGTAGAGTTGAGTGTGCAGTGGTAGCAACGAAGCCATACTCTGAAAAGGAGTGCCTTAACTCTGCTATGCCCCTGGGGACACATAGGGCAGTGTATCGTGCACCAATCTCTCATGATGACCACTGTGTGCCAGAAGAGCGGTCGCTGGCTTCTGAGGAAGCCTAGGCGAAGTAGGTCCCCGGGAGCACTCTTCACATTCATAGCAAGGGCAACGTACTCCTTTCTGGGATGCCTAGGCAGAGTGTTCCAGTCGTCAAAAGGCCTCGCGAAAGCAGCGCCTGGCAGATTCTCTTTGCAAGTGGATCGTCCTCAGTGACTGAAACAGAACTGCACTGTTACTGCACAACGTGCTTGTGATTCAGTCTGGGACACAGGATAGCAATCTCACAGAGGCGTAAGCTAACCTTTGCATCCAGCCTGAAGACCAGTACATTTTTCACACTTCACACTGTTAAGTATGTGCAACAGCCATGCTCACCGAGGCCTACCTAAGGTACTGAAATACTTACCCATTTCATCCAATGCAGAGGCCCCTGTGCCCAAAGGGTCTCCAGGGAAGAGCCCTGTGGGTCCCGTGTGTTTCCTTGAGGTAGTCAGAAACTACTGAGGATAACCTTATGAGCTCAAGTTTGAAACCGGGCAACCCTGGCAAAACCTTCATTTCGTCCGTGGTAGGCGAGACAGGTGCGGTTTGAAAGCTGCCAGAAGATCACTCCTGCTGCCCATCTTCTCTTTGCTGCCTGACGACATCACGAAAGAACTTGAGTGTGTGTAATCGTTTGAGGCATGCTGGTCTCGGTTCCTTGCTGGGAGCTCCTCCAGGAGCACACTGGAGCTTGGCGGCAAAGAACTGGCACCCCTGTGCTCAAGTAAAAGTCCAGATTTCTCCCATAGTCAGCTTAGCTATGCCCTAGAAGCGAAGAAGCATGTGATAGAGGAAGGCTGCAACACTGTTTGGTATTTCACGACTCATTGTGCACTCACCTTCGTTGTAACATCTGTGAAAGGGCACTGAATGCCGTCCAAATCTTCTGCTGTGTTTGAGTCCCAGGAAGCAACTGGGTTCGTTGGCTTTAAGGCTGTGAACGTGCAGCGGTAATGGCAAAGCCCTGCCTGGATTGCTCCACAGCTCTCGTTCATACAGCATTCAAACGGCCTCAGGAACGCCGTTCCAAGCAGCCTTACATTCCATGCTGGCGTAGCCAGGGAGGCATTTGGATTCTTCGGAGAAACACCTCTGTGCCTCACAAGTGAAACCTGTGGGCTCCCAAATACGTCTCCCTAAGGCAGTCGGAAGCTACATGTTTAGTTCCAGCCTGAAAACAACGGACAGCTTTTTCTGTGACAATGCTGGACTTCTGGGACCATCCAGATTCACCAAGGCCTAACTTTTGCCCGGCGGGGGAATGCTCTTCTGCACGTACAGCACTCCCCACGTGAAAACCTTTCTTAGCAGAAGGAGGCAGTATTTCCCTGGTAGTTGAGAGGTAGGCAGAAGCTTCAGATAAACATGCTGTGTCATCAAGCTTCAAGTGGAACACCGATGGGAACGTTCGCATTCTCCTGGAATGGAAGCCACTTGCTTTGGGCTTCAAGGCTGGCTGAACAGCCTTAGCGGCTCATCTTCTCTTCACTGCAGGAATGTGGCTTTGGGCCAAGGCTGCGTTCTCTCAATGGCAATAATGTGCTGGCAATTGCTTTCTAGAAACTCATCCCACGGCACTGCAGATTCAGCTCCATACAAATGAAAGGTGACCTAAGTCTACCAGGTAAAGTCCAGTGTTTCACATCAGCAGAGTTGAGTGTGCAGTGGTAGCCACGAAGCCATACTCTGAAAAGGAGTGCCTTAACTCTGCTATGCCCCTGGGAACACAGAGGGCAGTGTATCGTGCACCAGTCTCTCATGATGACCACTGTGTGCTACAAGAGCGGTCGCTGGCTTCTGAGGAAGCCTAGGCGAAGTAGGTCCCCGGGAGCAGTCTTCACATTCATAGCAAGGGCAACGTACTCCTTTCTGGGATGCCTAGGCAGAGTGTTCCAGTCGTCAAAAGGCCTCGCGAAAGCAGCGCCTGGCAGATTCTCTTTGCAAGTGGATCGTCCTCAGTGACTGAAACAGAACTGCACTGTTACTGCACAATGTGCTTGTGATTCAGTCTGGGACACAGGATGGCACTCTCACAGAGGCGAAAGCTAACCTTTGCATCCAGCCTGAAGACCAGTATATTTTTCACACTTCCACTGTTGTATGTGCAACAGCCATGGTCCTCGAAGCCTACCTAAGGTACTGAAATACTTACCCATTTCATCCTATGCAGAGGTCCCTGTGCCCAAATGGTCTCCAGGGAAGAGCCCTGTGGGTCCCGTGTGTTTCCTTGAGGTAGTCAGAAACTACTGAGGATAACCTTATGAGCTCAAGTTTGAAACCGGGCAACCCTGGCAAAACCTTCATTTCGTCCGTGGTAGGCGAGACAGGTGCGGTTTGAAAGCTGCCAGAAGATCACTCCTGCTGCCCATCTTTTCTTTGTTGCCTGACGGCATCACGAAAGAACTTGAGTGTACTCGTATGAGGCATGCTGGTCTCGGTTCCTTGCTGGGAGTTCCTCCAGGAGCACACTGGAGCTTGGCGGCAAAGAACTGGCACCCCTGGGCTCAAGTAAAAGTCCCAATTTCTCCCTTAGTAAGCTGAGCTATGCCCTAGGAGCGAAGAAGCATGTGTTAAAGGAAGGCTGCCACACTGTTACGTATTTCACGATTCATTGTGCACTCACCTTCGTTGTAACATCTGTGAAAGGGCACTGAATGCTATCCTAGTCTTCAGCTGCGTTTGAGTCCCAGGAAGCAACTGGGTTCGTTGGCTTACAGGCTGTGATCGTGCAGCGGTAATGGCAAAGATCTGCCCGGATCGCTCGACAGCTCTCGTTTGTACAGCATTCAAACGGCCTCAGGAACGCCGTTCCAAGCAGCCTTACATTCCATGCTGGCGTAGCCAGGGAGGCATTTGGATTCTTCGGAGAAACACCACTGTGCCTCACCAGTGAAACCTGTGGGCTCCCAAATACGTCTCCCTACGGCAGTCGGATGCTAGATGTTTAGTTCCAGCCTGAAAACAACGGACAGCTTTTTCTGTGACAATGCTGGACTTCTGGGATCATCCAGATTCACCAAGGCCTAACTTTTGCCCAGCAGGGGAATGCTCTTCTGCACGTACAGCACTCCCCACGTGAAAACCTTTCTTAGCAGAAGGAGGCAGTCTTTCCCTAGTACTACATAGCTAGGCTTAATCTTCAGATAATATGCTGTGTCATCAAGCTTGAAAGTGGGACACCGATGGGAGCCTTTTATTCTCCTGGAATGGAAGTCACTTGCTTGGGCTTCAGGCTGCCTAAACAGCCTTAGTGGCTCATCTTCTCTTCACTGCAGGAATGTGGCTTTGGGCCAAGGCTGCGTTCTCTCAATGGCAATAATGTGCTGGCAATTGCTTTCTAGAAACTCATCCCACGGCACTCCAGAATCAGATCAATACAAATGAAAGGTGACCTAAGTCCTCGGGGTAAGGTCCAGTGTTTCACATCAGTAGAGTTGAGTGTGCAGTGGTAGCAACGAAGCCATACTCTGAAAAGGAGTGCCTTAACTCTGCTATGCCCCTGGGGACACATAGGGCAGTGTATCGTGCACCAATCTCTCATGATGACCACTGTGTGCCAGAAGAGCGGTCGCTGGCTTCTGAGGAAGCCTAGGCGAAGTAGGTCCCCGGGAGCACTCTTCACATTCATAGCAAGGGCAACGTACTCCTTTCTGGGATGCCTAGGCAGAGTGTTCCAGTCGTCAAAAGGCCTCGCGAAAGCAGCGCCTGGCAGATTCTCTTTGCAAGTGGATCGTCCTCAGTGACTGAAACAGAACTGCACTGTTACTGCACAACGTGCTTGTGATTCAGTCTGGGACACAGGATAGCAATCTCACAGAGGCGAAAGCTAACCTTTGCATCCAGCCTGAAGACCAGTACATTTTTCACACTTCACACTGTTAAGTATGTGCAACAGCCATGCTCACCGAGGCCTACCTAAGGTACTGAAATACTTACCCATTTCATCCAATGCAGAGGCCCCTGTGCCCAAAGGGTCTCCAGGGAAGAGCCCTGTGGGTCCCGTGTGTTTCCTTGAGGTAGTCAGAAACTACTGAGGATAACCTTATGAGCTCAAGTTTGAAACCGGGCAACCCTGGCAAAACCTTCATTTCGTCCGTGGTAGGCGAGACAGGTGCGGTTTGAAAGCTGCCAGAAGATCACTCCTGCTGCCCATCTTCTCTTTGCTGCCTGACGACATCACGAAAGAACTTGAGTGTGTGTAATCGTTTGAGGCATGCTGGTCTCGGTTCCTTGCTGGGAGCTCCTCCAGGAGCACACTGGAGCTTGGCGGCAAAGAACTGGCACCCCTGTGCTCAAGTAAAAGTCCAGATTTCTCCCATAGTCAGCTTAGCTATGCCCTAGAAGCGAAGAAGCATGTGATAGAGGAAGGCTGCAACACTGTTTGGTATTTCACGACTCATTGTGCACTCACCTTCGTTGTAACATCTGTGAAAGGGCACTGAATGCCGTCCAAATCTTCTGCTGTGTTTGAGTCCCAGGAAGCAACTGGGTTCGTTGGCTTTAAGGCTGTGAACGTGCAGCGGTAATGGCAAAGCCCTGCCTGGATTGCTCCACAGCTCTCGTTCATACAGCATTCAAACGGCCTCAGGAACGCCGTTCCAAGCAGCCTTACATTCCATGCTGGCGTAGCCAGGGAGGCATTTGGATTCTTCGGAGAAACACCTCTGTGCCTCACAAGTGAAACCTGTGGGCTCCCAAATACGTCTCCCTAAGGCAGTCGGAAGCTACATGTTTAGTTCCAGCCTGAAAACAACGGACAGCTTTTTCTGTGACAATGCTGGACTTCTGGGACCATCCAGATTCACCAAGGCCTAACTTTTGCCCGGCGGGGGAATGCTCTTCTGCACGTACAGCACTCCCCACGTGAAAACCTTTCTTAGCAGAAGGAGGCAGTATTTCCCTGGTAGTTGAGAGGTAGGCAGAAGCTTCAGATAAACATGCTGTGTCATCAAGCTTCAAGTGGAACACCGATGGGAACGTTCGCATTCTCCTGGAATGGAAGCCACTTGCTTTGGGCTTCAAGGCTGGCTGAACAGCCTTAGCGGCTCATCTTCTCTTCACTGCAGGAATGTGGCTTTGGGCCAAGGCTGCGTTCTCTCAATGGCAATAATGTGCTGGCAATTGCTTTCTAGAAACTCATCCCACGGCACTGCAGATTCAGCTCCATACAAATGAAAGGTGACCTAAGTCTACCAGGTAAAGTCCAGTGTTTCACATCAGCAGAGTTGAGTGTGCAGTGGTAGCCACGAAGCCATACTCTGAAAAGGAGTGCCTTAACTCTGCTATGCCCCTGGGAACACAGAGGGCAGTGTATCGTGCACCAGTCTCTCATGATGACCACTGTGTGCTACAAGAGCGGTCGCTGGCTTCTGAGGAAGCCTAGGCGAAGTAGGTCCCCGGGAGCAGTCTTCACATTCATAGCAAGGGCAACGTACTCCTTTCTGGGATGCCTAGGCAGAGTGTTCCAGTCGTCAAAAGGCCTCGCGAAAGCAGCGCCTGGCAGATTCTCTTTGCAAGTGGATCGTCCTCAGTGACTGAAACAGAACTGCACTGTTACTGCACAATGTGCTTGTGATTCAGTCTGGGACACAGGATGGCACTCTCACAGAGGCGAAAGCTAACCTTTGCATCCAGCCTGAAGACCAGTATATTTTTCACACTTCCACTGTTGTATGTGCAACAGCCATGGTCCTCGAAGCCTACCTAAGGTACTGAAATACTTACCCATTTCATCCTATGCAGAGGTCCCTGTGCCCAAAGGGTCTCCAGGGAAGAGCCCTGTGGGTCCCGTGTGTTTCCTTGAGGTAGTCAGAAACTACTGAGGATAACCTTATGAGCTCAAGTTTGAAACCGGGCAACCCTGGCAAAACCTTCATTTCGTCCGTGGTAGGCGAGACAGGTGCGGTTTGAAAGCTGCCAGAAGATCACTCCTGCTGCCCATCTTTTCTTTGTTGCCTGACGGCATCACGAAAGAACTTGAGTGTACTCGTATGAGGCATGCTGGTCTCGGTTCCTTGCTGGGAGTTCCTCCAGGAGCACACTGGAGCTTGGCGGCAAAGAACTGGCACCCCTGGGCTCAAGTAAAAGTCCCAATTTCTCCCTTAGTAAGCTGAGCTATGCCCTAGGAGCGAAGAAGCATGTGTTAAAGGAAGGCTGCCACACTGTTACGTATTTCACGATTCATTGTGCACTCACCTTCGTTGTAACATCTGTGAAAGGGCACTGAATGCTATCCTAGTCTTCAGCTGCGTTTGAGTCCCAGGAAGCAACTGGGTTCGTTGGCTTACAGGCTGTGATCGTGCAGCGGTAATGGCAAAGATCTGCCCGGATCGCTCGACAGCTCTCGTTTGTACAGCATTCAAACGGCCTCAGGAACGCCGTTCCAAGCAGCCTTACATTCCATGCTGGCGTAGCCAGGGAGGCATTTGGATTCTTCGGAGAAACACCACTGTGCCTCACCAGTGAAACCTGTGGGCTCCCAAATACGTCTCCCTACGGCAGTCGGATGCTAGATGTTTAGTTCCAGCCTGAAAACAACGGACAGCTTTTTCTGTGACAATGCTGGACTTCTGGGATCATCCAGATTCACCAAGGCCTAACTTTTGCCCAGCAGGGGAATGCTCTTCTGCACGTACAGCACTCCCCACGTGAAAACCTTTCTTAGCAGAAGGAGGCAGTCTTTCCCTAGTACTACATAGCTAGGCTTAATCTTCAGATAATATGCTGTGTCATCAAGCTTGAAAGTGGGACACCGATGGGAGCCTTTTATTCTCCTGGAATGGAAGTCACTTGCTTGGGCTTCAGGCTGCCTAAACAGCCTTAGTGGCTCATCTTCTCTTCACTGCAGGAATGTGGCTTTGGGCCAAGGCTGCGTTCTCTCAATGGCAATAATGTGCTGGCAATTGCTTTCTAGAAACTCATCCCACGGCACTCCAGAATCAGATCAATACAAATGAAAGGTGACCTAAGTCCTCGGGGTAAGGTCCAGTGTTTCACATCAGTAGAGTTGAGTGTGCAGTGGTAGCAACGAAGCCATACTCTGAAAAGGAGTGCCTTAACTCTGCTATGCCCCTGGGGACACATAGGGCAGTGTATCGTGCACCAATCTCTCATGATGACCACTGTGTGCCAGAAGAGCGGTCGCTGGCTTCTGAGGAAGCCTAGGCGAAGTAGGTCCCCGGGAGCACTCTTCACATTCATAGCAAGGGCAACGTACTCCTTTCTGGGATGCCTAGGCAGAGTGTTCCAGTCGTCAAAAGGCCTCGCGAAAGCAGCGCCTGGCAGATTCTCTTTGCAAGTGGATCGTCCTCAGTGACTGAAACAGAACTGCACTGTTACTGCACAACGTGCTTGTGATTCAGTCTGGGACACAGGATAGCAATCTCACAGAGGCGAAAGCTAACCTTTGCATCCAGCCTGAAGACCAGTACATTTTTCACACTTCACACTGTTAAGTATGTGCAACAGCCATGCTCACCGAGGCCTACCTAAGGTACTGAAATACTTACCCATTTCATCCAATGCAGAGGCCCCTGTGCCCAAAGGGTCTCCAGGGAAGAGCCCTGTGGGTCCCGTGTGTTTCCTTGAGGTAGTCAGAAACTACTGAGGATAACCTTATGAGCTCAAGTTTGAAACCGGGCAACCCTGGCAAAACCTTCATTTCGTCCGTGGTAGGCGAGACAGGTGCGGTTTGAAAGCTGCCAGAAGATCACTCCTGCTGCCCATCTTCTCTTTGCTGCCTGACGACATCACGAAAGAACTTGAGTGTGTGTAATCGTTTGAGGCATGCTGGTCTCGGTTCCTTGCTGGGAGCTCCTCCAGGAGCACACTGGAGCTTGGCGGCAAAGAACTGGCACCCCTGTGCTCAAGTAAAAGTCCAGATTTCTCCCATAGTCAGCTTAGCTATGCCCTAGAAGCGAAGAAGCATGTGATAGAGGAAGGCTGCAACACTGTTTGGTATTTCACGACTCATTGTGCACTCACCTTCGTTGTAACATCTGTGAAAGGGCACTGAATGCCGTCCAAATCTTCTGCTGTGTTTGAGTCCCAGGAAGCAACTGGGTTCGTTGGCTTTAAGGCTGTGAACGTGCAGCGGTAATGGCAAAGCCCTGCCTGGATTGCTCCACAGCTCTCGTTCATACAGCATTCAAACGGCCTCAGGAACGCCGTTCCAAGCAGCCTTACATTCCATGCTGGCGTAGCCAGGGAGGCATTTGGATTCTTCGGAGAAACACCTCTGTGCCTCACAAGTGAAACCTGTGGGCTCCCAAATACGTCTCCCTAAGGCAGTCGGAAGCTACATGTTTAGTTCCAGCCTGAAAACAACGGACAGCTTTTTCTGTGACAATGCTGGACTTCTGGGACCATCCAGATTCACCAAGGCCTAACTTTTGCCCGGCGGGGGAATGCTCTTCTGCACGTACAGCACTCCCCACGTGAAAACCTTTCTTAGCAGAAGGAGGCAGTATTTCCCTGGTAGTTGAGAGGTAGGCAGAAGCTTCAGATAAACATGCTGTGTCATCAAGCTTCAAGTGGAACACCGATGGGAACGTTCGCATTCTCCTGGAATGGAAGCCACTTGCTTTGGGCTTCAAGGCTGGCTGAACAGCCTTAGCGGCTCATCTTCTCTTCACTGCAGGAATGTGGCTTTGGGCCAAGGCTGCGTTCTCTCAATGGCAATAATGTGCTGGCAATTGCTTTCTAGAAACTCATCCCACGGCACTGCAGATTCAGCTCCATACAAATGAAAGGTGACCTAAGTCTACCAGGTAAAGTCCAGTGTTTCACATCAGCAGAGTTGAGTGTGCAGTGGTAGCCACGAAGCCATACTCTGAAAAGGAGTGCCTTAACTCTGCTATGCCCCTGGGAACACAGAGGGCAGTGTATCGTGCACCAGTCTCTCATGATGACCACTGTGTGCTACAAGAGCGGTCGCTGGCTTCTGAGGAAGCCTAGGCGAAGTAGGTCCCCGGGAGCAGTCTTCACATTCATAGCAAGGGCAACGTACTCCTTTCTGGGATGCCTAGGCAGAGTGTTCCAGTCGTCAAAAGGCCTCGCGAAAGCAGCGCCTGGCAGATTCTCTTTGCAAGTGGATCGTCCTCAGTGACTGAAACAGAACTGCACTGTTACTGCACAATGTGCTTGTGATTCAGTCTGGGACACAGGATGGCACTCTCACAGAGGCGAAAGCTAACCTTTGCATCCAGCCTGAAGACCAGTATATTTTTCACACTTCCACTGTTGTATGTGCAACAGCCATGGTCCTCGAAGCCTACCTAAGGTACTGAAATACTTACCCATTTCATCCTATGCAGAGGTCCCTGTGCCCAAAGGGTCTCCAGGGAAGAGCCCTGTGGGTCCCGTGTGTTTCCTTGAGGTAGTCAGAAACTACTGAGGATAACCTTATGAGCTCAAGTTTGAAACCGGGCAACCCTGGCAAAACCTTCATTTCGTCCGTGGTAGGCGAGACAGGTGCGGTTTGAAAGCTGCCAGAAGATCACTCCTGCTGCCCATCTTTTCTTTGTTGCCTGACGGCATCACGAAAGAACTTGAGTGTACTCGTATGAGGCATGCTGGTCTCGGTTCCTTGCTGGGAGTTCCTCCAGGAGCACACTGGAGCTTGGCGGCAAAGAACTGGCACCCCTGGGCTCAAGTAAAAGTCCCAATTTCTCCCTTAGTAAGCTGAGCTATGCCCTAGGAGCGAAGAAGCATGTGTTAAAGGAAGGCTGCCACACTGTTACGTATTTCACGATTCATTGTGCACTCACCTTCGTTGTAACATCTGTGAAAGGGCACTGAATGCTATCCTAGTCTTCAGCTGCGTTTGAGTCCCAGGAAGCAACTGGGTTCGTTGGCTTACAGGCTGTGATCGTGCAGCGGTAATGGCAAAGATCTGCCCGGATCGCTCGACAGCTCTCGTTTGTACAGCATTCAAACGGCCTCAGGAACGCCGTTCCAAGCAGCCTTACATTCCATGCTGGCGTAGCCAGGGAGGCATTTGGATTCTTCGGAGAAACACCACTGTGCCTCACCAGTGAAACCTGTGGGCTCCCAAATACGTCTCCCTACGGCAGTCGGATGCTAGATGTTTAGTTCCAGCCTGAAAACAACGGACAGCTTTTTCTGTGACAATGCTGGACTTCTGGGATCATCCAGATTCACCAAGGCCTAACTTTTGCCCAGCAGGGGAATGCTCTTCTGCACGTACAGCACTCCCCACGTGAAAACCTTTCTTAGCAGAAGGAGGCAGTCTTTCCCTAGTACTACATAGCTAGGCTTAATCTTCAGATAATATGCTGTGTCATCAAGCTTGAAAGTGGGACACCGATGGGAGCCTTTTATTCTCCTGGAATGGAAGTCACTTGCTTGGGCTTCAGGCTGCCTAAACAGCCTTAGTGGCTCATCTTCTCTTCACTGCAGGAATGTGGCTTTGGGCCAAGGCTGCGTTCTCTCAATGGCAATAATGTGCTGGCAATTGCTTTCTAGAAACTCATCCCACGGCACTCCAGAATCAGATCAATACAAATGAAAGGTGACCTAAGTCCTCGGGGTAAGGTCCAGTGTTTCACATCAGTAGAGTTGAGTGTGCAGTGGTAGCAACGAAGCCATACTCTGAAAAGGAGTGCCTTAACTCTGCTATGCCCCTGGGGACACATAGGGCAGTGTATCGTGCACCAATCTCTCATGATGACCACTGTGTGCCAGAAGAGCGGTCGCTGGCTTCTGAGGAAGCCTAGGCGAAGTAGGTCCCCGGGAGCACTCTTCACATTCATAGCAAGGGCAACGTACTCCTTTCTGGGATGCCTAGGCAGAGTGTTCCAGTCGTCAAAAGGCCTCGCGAAAGCAGCGCCTGGCAGATTCTCTTTGCAAGTGGATCGTCCTCAGTGACTGAAACAGAACTGCACTGTTACTGCACAACGTGCTTGTGATTCAGTCTGGGACACAGGATAGCAATCTCACAGAGGCGAAAGCTAACCTTTGCATCCAGCCTGAAGACCAGTACATTTTTCACACTTCACACTGTTAAGTATGTGCAACAGCCATGCTCACCGAGGCCTACCTAAGGTACTGAAATACTTACCCATTTCATCCAATGCAGAGGCCCCTGTGCCCAAAGGGTCTCCAGGGAAGAGCCCTGTGGGTCCCGTGTGTTTCCTTGAGGTAGTCAGAAACTACTGAGGATAACCTTATGAGCTCAAGTTTGAAACCGGGCAACCCTGGCAAAACCTTCATTTCGTCCGTGGTAGGCGAGACAGGTGCGGTTTGAAAGCTGCCAGAAGATCACTCCTGCTGCCCATCTTCTCTTTGCTGCCTGACGACATCACGAAAGAACTTGAGTGTGTGTAATCGTTTGAGGCATGCTGGTCTCGGTTCCTTGCTGGGAGCTCCTCCAGGAGCACACTGGAGCTTGGCGGCAAAGAACTGGCACCCCTGTGCTCAAGTAAAAGTCCAGATTTCTCCCATAGTCAGCTTAGCTATGCCCTAGAAGCGAAGAAGCATGTGATAGAGGAAGGCTGCAACACTGTTTGGTATTTCACGACTCATTGTGCACTCACCTTCGTTGTAACATCTGTGAAAGGGCACTGAATGCCGTCCAAATCTTCTGCTGTGTTTGAGTCCCAGGAAGCAACTGGGTTCGTTGGCTTTAAGGCTGTGAACGTGCAGCGGTAATGGCAAAGCCCTGCCTGGATTGCTCCACAGCTCTCGTTCATACAGCATTCAAACGGCCTCAGGAACGCCGTTCCAAGCAGCCTTACATTCCATGCTGGCGTAGCCAGGGAGGCATTTGGATTCTTCGGAGAAACACCTCTGTGCCTCACAAGTGAAACCTGTGGGCTCCCAAATACGTCTCCCTAAGGCAGTCGGAAGCTACATGTTTAGTTCCAGCCTGAAAACAACGGACAGCTTTTTCTGTGACAATGCTGGACTTCTGGGACCATCCAGATTCACCAAGGCCTAACTTTTGCCCGGCGGGGGAATGCTCTTCTGCACGTACAGCACTCCCCACGTGAAAACCTTTCTTAGCAGAAGGAGGCAGTATTTCCCTGGTAGTTGAGAGGTAGGCAGAAGCTTCAGATAAACATGCTGTGTCATCAAGCTTCAAGTGGAACACCGATGGGAACGTTCGCATTCTCCTGGAATGGAAGCCACTTGCTTTGGGCTTCAAGGCTGGCTGAACAGCCTTAGCGGCTCATCTTCTCTTCACTGCAGGAATGTGGCTTTGGGCCAAGGCTGCGTTCTCTCAATGGCAATAATGTGCTGGCAATTGCTTTCTAGAAACTCATCCCACGGCACTGCAGATTCAGCTCCATACAAATGAAAGGTGACCTAAGTCTACCAGGTAAAGTCCAGTGTTTCACATCAGCAGAGTTGAGTGTGCAGTGGTAGCCACGAAGCCATACTCTGAAAAGGAGTGCCTTAACTCTGCTATGCCCCTGGGAACACAGAGGGCAGTGTATCGTGCACCAATCTCTCATGATGACCACTGTGTGCTACAAGAGCGGTCGCTGGCTTCTGAGGAAGCCTAGGCGAAGTAGGTCCCCGGGAGCAGTCTTCACATTCATAGCAAGGGCAACGTACTCCTTTCTGGGATGCCTAGGCAGAGTGTTCCAGTCGTCAAAAGGCCTCGCGAAAGCAGCGCCTGGCAGATTCTCTTTGCAAGTGGATCGTCCTCAGTGACTGAAACAGAACTGCACTGTTACTGCACAATGTGCTTGTGATTCAGTCTGGGACACAGGATGGCACTCTCACAGAGGCGAAAGCTAACCTTTGCATCCAGCCTGAAGACCAGTATATTTTTCACACTTCCACTGTTGTATGTGCAACAGCCATGGTCCTCGAAGCCTACCTAAGGTACTGAAATACTTACCCATTTCATCCTATGCAGAGGTCCCTGTGCCCAAAGGGTCTCCAGGGAAGAGCCCTGTGGGTCCCGTGTGTTTCCTTGAGGTAGTCAGAAACTACTGAGGATAACCTTATGAGCTCAAGTTTGAAACCGGGCAACCCTGGCAAAACCTTCATTTCGTCCGTGGTAGGCGAGACAGGTGCGGTTTGAAAGCTGCCAGAAGATCACTCCTGCTGCCCATCTTTTCTTTGTTGCCTGACGGCATCACGAAAGAACTTGAGTGTACTCGTATGAGGCATGCTGGTCTCGGTTCCTTGCTGGGAGTTCCTCCAGGAGCACACTGGAGCTTGGCGGCAAAGAACTGGCACCCCTGGGCTCAAGTAAAAGTCCCAATTTCTCCCTTAGTAAGCTGAGCTATGCCCTAGGAGCGAAGAAGCATGTGTTAAAGGAAGGCTGCCACACTGTTACGTATTTCACGATTCATTGTGCACTCACCTTCGTTGTAACATCTGTGAAAGGGCACTGAATGCTATCCTAGTCTTCAGCTGCGTTTGAGTCCCAGGAAGCAACTGGGTTCGTTGGCTTACAGGCTGTGATCGTGCAGCGGTAATGGCAAAGATCTGCCCGGATCGCTCGACAGCTCTCGTTTGTACAGCATTCAAACGGCCTCAGGAACGCCGTTCCAAGCAGCCTTACATTCCATGCTGGCGTAGCCAGGGAGGCATTTGGATTCTTCGGAGAAACACCACTGTGCCTCACCAGTGAAACCTGTGGGCTCCCAAATACGTCTCCCTATGGCAGTCGGATGCTAGATGTTTAGTTCCAGCCTGAAAACAACGGACAGCTTTTTCTGTGACAATGCTGGACTTCTGGGATCATCCAGATTCACCAAGGCCTAACTTTTGCCCAGCAGGGGAATGCTCTTCTGCACGTACAGCACTCCCCACGTGAAAACCTTTCTTAGCAGAAGGAGGCAGTCTTTCCCTAGTACTACATAGCTAGGCTTAATCTTCAGATAATATGCTGTGTCATCAAGCTTGAAAGTGGGACACCGATGGGAGCCTTTTATTCTCCTGGAATGGAAGTCACTTGCTTGGGCTTCAGGCTGCCTAAACAGCCTTAGTGGCTCATCTTCTCTTCACTGCAGGAATGTGGCTTTGGGCCAAGGCTGCGTTCTCTCAATGGCAATAATGTGCTGGCAATTGCTTTCTAGAAACTCATCCCACGGCACTCCAGAATCAGATCAATACAAATGAAAGGTGACCTAAGTCCTCGGGGTAAGGTCCAGTGTTTCACATCAGTAGAGTTGAGTGTGCAGTGGTAGCAACGAAGCCATACTCTGAAAAGGAGTGCCTTAACTCTGCTATGCCCCTGGGGACACATAGGGCAGTGTATCGTGCACCAATCTCTCATGATGACCACTGTGTGCCAGAAGAGCGGTCGCTGGCTTCTGAGGAAGCCTAGGCGAAGTAGGTCCCCGGGAGCACTCTTCACATTCATAGCAAGGGCAACGTACTCCTTTCTGGGATGCCTAGGCAGAGTGTTCCAGTCGTCAAAAGGCCTCGCGAAAGCAGCGCCTGGCAGATTCTCTTTGCAAGTGGATCGTCCTCAGTGACTGAAACAGAACTGCACTGTTACTGCACAACGTGCTTGTGATTCAGTCTGGGACACAGGATAGCAATCTCACAGAGGCGAAAGCTAACCTTTGCATCCAGCCTGAAGACCAGTACATTTTTCACACTTCACACTGTTAAGTATGTGCAACAGCCATGCTCACCGAGGCCTACCTAAGGTACTGAAATACTTACCCATTTCATCCAATGCAGAGGCCCCTGTGCCCAAAGGGTCTCCAGGGAAGAGCCCTGTGGGTCCCGTGTGTTTCCTTGAGGTAGTCAGAAACTACTGAGGATAACCTTATGAGCTCAAGTTTGAAACCGGGCAACCCTGGCAAAACCTTCATTTCGTCCGTGGTAGGCGAGACAGGTGCGGTTTGAAAGCTGCCAGAAGATCACTCCTGCTGCCCATCTTCTCTTTGCTGCCTGACGACATCACGAAAGAACTTGAGTGTGTGTAATCGTTTGAGGCATGCTGGTCTCGGTTCCTTGCTGGGAGCTCCTCCAGGAGCACACTGGAGCTTGGCGGCAAAGAACTGGCACCCCTGTGCTCAAGTAAAAGTCCAGATTTCTCCCATAGTCAGCTTAGCTATGCCCTAGAAGCGAAGAAGCATGTGATAGAGGAAGGCTGCAACACTGTTTGGTATTTCACGACTCATTGTGCACTCACCTTCGTTGTAACATCTGTGAAAGGGCACTGAATGCCGTCCAAATCTTCTGCTGTGTTTGAGTCCCAGGAAGCAACTGGGTTCGTTGGCTTTAAGGCTGTGAACGTGCAGCGGTAATGGCAAAGCCCTGCCTGGATTGCTCCACAGCTCTCGTTCATACAGCATTCAAACGGCCTCAGGAACGCCGTTCCAAGCAGCCTTACATTCCATGCTGGCGTAGCCAGGGAGGCATTTGGATTCTTCGGAGAAACACCTCTGTGCCTCACAAGTGAAACCTGTGGGCTCCCAAATACGTCTCCCTAAGGCAGTCGGAAGCTACATGTTTAGTTCCAGCCTGAAAACAACGGACAGCTTTTTCTGTGACAATGCTGGACTTCTGGGACCATCCAGATTCACCAAGGCCTAACTTTTGCCCGGCGGGGGAATGCTCTTCTGCACGTACAGCACTCCCCACGTGAAAACCTTTCTTAGCAGAAGGAGGCAGTATTTCCCTGGTAGTTGAGAGGTAGGCAGAAGCTTCAGATAAACATGCTGTGTCATCAAGCTTCAAGTGGAACACCGATGGGAACGTTCGCATTCTCCTGGAATGGAAGCCACTTGCTTTGGGCTTCAAGGCTGGCTGAACAGCCTTAGCGGCTCATCTTCTCTTCACTGCAGGAATGTGGCTTTGGGCCAAGGCTGCGTTCTCTCAATGGCAATAATGTGCTGGCAATTGCTTTCTAGAAACTCATCCCACGGCACTGCAGATTCAGCTCCATACAAATGAAAGGTGACCTAAGTCTACCAGGTAAAGTCCAGTGTTTCACATCAGCAGAGTTGAGTGTGCAGTGGTAGCCACGAAGCCATACTCTGAAAAGGAGTGCCTTAACTCTGCTATGCCCCTGGGAACACAGAGGGCAGTGTATCGTGCACCAGTCTCTCATGATGACCACTGTGTGCTACAAGAGCGGTCGCTGGCTTCTGAGGAAGCCTAGGCGAAGTAGGTCCCCGGGAGCAGTCTTCACATTCATAGCAAGGGCAACGTACTCCTTTCTGGGATGCCTAGGCAGAGTGTTCCAGTCGTCAAAAGGCCTCGCGAAAGCAGCGCCTGGCAGATTCTCTTTGCAAGTGGATCGTCCTCAGTGACTGAAACAGAACTGCACTGTTACTGCACAATGTGCTTGTGATTCAGTCTGGGACACAGGATGGCACTCTCACAGAGGCGAAAGCTAACCTTTGCATCCAGCCTGAAGACCAGTATATTTTTCACACTTCCACTGTTGTATGTGCAACAGCCATGGTCCTCGAAGCCTACCTAAGGTACTGAAATACTTACCCATTTCATCCTATGCAGAGGTCCCTGTGCCCAAAGGGTCTCCAGGGAAGAGCCCTGTGGGTCCCGTGTGTTTCCTTGAGGTAGTCAGAAACTACTGAGGATAACCTTATGAGCTCAAGTTTGAAACCGGGCAACCCTGGCAAAACCTTCATTTCGTCCGTGGTAGGCGAGACAGGTGCGGTTTGAAAGCTGCCAGAAGATCACTCCTGCTGCCCATCTTTTCTTTGTTGCCTGACGGCATCACGAAAGAACTTGAGTGTACTCGTATGAGGCATGCTGGTCTCGGTTCCTTGCTGGGAGTTCCTCCAGGAGCACACTGGAGCTTGGCGGCAAAGAACTGGCACCCCTGGGCTCAAGTAAAAGTCCCAATTTCTCCCTTAGTAAGCTGAGCTATGCCCTAGGAGCGAAGAAGCATGTGTTAAAGGAAGGCTGCCACACTGTTACGTATTTCACGATTCATTGTGCACTCACCTTCGTTGTAACATCTGTGAAAGGGCACTGAATGCTATCCTAGTCTTCAGCTGCGTTTGAGTCCCAGGAAGCAACTGGGTTCGTTGGCTTACAGGCTGTGATCGTGCAGCGGTAATGGCAAAGATCTGCCCGGATCGCTCGACAGCTCTCGTTTGTACAGCATTCAAACGGCCTCAGGAACGCCGTTCCAAGCAGCCTTACATTCCATGCTGGCGTAGCCAGGGAGGCATTTGGATTCTTCGGAGAAACACCACTGTGCCTCACCAGTGAAACCTGTGGGCTCCCAAATACGTCTCCCTACGGCAGTCGGATGCTAGATGTTTAGTTCCAGCCTGAAAACAACGGACAGCTTTTTCTGTGACAATGCTGGACTTCTGGGATCATCCAGATTCACCAAGGCCTAACTTTTGCCCAGCAGGGGAATGCTCTTCTGCACGTACAGCACTCCCCACGTGAAAACCTTTCTTAGCAGAAGGAGGCAGTCTTTCCCTAGTACTACATAGCTAGGCTTAATCTTCAGATAATATGCTGTGTCATCAAGCTTGAAAGTGGGACACCGATGGGAGCCTTTTATTCTCCTGGAATGGAAGTCACTTGCTTGGGCTTCAGGCTGCCTAAACAGCCTTAGTGGCTCATCTTCTCTTCACTGCAGGAATGTGGCTTTGGGCCAAGGCTGCGTTCTCTCAATGGCAATAATGTGCTGGCAATTGCTTTCTAGAAACTCATCCCACGGCACTCCAGAATCAGATCAATACAAATGAAAGGTGACCTAAGTCCTCGGGGTAAGGTCCAGTGTTTCACATCAGTAGAGTTGAGTGTGCAGTGGTAGCAACGAAGCCATACTCTGAAAAGGAGTGCCTTAACTCTGCTATGCCCCTGGGGACACATAGGGCAGTGTATCGTGCACCAATCTCTCATGATGACCACTGTGTGCCAGAAGAGCGGTCGCTGGCTTCTGAGGAAGCCTAGGCGAAGTAGGTCCCCGGGAGCACTCTTCACATTCATAGCAAGGGCAACGTACTCCTTTCTGGGATGCCTAGGCAGAGTGTTCCAGTCGTCAAAAGGCCTCGCGAAAGCAGCGCCTGGCAGATTCTCTTTGCAAGTGGATCGTCCTCAGTGACTGAAACAGAACTGCACTGTTACTGCACAACGTGCTTGTGATTCAGTCTGGGACACAGGATAGCAATCTCACAGAGGCGAAAGCTAACCTTTGCATCCAGCCTGAAGACCAGTACATTTTTCACACTTCACACTGTTAAGTATGTGCAACAGCCATGCTCACCGAGGCCTACCTAAGGTACTGAAATACTTACCCATTTCATCCAATGCAGAGGCCCCTGTGCCCAAAGGGTCTCCAGGGAAGAGCCCTGTGGGTCCCGTGTGTTTCCTTGAGGTAGTCAGAAACTACTGAGGATAACCTTATGAGCTCAAGTTTGAAACCGGGCAACCCTGGCAAAACCTTCATTTCGTCCGTGGTAGGCGAGACAGGTGCGGTTTGAAAGCTGCCAGAAGATCACTCCTGCTGCCCATCTTCTCTTTGCTGCCTGACGACATCACGAAAGAACTTGAGTGTGTGTAATCGTTTGAGGCATGCTGGTCTCGGTTCCTTGCTGGGAGCTCCTCCAGGAGCACACTGGAGCTTGGCGGCAAAGAACTGGCACCCCTGTGCTCAAGTAAAAGTCCAGATTTCTCCCATAGTCAGCTTAGCTATGCCCTAGAAGCGAAGAAGCATGTGATAGAGGAAGGCTGCAACACTGTTTGGTATTTCACGACTCATTGTGCACTCACCTTCGTTGTAACATCTGTGAAAGGGCACTGAATGCCGTCCAAATCTTCTGCTGTGTTTGAGTCCCAGGAAGCAACTGGGTTCGTTGGCTTTAAGGCTGTGAACGTGCAGCGGTAATGGCAAAGCCCTGCCTGGATTGCTCCACAGCTCTCGTTCATACAGCATTCAAACGGCCTCAGGAACGCCGTTCCAAGCAGCCTTACATTCCATGCTGGCGTAGCCAGGGAGGCATTTGGATTCTTCGGAGAAACACCTCTGTGCCTCACAAGTGAAACCTGTGGGCTCCCAAATACGTCTCCCTAAGGCAGTCGGAAGCTACATGTTTAGTTCCAGCCTGAAAACAACGGACAGCTTTTTCTGTGACAATGCTGGACTTCTGGGACCATCCAGATTCACCAAGGCCTAACTTTTGCCCGGCGGGGGAATGCTCTTCTGCACGTACAGCACTCCCCACGTGAAAACCTTTCTTAGCAGAAGGAGGCAGTATTTCCCTGGTAGTTGAGAGGTAGGCAGAAGCTTCAGATAAACATGCTGTGTCATCAAGCTTCAAGTGGAACACCGATGGGAACGTTCGCATTCTCCTGGAATGGAAGCCACTTGCTTTGGGCTTCAAGGCTGGCTGAACAGCCTTAGCGGCTCATCTTCTCTTCACTGCAGGAATGTGGCTTTGGGCCAAGGCTGCGTTCTCTCAATGGCAATAATGTGCTGGCAATTGCTTTCTAGAAACTCATCCCACGGCACTGCAGATTCAGCTCCATACAAATGAAAGGTGACCTAAGTCTACCAGGTAAAGTCCAGTGTTTCACATCAGCAGAGTTGAGTGTGCAGTGGTAGCCACGAAGCCATACTCTGAAAAGGAGTGCCTTAACTCTGCTATGCCCCTGGGAACACAGAGGGCAGTGTATCGTGCACCAGTCTCTCATGATGACCACTGTGTGCTACAAGAGCGGTCGCTGGCTTCTGAGGAAGCCTAGGCGAAGTAGGTCCCCGGGAGCAGTCTTCACATTCATAGCAAGGGCAACGTACTCCTTTCTGGGATGCCTAGGCAGAGTGTTCCAGTCGTCAAAAGGCCTCGCGAAAGCAGCGCCTGGCAGATTCTCTTTGCAAGTGGATCGTCCTCAGTGACTGAAACAGAACTGCACTGTTACTGCACAATGTGCTTGTGATTCAGTCTGGGACACAGGATGGCACTCTCACAGAGGCGAAAGCTAACCTTTGCATCCAGCCTGAAGACCAGTATATTTTTCACACTTCCACTGTTGTATGTGCAACAGCCATGGTCCTCGAAGCCTACCTAAGGTACTGAAATACTTACCCATTTCATCCTATGCAGAGGTCCCTGTGCCCAAAGGGTCTCCAGGGAAGAGCCCTGTGGGTCCCGTGTGTTTCCTTGAGGTAGTCAGAAACTACTGAGGATAACCTTATGAGCTCAAGTTTGAAACCGGGCAACCCTGGCAAAACCTTCATTTCGTCCGTGGTAGGCGAGACAGGTGCGGTTTGAAAGCTGCCAGAAGATCACTCCTGCTGCCCATCTTTTCTTTGTTGCCTGACGGCATCACGAAAGAACTTGAGTGTACTCGTATGAGGCATGCTGGTCTCGGTTCCTTGCTGGGAGTTCCTCCAGGAGCACACTGGAGCTTGGCGGCAAAGAACTGGCACCCCTGGGCTCAAGTAAAAGTCCCAATTTCTCCCTTAGTAAGCTGAGCTATGCCCTAGGAGCGAAGAAGCATGTGTTAAAGGAAGGCTGCCACACTGTTACGTATTTCACGATTCATTGTGCACTCACCTTCGTTGTAACATCTGTGAAAGGGCACTGAATGCTATCCTAGTCTTCAGCTGCGTTTGAGTCCCAGGAAGCAACTGGGTTCGTTGGCTTACAGGCTGTGATCGTGCAGCGGTAATGGCAAAGATCTGCCCGGATCGCTCGACAGCTCTCGTTTGTACAGCATTCAAACGGCCTCAGGAACGCCGTTCCAAGCAGCCTTACATTCCATGCTGGCGTAGCCAGGGAGGCATTTGGATTCTTCGGAGAAACACCACTGTGCCTCACCAGTGAAACCTGTGGGCTCCCAAATACGTCTCCCTATGGCAGTCGGATGCTAGATGTTTAGTTCCAGCCTGAAAACAACGGACAGCTTTTTCTGTGACAATGCTGGACTTCTGGGATCATCCAGATTCACCAAGGCCTAACTTTTGCCCAGCAGGGGAATGCTCTTCTGCACGTACAGCACTCCCCACGTGAAAACCTTTCTTAGCAGAAGGAGGCAGTCTTTCCCTAGTACTACATAGCTAGGCTTAATCTTCAGATAATATGCTGTGTCATCAAGCTTGAAAGTGGGACACCGATGGGAGCCTTTTATTCTCCTGGAATGGAAGTCACTTGCTTGGGCTTCAGGCTGCCTAAACAGCCTTAGTGGCTCATCTTCTCTTCACTGCAGGAATGTGGCTTTGGGCCAAGGCTGCGTTCTCTCAATGGCAATAATGTGCTGGCAATTGCTTTCTAGAAACTCATCCCACGGCACTCCAGAATCAGATCAATACAAATGAAAGGTGACCTAAGTCCTCGGGGTAAGGTCCAGTGTTTCACATCAGTAGAGTTGAGTGTGCAGTGGTAGCAACGAAGCCATACTCTGAAAAGGAGTGCCTTAACTCTGCTATGCCCCTGGGGACACATAGGGCAGTGTATCGTGCACCAATCTCTCATGATGACCACTGTGTGCCAGAAGAGCGGTCGCTGGCTTCTGAGGAAGCCTAGGCGAAGTAGGTCCCCGGGAGCACTCTTCACATTCATAGCAAGGGCAACGTACTCCTTTCTGGGATGCCTAGGCAGAGTGTTCCAGTCGTCAAAAGGCCTCGCGAAAGCAGCGCCTGGCAGATTCTCTTTGCAAGTGGATCGTCCTCAGTGACTGAAACAGAACTGCACTGTTACTGCACAACGTGCTTGTGATTCAGTCTGGGACACAGGATAGCAATCTCACAGAGGCGAAAGCTAACCTTTGCATCCAGCCTGAAGACCAGTACATTTTTCACACTTCACACTGTTAAGTATGTGCAACAGCCATGCTCACCGAGGCCTACCTAAGGTACTGAAATACTTACCCATTTCATCCAATGCAGAGGCCCCTGTGCCCAAAGGGTCTCCAGGGAAGAGCCCTGTGGGTCCCGTGTGTTTCCTTGAGGTAGTCAGAAACTACTGAGGATAACCTTATGAGCTCAAGTTTGAAACCGGGCAACCCTGGCAAAACCTTCATTTCGTCCGTGGTAGGCGAGACAGGTGCGGTTTGAAAGCTGCCAGAAGATCACTCCTGCTGCCCATCTTCTCTTTGCTGCCTGACGACATCACGAAAGAACTTGAGTGTGTGTAATCGTTTGAGGCATGCTGGTCTCGGTTCCTTGCTGGGAGCTCCTCCAGGAGCACACTGGAGCTTGGCGGCAAAGAACTGGCACCCCTGTGCTCAAGTAAAAGTCCAGATTTCTCCCATAGTCAGCTTAGCTATGCCCTAGAAGCGAAGAAGCATGTGATAGAGGAAGGCTGCAACACTGTTTGGTATTTCACGACTCATTGTGCACTCACCTTCGTTGTAACATCTGTGAAAGGGCACTGAATGCCGTCCAAATCTTCTGCTGTGTTTGAGTCCCAGGAAGCAACTGGGTTCGTTGGCTTTAAGGCTGTGAACGTGCAGCGGTAATGGCAAAGCCCTGCCTGGATTGCTCCACAGCTCTCGTTCATACAGCATTCAAACGGCCTCAGGAACGCCGTTCCAAGCAGCCTTACATTCCATGCTGGCGTAGCCAGGGAGGCATTTGGATTCTTCGGAGAAACACCTCTGTGCCTCACAAGTGAAACCTGTGGGCTCCCAAATACGTCTCCCTAAGGCAGTCGGAAGCTACATGTTTAGTTCCAGCCTGAAAACAACGGACAGCTTTTTCTGTGACAATGCTGGACTTCTGGGACCATCCAGATTCACCAAGGCCTAACTTTTGCCCGGCGGGGGAATGCTCTTCTGCACGTACAGCACTCCCCACGTGAAAACCTTTCTTAGCAGAAGGAGGCAGTATTTCCCTGGTAGTTGAGAGGTAGGCAGAAGCTTCAGATAAACATGCTGTGTCATCAAGCTTCAAGTGGAACACCGATGGGAACGTTCGCATTCTCCTGGAATGGAAGCCACTTGCTTTGGGCTTCAAGGCTGGCTGAACAGCCTTAGCGGCTCATCTTCTCTTCACTGCAGGAATGTGGCTTTGGGCCAAGGCTGCGTTCTCTCAATGGCAATAATGTGCTGGCAATTCCTTTCTAGAAACTCATCCCACGGCACTCCAGAATCAGATCAATACAAATGAAAGGTGACCTAAGTCCTCGGGGTAAGGTCCAGTGTTTCACATCAGTAGAGTTGAGTGTGCAGTGGTAGCAACGAAGCCATACTCTGAAAAGGAGTGCCTTAACTCTGCTATGCCCCTGGGGACACATAGGGCAGTGTATCGTGCACCAATCTCTCATGATGACCACTGTGTGCCAGAAGAGCGGTCGCTGGCTTCTGAGGAAGCCTAGGCGAAGTAGGTCCCCGGGAGCACTCTTCACATTCATAGCAAGGGCAACGTACTCCTTTCTGGGATGCCTAGGCAGAGTGTTCCAGTCGTCAAAAGGCCTCGCGAAAGCAGCGCCTGGCAGATTCTCTTTGCAAGTGGATCGTCCTCAGTGACTGAAACAGAACTGCACTGTTACTGCACAACGTGCTTGTGATTCAGTCTGGGACACAGGATAGCAATCTCACAGAGGCGTAAGCTAACCTTTGCATCCAGCCTGAAGACCAGTACATTTTTCACACTTCACACTGTTAAGTATGTGCAACAGCCATGCTCACCGAGGCCTACCTAAGGTACTGAAATACTTACCCATTTCATCCAATGCAGAGGCCCCTGTGCCCAAAGGGTCTCCAGGGAAGAGCCCTGTGGGTCCCGTGTGTTTCCTTGAGGTAGTCAGAAACTACTGAGGATAACCTTATGAGCTCAAGTTTGAAACCGGGCAACCCTGGCAAAACCTTCATTTCGTCCGTGGTAGGCGAGACAGGTGCGGTTTGAATGCTGCCAGAAGATCACTCCTGCTGCCCATCTTCTCTTTGCTGCCTGACGACATCACGAAAGAACTTGAGTGTGTGTAATCGTTTGAGGCATGCTGGTCTCGGTTCCTTGCTGGGAGCTCCTCCAGGAGCACACTGGAGCTTGGCGGCAAAGAACTGGCACCCCTGTGCTCAAGTAAAAGTCCAGATTTCTCCCATAGTCAGCTTAGCTATGCCCTAGAAGCGAAGAAGCATGTGATAGAGGAAGGCTGCAACACTGTTTGGTATTTCACGACTCATTGTGCACTCACCTTCGTTGTAACATCTGTGAAAGGGCACTGAATGCCGTCCAAATCTTCTGCTGTGTTTGAGTCCCAGGAAGCAACTGGGTTCGTTGGCTTTAAGGCTGTGAACGTGCAGCGGTAATGGCAAAGCCCTGCCTGGATTGCTCCACAGCTCTCGTTCATACAGCATTCAAACGGCCTCAGGAACGCCGTTCCAAGCAGCCTTACATTCCATGCTGGCGTAGCCAGGGAGGCATTTGGATTCTTCGGAGAAACACCTCTGTGCCTCACAAGTGAAACCTGTGGGCTCCCAAATACGTCTCCCTAAGGCAGTCGGAAGCTACATGTTTAGTTCCAGCCTGAAAACAACGGACAGCTTTTTCTGTGACAATGCTGGACTTCTGGGACCATCCAGATTCACCAAGGCCTAACTTTTGCCCGGCGGGGGAATGCTCTTCTGCACGTACAGCACTCCCCACGTGAAAACCTTTCTTAGCAGAAGGAGGCAGTATTTCCCTGGTAGTTGAGAGGTAGGCAGAAGCTTCAGATAAACATGCTGTGTCATCAAGCTTCAAGTGGAACACCGATGGGAACGTTCGCATTCTCCTGGAATGGAAGCCACTTGCTTTGGGCTTCAAGGCTGGCTGAACAGCCTTAGCGGCTCATCTTCTCTTCACTGCAGGAATGTGGCTTTGGGCCAAGGCTGCGTTCTCTCAATGGCAATAATGTGCTGGCAATTGCTTTCTAGAAACTCATCCCACGGCACTGCAGATTCAGCTCCATACAAATGAAAGGTGACCTAAGTCTACCAGGTAAAGTCCAGTGTTTCACATCAGCAGAGTTGAGTGTGCAGTGGTAGCCACGAAGCCATACTCTGAAAAGGAGTGCCTTAACTCTGCTATGCCCCTGGGAACACAGAGGGCAGTGTATCGTGCACCAGTCTCTCATGATGACCACTGTGTGCTACAAGAGCGGTCGCTGGCTTCTGAGGAAGCCTAGGCGAAGTAGGTCCCCGGGAGCAGTCTTCACATTCATAGCAAGGGCAACGTACTCCTTTCTGGGATGCCTAGGCAGAGTGTTCCAGTCGTCAAAAGGCCTCGCGAAAGCAGCGCCTGGCAGATTCTCTTTGCAAGTGGATCGTCCTCAGTGACTGAAACAGAACTGCACTGTTACTGCACAATGTGCTTGTGATTCAGTCTGGGACACAGGATGGCACTCTCACAGAGGCGAAAGCTAACCTTTGCATCCAGCCTGAAGACCAGTATATTTTTCACACTTCCACTGTTGTATGTGCAACAGCCATGGTCCTCGAAGCCTACCTAAGGTACTGAAATACTTACCCATTTCATCCTATGCAGAGGTCCCTGTGCCCAAATGGTCTCCAGGGAAGAGCCCTGTGGGTCCCGTGTGTTTCCTTGAGGTAGTCAGAAACTACTGAGGATAACCTTATGAGCTCAAGTTTGAAACCGGGCAACCCTGGCAAAACCTTCATTTCGTCCGTGGTAGGCGAGACAGGTGCGGTTTGAAAGCTGCCAGAAGATCACTCCTGCTGCCCATCTTTTCTTTGTTGCCTGACGGCATCACGAAAGAACTTGAGTGTACTCGTATGAGGCATGCTGGTCTCGGTTCCTTGCTGGGAGTTCCTCCAGGAGCACACTGGAGCTTGGCGGCAAAGAACTGGCACCCCTGGGCTCAAGTAAAAGTCCCAATTTCTCCCTTAGTAAGCTGAGCTATGCCCTAGGAGCGAAGAAGCATGTGTTAAAGGAAGGCTGCCACACTGTTACGTATTTCACGATTCATTGTGCACTCACCTTCGTTGTAACATCTGTGAAAGGGCACTGAATGCTATCCTAGTCTTCAGCTGCGTTTGAGTCCCAGGAAGCAACTGGGTTCGTTGGCTTACAGGCTGTGATCGTGCAGCGGTAATGGCAAAGATCTGCCCGGATCGCTCGACAGCTCTCGTTTGTACAGCATTCAAACGGCCTCAGGAACGCCGTTCCAAGCAGCCTTACATTCCATGCTGGCGTAGCCAGGGAGGCATTTGGATTCTTCGGAGAAACACCACTGTGCCTCACCAGTGAAACCTGTGGGCTCCCAAATACGTCTCCCTACGGCAGTCGGATGCTAGATGTTTAGTTCCAGCCTGAAAACAACGGACAGCTTTTTCTGTGACAATGCTGGACTTCTGGGATCATCCAGATTCACCAAGGCCTAACTTTTGCCCAGCAGGGGAATGCTCTTCTGCACGTACAGCACTCCCCACGTGAAAACCTTTCTTAGCAGAAGGAGGCAGTCTTTCCCTAGTACTACATAGCTAGGCTTAATCTTCAGATAATATGCTGTGTCATCAAGCTTGAAAGTGGGACACCGATGGGAGCCTTTTATTCTCCTGGAATGGAAGTCACTTGCTTGGGCTTCAGGCTGCCTAAACAGCCTTAGTGGCTCATCTTCTCTTCACTGCAGGAATGTGGCTTTGGGCCAAGGCTGCGTTCTCTCAATGGCAATAATGTGCTGGCAATTGCTTTCTAGAAACTCATCCCACGGCACTCCAGAATCAGATCAATACAAATGAAAGGTGACCTAAGTCCTCGGGGTAAGGTCCAGTGTTTCACATCAGTAGAGTTGAGTGTGCAGTGGTAGCAACGAAGCCATACTCTGAAAAGGAGTGCCTTAACTCTGCTATGCCCCTGGGGACACATAGGGCAGTGTATCGTGCACCAATCTCTCATGATGACCACTGTGTGCCAGAAGAGCGGTCGCTGGCTTCTGAGGAAGCCTAGGCGAAGTAGGTCCCCGGGAGCACTCTTCACATTCATAGCAAGGGCAACGTACTCCTTTCTGGGATGCCTAGGCAGAGTGTTCCAGTCGTCAAAAGGCCTCGCGAAAGCAGCGCCTGGCAGATTCTCTTTGCAAGTGGATCGTCCTCAGTGACTGAAACAGAACTGCACTGTTACTGCACAACGTGCTTGTGATTCAGTCTGGGACACAGGATAGCAATCTCACAGAGGCGAAAGCTAACCTTTGCATCCAGCCTGAAGACCAGTACATTTTTCACACTTCACACTGTTAAGTATGTGCAACAGCCATGCTCACCGAGGCCTACCTAAGGTACTGAAATACTTACCCATTTCATCCAATGCAGAGGCCCCTGTGCCCAAAGGGTCTCCAGGGAAGAGCCCTGTGGGTCCCGTGTGTTTCCTTGAGGTAGTCAGAAACTACTGAGGATAACCTTATGAGCTCAAGTTTGAAACCGGGCAACCCTGGCAAAACCTTCATTTCGTCCGTGGTAGGCGAGACAGGTGCGGTTTGAAAGCTGCCAGAAGATCACTCCTGCTGCCCATCTTCTCTTTGCTGCCTGACGACATCACGAAAGAACTTGAGTGTGTGTAATCGTTTGAGGCATGCTGGTCTCGGTTCCTTGCTGGGAGCTCCTCCAGGAGCACACTGGAGCTTGGCGGCAAAGAACTGGCACCCCTGTGCTCAAGTAAAAGTCCAGATTTCTCCCATAGTCAGCTTAGCTATGCCCTAGAAGCGAAGAAGCATGTGATAGAGGAAGGCTGCAACACTGTTTGGTATTTCACGACTCATTGTGCACTCACCTTCGTTGTAACATCTGTGAAAGGGCACTGAATGCCGTCCAAATCTTCTGCTGTGTTTGAGTCCCAGGAAGCAACTGGGTTCGTTGGCTTTAAGGCTGTGAACGTGCAGCGGTAATGGCAAAGCCCTGCCTGGATTGCTCCACAGCTCTCGTTCATACAGCATTCAAACGGCCTCAGGAACGCCGTTCCAAGCAGCCTTACATTCCATGCTGGCGTAGCCAGGGAGGCATTTGGATTCTTCGGAGAAACACCTCTGTGCCTCACAAGTGAAACCTGTGGGCTCCCAAATACGTCTCCCTAAGGCAGTCGGAAGCTACATGTTTAGTTCCAGCCTGAAAACAACGGACAGCTTTTTCTGTGACAATGCTGGACTTCTGGGACCATCCAGATTCACCAAGGCCTAACTTTTGCCCGGCGGGGGAATGCTCTTCTGCACGTACAGCACTCCCCACGTGAAAACCTTTCTTAGCAGAAGGAGGCAGTATTTCCCTGGTAGTTGAGAGGTAGGCAGAAGCTTCAGATAAACATGCTGTGTCATCAAGCTTCAAGTGGAACACCGATGGGAACGTTCGCATTCTCCTGGAATGGAAGCCACTTGCTTTGGGCTTCAAGGCTGGCTGAACAGCCTTAGCGGCTCATCTTCTCTTCACTGCAGGAATGTGGCTTTGGGCCAAGGCTGCGTTCTCTCAATGGCAATAATGTGCTGGCAATTGCTTTCTAGAAACTCATCCCACGGCACTGCAGATTCAGCTCCATACAAATGAAAGGTGACCTAAGTCTACCAGGTAAAGTCCAGTGTTTCACATCAGCAGAGTTGAGTGTGCAGTGGTAGCCACGAAGCCATACTCTGAAAAGGAGTGCCTTAACTCTGCTATGCCCCTGGGAACACAGAGGGCAGTGTATCGTGCACCAGTCTCTCATGATGACCACTGTGTGCTACAAGAGCGGTCGCTGGCTTCTGAGGAAGCCTAGGCGAAGTAGGTCCCCGGGAGCAGTCTTCACATTCATAGCAAGGGCAACGTACTCCTTTCTGGGATGCCTAGGCAGAGTGTTCCAGTCGTCAAAAGGCCTCGCGAAAGCAGCGCCTGGCAGATTCTCTTTGCAAGTGGATCGTCCTCAGTGACTGAAACAGAACTGCACTGTTACTGCACAATGTGCTTGTGATTCAGTCTGGGACACAGGATGGCACTCTCACAGAGGCGAAAGCTAACCTTTGCATCCAGCCTGAAGACCAGTATATTTTTCACACTTCCACTGTTGTATGTGCAACAGCCATGGTCCTCGAAGCCTACCTAAGGTACTGAAATACTTACCCATTTCATCCTATGCAGAGGTCCCTGTGCCCAAAGGGTCTCCAGGGAAGAGCCCTGTGGGTCCCGTGTGTTTCCTTGAGGTAGTCAGAAACTACTGAGGATAACCTTATGAGCTCAAGTTTGAAACCGGGCAACCCTGGCAAAACCTTCATTTCGTCCGTGGTAGGCGAGACAGGTGCGGTTTGAAAGCTGCCAGAAGATCACTCCTGCTGCCCATCTTTTCTTTGTTGCCTGACGGCATCACGAAAGAACTTGAGTGTACTCGTATGAGGCATGCTGGTCTCGGTTCCTTGCTGGGAGTTCCTCCAGGAGCACACTGGAGCTTGGCGGCAAAGAACTGGCACCCCTGGGCTCAAGTAAAAGTCCCAATTTCTCCCTTAGTAAGCTGAGCTATGCCCTAGGAGCGAAGAAGCATGTGTTAAAGGAAGGCTGCCACACTGTTACGTATTTCACGATTCATTGTGCACTCACCTTCGTTGTAACATCTGTGAAAGGGCACTGAATGCTATCCTAGTCTTCAGCTGCGTTTGAGTCCCAGGAAGCAACTGGGTTCGTTGGCTTACAGGCTGTGATCGTGCAGCGGTAATGGCAAAGATCTGCCCGGATCGCTCGACAGCTCTCGTTTGTACAGCATTCAAACGGCCTCAGGAACGCCGTTCCAAGCAGCCTTACATTCCATGCTGGCGTAGCCAGGGAGGCATTTGGATTCTTCGGAGAAACACCACTGTGCCTCACCAGTGAAACCTGTGGGCTCCCAAATACGTCTCCCTATGGCAGTCGGATGCTAGATGTTTAGTTCCAGCCTGAAAACAACGGACAGCTTTTTCTGTGACAATGCTGGACTTCTGGGATCATCCAGATTCACCAAGGCCTAACTTTTGCCCAGCAGGGGAATGCTCTTCTGCACGTACAGCACTCCCCACGTGAAAACCTTTCTTAGCAGAAGGAGGCAGTCTTTCCCTAGTACTACATAGCTAGGCTTAATCTTCAGATAATATGCTGTGTCATCAAGCTTGAAAGTGGGACACCGATGGGAGCCTTTTATTCTCCTGGAATGGAAGTCACTTGCTTGGGCTTCAGGCTGCCTAAACAGCCTTAGTGGCTCATCTTCTCTTCACTGCAGGAATGTGGCTTTGGGCCAAGGCTGCGTTCTCTCAATGGCAATAATGTGCTGGCAATTGCTTTCTAGAAACTCATCCCACGGCACTCCAGAATCAGATCAATACAAATGAAAGGTGACCTAAGTCCTCGGGGTAAGGTCCAGTGTTTCACATCAGTAGAGTTGAGTGTGCAGTGGTAGCAACGAAGCCATACTCTGAAAAGGAGTGCCTTAACTCTGCTATGCCCCTGGGGACACATAGGGCAGTGTATCGTGCACCAATCTCTCATGATGACCACTGTGTGCCAGAAGAGCGGTCGCTGGCTTCTGAGGAAGCCTAGGCGAAGTAGGTCCCCGGGAGCACTCTTCACATTCATAGCAAGGGCAACGTACTCCTTTCTGGGATGCCTAGGCAGAGTGTTCCAGTCGTCAAAAGGCCTCGCGAAAGCAGCGCCTGGCAGATTCTCTTTGCAAGTGGATCGTCCTCAGTGACTGAAACAGAACTGCACTGTTACTGCACAACGTGCTTGTGATTCAGTCTGGGACACAGGATAGCAATCTCACAGAGGCGAAAGCTAACCTTTGCATCCAGCCTGAAGACCAGTACATTTTTCACACTTCACACTGTTAAGTATGTGCAACAGCCATGCTCACCGAGGCCTACCTAAGGTACTGAAATACTTACCCATTTCATCCAATGCAGAGGCCCCTGTGCCCAAAGGGTCTCCAGGGAAGAGCCCTGTGGGTCCCGTGTGTTTCCTTGAGGTAGTCAGAAACTACTGAGGATAACCTTATGAGCTCAAGTTTGAAACCGGGCAACCCTGGCAAAACCTTCATTTCGTCCGTGGTAGGCGAGACAGGTGCGGTTTGAAAGCTGCCAGAAGATCACTCCTGCTGCCCATCTTCTCTTTGCTGCCTGACGACATCACGAAAGAACTTGAGTGTGTGTAATCGTTTGAGGCATGCTGGTCTCGGTTCCTTGCTGGGAGCTCCTCCAGGAGCACACTGGAGCTTGGCGGCAAAGAACTGGCACCCCTGTGCTCAAGTAAAAGTCCAGATTTCTCCCATAGTCAGCTTAGCTATGCCCTAGAAGCGAAGAAGCATGTGATAGAGGAAGGCTGCAACACTGTTTGGTATTTCACGACTCATTGTGCACTCACCTTCGTTGTAACATCTGTGAAAGGGCACTGAATGCCGTCCAAATCTTCTGCTGTGTTTGAGTCCCAGGAAGCAACTGGGTTCGTTGGCTTTAAGGCTGTGAACGTGCAGCGGTAATGGCAAAGCCCTGCCTGGATTGCTCCACAGCTCTCGTTCATACAGCATTCAAACGGCCTCAGGAACGCCGTTCCAAGCAGCCTTACATTCCATGCTGGCGTAGCCAGGGAGGCATTTGGATTCTTCGGAGAAACACCTCTGTGCCTCACAAGTGAAACCTGTGGGCTCCCAAATACGTCTCCCTAAGGCAGTCGGAAGCTACATGTTTAGTTCCAGCCTGAAAACAACGGACAGCTTTTTCTGTGACAATGCTGGACTTCTGGGACCATCCAGATTCACCAAGGCCTAACTTTTGCCCGGCGGGGGAATGCTCTTCTGCACGTACAGCACTCCCCACGTGAAAACCTTTCTTAGCAGAAGGAGGCAGTATTTCCCTGGTAGTTGAGAGGTAGGCAGAAGCTTCAGATAAACATGCTGTGTCATCAAGCTTCAAGTGGAACACCGATGGGAACGTTCGCATTCTCCTGGAATGGAAGCCACTTGCTTTGGGCTTCAAGGCTGGCTGAACAGCCTTAGCGGCTCATCTTCTCTTCACTGCAGGAATGTGGCTTTGGGCCAAGGCTGCGTTCTCTCAATGGCAATAATGTGCTGGCAATTGCTTTCTAGAAACTCATCCCACGGCACTGCAGATTCAGCTCCATACAAATGAAAGGTGACCTAAGTCTACCAGGTAAAGTCCAGTGTTTCACATCAGCAGAGTTGAGTGTGCAGTGGTAGCCACGAAGCCATACTCTGAAAAGGAGTGCCTTAACTCTGCTATGCCCCTGGGAACACAGAGGGCAGTGTATCGTGCACCAGTCTCTCATGATGACCACTGTGTGCTACAAGAGCGGTCGCTGGCTTCTGAGGAAGCCTAGGCGAAGTAGGTCCCCGGGAGCAGTCTTCACATTCATAGCAAGGGCAACGTACTCCTTTCTGGGATGCCTAGGCAGAGTGTTCCAGTCGTCAAAAGGCCTCGCGAAAGCAGCGCCTGGCAGATTCTCTTTGCAAGTGGATCGTCCTCAGTGACTGAAACAGAACTGCACTGTTACTGCACAATGTGCTTGTGATTCAGTCTGGGACACAGGATGGCACTCTCACAGAGGCGAAAGCTAACCTTTGCATCCAGCCTGAAGACCAGTATATTTTTCACACTTCCACTGTTGTATGTGCAACAGCCATGGTCCTCGAAGCCTACCTAAGGTACTGAAATACTTACCCATTTCATCCTATGCAGAGGTCCCTGTGCCCAAAGGGTCTCCAGGGAAGAGCCCTGTGGGTCCCGTGTGTTTCCTTGAGGTAGTCAGAAACTACTGAGGATAACCTTATGAGCTCAAGTTTGAAACCGGGCAACCCTGGCAAAACCTTCATTTCGTCCGTGGTAGGCGAGACAGGTGCGGTTTGAAAGCTGCCAGAAGATCACTCCTGCTGCCCATCTTTTCTTTGTTGCCTGACGGCATCACGAAAGAACTTGAGTGTACTCGTATGAGGCATGCTGGTCTCGGTTCCTTGCTGGGAGTTCCTCCAGGAGCACACTGGAGCTTGGCGGCAAAGAACTGGCACCCCTGGGCTCAAGTAAAAGTCCCAATTTCTCCCTTAGTAAGCTGAGCTATGCCCTAGGAGCGAAGAAGCATGTGTTAAAGGAAGGCTGCCACACTGTTACGTATTTCACGATTCATTGTGCACTCACCTTCGTTGTAACATCTGTGAAAGGGCACTGAATGCTATCCTAGTCTTCAGCTGCGTTTGAGTCCCAGGAAGCAACTGGGTTCGTTGGCTTACAGGCTGTGATCGTGCAGCGGTAATGGCAAAGATCTGCCCGGATCGCTCGACAGCTCTCGTTTGTACAGCATTCAAACGGCCTCAGGAACGCCGTTCCAAGCAGCCTTACATTCCATGCTGGCGTAGCCAGGGAGGCATTTGGATTCTTCGGAGAAACACCACTGTGCCTCACCAGTGAAACCTGTGGGCTCCCAAATACGTCTCCCTACGGCAGTCGGATGCTAGATGTTTAGTTCCAGCCTGAAAACAACGGACAGCTTTTTCTGTGACAATGCTGGACTTCTGGGATCATCCAGATTCACCAAGGCCTAACTTTTGCCCAGCAGGGGAATGCTCTTCTGCACGTACAGCACTCCCCACGTGAAAACCTTTCTTAGCAGAAGGAGGCAGTCTTTCCCTAGTACTACATAGCTAGGCTTAATCTTCAGATAATATGCTGTGTCATCAAGCTTGAAAGTGGGACACCGATGGGAGCCTTTTATTCTCCTGGAATGGAAGTCACTTGCTTGGGCTTCAGGCTGCCTAAACAGCCTTAGTGGCTCATCTTCTCTTCACTGCAGGAATGTGGCTTTGGGCCAAGGCTGCGTTCTCTCAATGGCAATAATGTGCTGGCAATTGCTTTCTAGAAACTCATCCCACGGCACTCCAGAATCAGATCAATACAAATGAAAGGTGACCTAAGTCCTCGGGGTAAGGTCCAGTGTTTCACATCAGTAGAGTTGAGTGTGCAGTGGTAGCAACGAAGCCATACTCTGAAAAGGAGTGCCTTAACTCTGCTATGCCCCTGGGGACACATAGGGCAGTGTATCGTGCACCAATCTCTCATGATGACCACTGTGTGCCAGAAGAGCGGTCGCTGGCTTCTGAGGAAGCCTAGGCGAAGTAGGTCCCCGGGAGCACTCTTCACATTCATAGCAAGGGCAACGTACTCCTTTCTGGGATGCCTAGGCAGAGTGTTCCAGTCGTCAAAAGGCCTCGCGAAAGCAGCGCCTGGCAGATTCTCTTTGCAAGTGGATCGTCCTCAGTGACTGAAACAGAACTGCACTGTTACTGCACAACGTGCTTGTGATTCAGTCTGGGACACAGGATAGCAATCTCACAGAGGCGAAAGCTAACCTTTGCATCCAGCCTGAAGACCAGTACATTTTTCACACTTCACACTGTTAAGTATGTGCAACAGCCATGCTCACCGAGGCCTACCTAAGGTACTGAAATACTTACCCATTTCATCCAATGCAGAGGCCCCTGTGCCCAAAGGGTCTCCAGGGAAGAGCCCTGTGGGTCCCGTGTGTTTCCTTGAGGTAGTCAGAAACTACTGAGGATAACCTTATGAGCTCAAGTTTGAAACCGGGCAACCCTGGCAAAACCTTCATTTCGTCCGTGGTAGGCGAGACAGGTGCGGTTTGAAAGCTGCCAGAAGATCACTCCTGCTGCCCATCTTCTCTTTGCTGCCTGACGACATCACGAAAGAACTTGAGTGTGTGTAATCGTTTGAGGCATGCTGGTCTCGGTTCCTTGCTGGGAGCTCCTCCAGGAGCACACTGGAGCTTGGCGGCAAAGAACTGGCACCCCTGTGCTCAAGTAAAAGTCCAGATTTCTCCCATAGTCAGCTTAGCTATGCCCTAGAAGCGAAGAAGCATGTGATAGAGGAAGGCTGCAACACTGTTTGGTATTTCACGACTCATTGTGCACTCACCTTCGTTGTAACATCTGTGAAAGGGCACTGAATGCCGTCCAAATCTTCTGCTGTGTTTGAGTCCCAGGAAGCAACTGGGTTCGTTGGCTTTAAGGCTGTGAACGTGCAGCGGTAATGGCAAAGCCCTGCCTGGATTGCTCCACAGCTCTCGTTCATACAGCATTCAAACGGCCTCAGGAACGCCGTTCCAAGCAGCCTTACATTCCATGCTGGCGTAGCCAGGGAGGCATTTGGATTCTTCGGAGAAACACCTCTGTGCCTCACAAGTGAAACCTGTGGGCTCCCAAATACGTCTCCCTAAGGCAGTCGGAAGCTACATGTTTAGTTCCAGCCTGAAAACAACGGACAGCTTTTTCTGTGACAATGCTGGACTTCTGGGACCATCCAGATTCACCAAGGCCTAACTTTTGCCCGGCGGGGGAATGCTCTTCTGCACGTACAGCACTCCCCACGTGAAAACCTTTCTTAGCAGAAGGAGGCAGTATTTCCCTGGTAGTTGAGAGGTAGGCAGAAGCTTCAGATAAACATGCTGTGTCATCAAGCTTCAAGTGGAACACCGATGGGAACGTTCGCATTCTCCTGGAATGGAAGCCACTTGCTTTGGGCTTCAAGGCTGGCTGAACAGCCTTAGCGGCTCATCTTCTCTTCACTGCAGGAATGTGGCTTTGGGCCAAGGCTGCGTTCTCTCAATGGCAATAATGTGCTGGCAATTGCTTTCTAGAAACTCATCCCACGGCACTGCAGATTCAGCTCCATACAAATGAAAGGTGACCTAAGTCTACCAGGTAAAGTCCAGTGTTTCACATCAGCAGAGTTGAGTGTGCAGTGGTAGCCACGAAGCCATACTCTGAAAAGGAGTGCCTTAACTCTGCTATGCCCCTGGGAACACAGAGGGCAGTGTATCGTGCACCAGTCTCTCATGATGACCACTGTGTGCTACAAGAGCGGTCGCTGGCTTCTGAGGAAGCCTAGGCGAAGTAGGTCCCCGGGAGCAGTCTTCACATTCATAGCAAGGGCAACGTACTCCTTTCTGGGATGCCTAGGCAGAGTGTTCCAGTCGTCAAAAGGCCTCGCGAAAGCAGCGCCTGGCAGATTCTCTTTGCAAGTGGATCGTCCTCAGTGACTGAAACAGAACTGCACTGTTACTGCACAATGTGCTTGTGATTCAGTCTGGGACACAGGATGGCACTCTCACAGAGGCGAAAGCTAACCTTTGCATCCAGCCTGAAGACCAGTATATTTTTCACACTTCCACTGTTGTATGTGCAACAGCCATGGTCCTCGAAGCCTACCTAAGGTACTGAAATACTTACCCATTTCATCCTATGCAGAGGTCCCTGTGCCCAAAGGGTCTCCAGGGAAGAGCCCTGTGGGTCCCGTGTGTTTCCTTGAGGTAGTCAGAAACTACTGAGGATAACCTTATGAGCTCAAGTTTGAAACCGGGCAACCCTGGCAAAACCTTCATTTCGTCCGTGGTAGGCGAGACAGGTGCGGTTTGAAAGCTGCCAGAAGATCACTCCTGCTGCCCATCTTTTCTTTGTTGCCTGACGGCATCACGAAAGAACTTGAGTGTACTCGTATGAGGCATGCTGGTCTCGGTTCCTTGCTGGGAGTTCCTCCAGGAGCACACTGGAGCTTGGCGGCAAAGAACTGGCACCCCTGGGCTCAAGTAAAAGTCCCAATTTCTCCCTTAGTAAGCTGAGCTATGCCCTAGGAGCGAAGAAGCATGTGTTAAAGGAAGGCTGCCACACTGTTACGTATTTCACGATTCATTGTGCACTCACCTTCGTTGTAACATCTGTGAAAGGGCACTGAATGCTATCCTAGTCTTCAGCTGCGTTTGAGTCCCAGGAAGCAACTGGGTTCGTTGGCTTACAGGCTGTGATCGTGCAGCGGTAATGGCAAAGATCTGCCCGGATCGCTCGACAGCTCTCGTTTGTACAGCATTCAAACGGCCTCAGGAACGCCGTTCCAAGCAGCCTTACATTCCATGCTGGCGTAGCCAGGGAGGCATTTGGATTCTTCGGAGAAACACCACTGTGCCTCACCAGTGAAACCTGTGGGCTCCCAAATACGTCTCCCTACGGCAGTCGGATGCTAGATGTTTAGTTCCAGCCTGAAAACAACGGACAGCTTTTTCTGTGACAATGCTGGACTTCTGGGATCATCCAGATTCACCAAGGCCTAACTTTTGCCCAGCAGGGGAATGCTCTTCTGCACGTACAGCACTCCCCACGTGAAAACCTTTCTTAGCAGAAGGAGGCAGTCTTTCCCTAGTACTACATAGCTAGGCTTAATCTTCAGATAATATGCTGTGTCATCAAGCTTGAAAGTGGGACACCGATGGGAGCCTTTTATTCTCCTGGAATGGAAGTCACTTGCTTGGGCTTCAGGCTGCCTAAACAGCCTTAGTGGCTCATCTTCTCTTCACTGCAGGAATGTGGCTTTGGGCCAAGGCTGCGTTCTCTCAATGGCAATAATGTGCTGGCAATTGCTTTCTAGAAACTCATCCCACGGCACTCCAGAATCAGATCAATACAAATGAAAGGTGACCTAAGTCCTCGGGGTAAGGTCCAGTGTTTCACATCAGTAGAGTTGAGTGTGCAGTGGTAGCAACGAAGCCATACTCTGAAAAGGAGTGCCTTAACTCTGCTATGCCCCTGGGGACACATAGGGCAGTGTATCGTGCACCAATCTCTCATGATGACCACTGTGTGCCAGAAGAGCGGTCGCTGGCTTCTGAGGAAGCCTAGGCGAAGTAGGTCCCCGGGAGCACTCTTCACATTCATAGCAAGGGCAACGTACTCCTTTCTGGGATGCCTAGGCAGAGTGTTCCAGTCGTCAAAAGGCCTCGCGAAAGCAGCGCCTGGCAGATTCTCTTTGCAAGTGGATCGTCCTCAGTGACTGAAACAGAACTGCACTGTTACTGCACAACGTGCTTGTGATTCAGTCTGGGACACAGGATAGCAATCTCACAGAGGCGAAAGCTAACCTTTGCATCCAGCCTGAAGACCAGTACATTTTTCACACTTCACACTGTTAAGTATGTGCAACAGCCATGCTCACCGAGGCCTACCTAAGGTACTGAAATACTTACCCATTTCATCCAATGCAGAGGCCCCTGTGCCCAAAGGGTCTCCAGGGAAGAGCCCTGTGGGTCCCGTGTGTTTCCTTGAGGTAGTCAGAAACTACTGAGGATAACCTTATGAGCTCAAGTTTGAAACCGGGCAACCCTGGCAAAACCTTCATTTCGTCCGTGGTAGGCGAGACAGGTGCGGTTTGAAAGCTGCCAGAAGATCACTCCTGCTGCCCATCTTCTCTTTGCTGCCTGACGACATCACGAAAGAACTTGAGTGTGTGTAATCGTTTGAGGCATGCTGGTCTCGGTTCCTTGCTGGGAGCTCCTCCAGGAGCACACTGGAGCTTGGCGGCAAAGAACTGGCACCCCTGTGCTCAAGTAAAAGTCCAGATTTCTCCCATAGTCAGCTTAGCTATGCCCTAGAAGCGAAGAAGCATGTGATAGAGGAAGGCTGCAACACTGTTTGGTATTTCACGACTCATTGTGCACTCACCTTCGTTGTAACATCTGTGAAAGGGCACTGAATGCCGTCCAAATCTTCTGCTGTGTTTGAGTCCCAGGAAGCAACTGGGTTCGTTGGCTTTAAGGCTGTGAACGTGCAGCGGTAATGGCAAAGCCCTGCCTGGATTGCTCCACAGCTCTCGTTCATACAGCATTCAAACGGCCTCAGGAACGCCGTTCCAAGCAGCCTTACATTCCATGCTGGCGTAGCCAGGGAGGCATTTGGATTCTTCGGAGAAACACCTCTGTGCCTCACAAGTGAAACCTGTGGGCTCCCAAATACGTCTCCCTAAGGCAGTCGGAAGCTACATGTTTAGTTCCAGCCTGAAAACAACGGACAGCTTTTTCTGTGACAATGCTGGACTTCTGGGACCATCCAGATTCACCAAGGCCTAACTTTTGCCCGGCGGGGGAATGCTCTTCTGCACGTACAGCACTCCCCACGTGAAAACCTTTCTTAGCAGAAGGAGGCAGTATTTCCCTGGTAGTTGAGAGGTAGGCAGAAGCTTCAGATAAACATGCTGTGTCATCAAGCTTCAAGTGGAACACCGATGGGAACGTTCGCATTCTCCTGGAATGGAAGCCACTTGCTTTGGGCTTCAAGGCTGGCTGAACAGCCTTAGCGGCTCATCTTCTCTTCACTGCAGGAATGTGGCTTTGGGCCAAGGCTGCGTTCTCTCAATGGCAATAATGTGCTGGCAATTGCTTTCTAGAAACTCATCCCACGGCACTGCAGATTCAGCTCCATACAAATGAAAGGTGACCTAAGTCTACCAGGTAAAGTCCAGTGTTTCACATCAGCAGAGTTGAGTGTGCAGTGGTAGCCACGAAGCCATACTCTGAAAAGGAGTGCCTTAACTCTGCTATGCCCCTGGGAACACAGAGGGCAGTGTATCGTGCACCAGTCTCTCATGATGACCACTGTGTGCTACAAGAGCGGTCGCTGGCTTCTGAGGAAGCCTAGGCGAAGTAGGTCCCCGGGAGCAGTCTTCACATTCATAGCAAGGGCAACGTACTCCTTTCTGGGATGCCTAGGCAGAGTGTTCCAGTCGTCAAAAGGCCTCGCGAAAGCAGCGCCTGGCAGATTCTCTTTGCAAGTGGATCGTCCTCAGTGACTGAAACAGAACTGCACTGTTACTGCACAATGTGCTTGTGATTCAGTCTGGGACACAGGATGGCACTCTCACAGAGGCGAAAGCTAACCTTTGCATCCAGCCTGAAGACCAGTATATTTTTCACACTTCCACTGTTGTATGTGCAACAGCCATGGTCCTCGAAGCCTACCTAAGGTACTGAAATACTTACCCATTTCATCCTATGCAGAGGTCCCTGTGCCCAAAGGGTCTCCAGGGAAGAGCCCTGTGGGTCCCGTGTGTTTCCTTGAGGTAGTCAGAAACTACTGAGGATAACCTTATGAGCTCAAGTTTGAAACCGGGCAACCCTGGCAAAACCTTCATTTCGTCCGTGGTAGGCGAGACAGGTGCGGTTTGAAAGCTGCCAGAAGATCACTCCTGCTGCCCATCTTTTCTTTGTTGCCTGACGGCATCACGAAAGAACTTGAGTGTACTCGTATGAGGCATGCTGGTCTCGGTTCCTTGCTGGGAGTTCCTCCAGGAGCACACTGGAGCTTGGCGGCAAAGAACTGGCACCCCTGGGCTCAAGTAAAAGTCCCAATTTCTCCCTTAGTAAGCTGAGCTATGCCCTAGGAGCGAAGAAGCATGTGTTAAAGGAAGGCTGCCACACTGTTACGTATTTCACGATTCATTGTGCACTCACCTTCGTTGTAACATCTGTGAAAGGGCACTGAATGCTATCCTAGTCTTCAGCTGCGTTTGAGTCCCAGGAAGCAACTGGGTTCGTTGGCTTACAGGCTGTGATCGTGCAGCGGTAATGGCAAAGATCTGCCCGGATCGCTCGACAGCTCTCGTTTGTACAGCATTCAAACGGCCTCAGGAACGCCGTTCCAAGCAGCCTTACATTCCATGCTGGCGTAGCCAGGGAGGCATTTGGATTCTTCGGAGAAACACCACTGTGCCTCACCAGTGAAACCTGTGGGCTCCCAAATACGTCTCCCTACGGCAGTCGGATGCTAGATGTTTAGTTCCAGCCTGAAAACAACGGACAGCTTTTTCTGTGACAATGCTGGACTTCTGGGATCATCCAGATTCACCAAGGCCTAACTTTTGCCCAGCAGGGGAATGCTCTTCTGCACGTACAGCACTCCCCACGTGAAAACCTTTCTTAGCAGAAGGAGGCAGTCTTTCCCTAGTACTACATAGCTAGGCTTAATCTTCAGATAATATGCTGTGTCATCAAGCTTGAAAGTGGGACACCGATGGGAGCCTTTTATTCTCCTGGAATGGAAGTCACTTGCTTGGGCTTCAGGCTGCCTAAACAGCCTTAGTGGCTCATCTTCTCTTCACTGCAGGAATGTGGCTTTGGGCCAAGGCTGCGTTCTCTCAATGGCAATAATGTGCTGGCAATTGCTTTCTAGAAACTCATCCCACGGCACTCCAGAATCAGATCAATACAAATGAAAGGTGACCTAAGTCCTCGGGGTAAGGTCCAGTGTTTCACATCAGTAGAGTTGAGTGTGCAGTGGTAGCAACGAAGCCATACTCTGAAAAGGAGTGCCTTAACTCTGCTATGCCCCTGGGGACACATAGGGCAGTGTATCGTGCACCAATCTCTCATGATGACCACTGTGTGCCAGAAGAGCGGTCGCTGGCTTCTGAGGAAGCCTAGGCGAAGTAGGTCCCCGGGAGCACTCTTCACATTCATAGCAAGGGCAACGTACTCCTTTCTGGGATGCCTAGGCAGAGTGTTCCAGTCGTCAAAAGGCCTCGCGAAAGCAGCGCCTGGCAGATTCTCTTTGCAAGTGGATCGTCCTCAGTGACTGAAACAGAACTGCACTGTTACTGCACAACGTGCTTGTGATTCAGTCTGGGACACAGGATAGCAATCTCACAGAGGCGAAAGCTAACCTTTGCATCCAGCCTGAAGACCAGTACATTTTTCACACTTCACACTGTTAAGTATGTGCAACAGCCATGCTCACCGAGGCCTACCTAAGGTACTGAAATACTTACCCATTTCATCCAATGCAGAGGCCCCTGTGCCCAAAGGGTCTCCAGGGAAGAGCCCTGTGGGTCCCGTGTGTTTCCTTGAGGTAGTCAGAAACTACTGAGGATAACCTTATGAGCTCAAGTTTGAAACCGGGCAACCCTGGCAAAACCTTCATTTCGTCCGTGGTAGGCGAGACAGGTGCGGTTTGAAAGCTGCCAGAAGATCACTCCTGCTGCCCATCTTCTCTTTGCTGCCTGACGACATCACGAAAGAACTTGAGTGTGTGTAATCGTTTGAGGCATGCTGGTCTCGGTTCCTTGCTGGGAGCTCCTCCAGGAGCACACTGGAGCTTGGCGGCAAAGAACTGGCACCCCTGTGCTCAAGTAAAAGTCCAGATTTCTCCCATAGTCAGCTTAGCTATGCCCTAGAAGCGAAGAAGCATGTGATAGAGGAAGGCTGCAACACTGTTTGGTATTTCACGACTCATTGTGCACTCACCTTCGTTGTAACATCTGTGAAAGGGCACTGAATGCCGTCCAAATCTTCTGCTGTGTTTGAGTCCCAGGAAGCAACTGGGTTCGTTGGCTTTAAGGCTGTGAACGTGCAGCGGTAATGGCAAAGCCCTGCCTGGATTGCTCCACAGCTCTCGTTCATACAGCATTCAAACGGCCTCAGGAACGCCGTTCCAAGCAGCCTTACATTCCATGCTGGCGTAGCCAGGGAGGCATTTGGATTCTTCGGAGAAACACCTCTGTGCCTCACAAGTGAAACCTGTGGGCTCCCAAATACGTCTCCCTAAGGCAGTCGGAAGCTACATGTTTAGTTCCAGCCTGAAAACAACGGACAGCTTTTTCTGTGACAATGCTGGACTTCTGGGACCATCCAGATTCACCAAGGCCTAACTTTTGCCCGGCGGGGGAATGCTCTTCTGCACGTACAGCACTCCCCACGTGAAAACCTTTCTTAGCAGAAGGAGGCAGTATTTCCCTGGTAGTTGAGAGGTAGGCAGAAGCTTCAGATAAACATGCTGTGTCATCAAGCTTCAAGTGGAACACCGATGGGAACGTTCGCATTCTCCTGGAATGGAAGCCACTTGCTTTGGGCTTCAAGGCTGGCTGAACAGCCTTAGCGGCTCATCTTCTCTTCACTGCAGGAATGTGGCTTTGGGCCAAGGCTGCGTTCTCTCAATGGCAATAATGTGCTGGCAATTGCTTTCTAGAAACTCATCCCACGGCACTGCAGATTCAGCTCCATACAAATGAAAGGTGACCTAAGTCTACCAGGTAAAGTCCAGTGTTTCACATCAGCAGAGTTGAGTGTGCAGTGGTAGCCACGAAGCCATACTCTGAAAAGGAGTGCCTTAACTCTGCTATGCCCCTGGGAACACAGAGGGCAGTGTATCGTGCACCAGTCTCTCATGATGACCACTGTGTGCTACAAGAGCGGTCGCTGGCTTCTGAGGAAGCCTAGGCGAAGTAGGTCCCCGGGAGCAGTCTTCACATTCATAGCAAGGGCAACGTACTCCTTTCTGGGATGCCTAGGCAGAGTGTTCCAGTCGTCAAAAGGCCTCGCGAAAGCAGCGCCTGGCAGATTCTCTTTGCAAGTGGATCGTCCTCAGTGACTGAAACAGAACTGCACTGTTACTGCACAATGTGCTTGTGATTCAGTCTGGGACACAGGATGGCACTCTCACAGAGGCGAAAGCTAACCTTTGCATCCAGCCTGAAGACCAGTATATTTTTCACACTTCCACTGTTGTATGTGCAACAGCCATGGTCCTCGAAGCCTACCTAAGGTACTGAAATACTTACCCATTTCATCCTATGCAGAGGTCCCTGTGCCCAAAGGGTCTCCAGGGAAGAGCCCTGTGGGTCCCGTGTGTTTCCTTGAGGTAGTCAGAAACTACTGAGGATAACCTTATGAGCTCAAGTTTGAAACCGGGCAACCCTGGCAAAACCTTCATTTCGTCCGTGGTAGGCGAGACAGGTGCGGTTTGAAAGCTGCCAGAAGATCACTCCTGCTGCCCATCTTTTCTTTGTTGCCTGACGGCATCACGAAAGAACTTGAGTGTACTCGTATGAGGCATGCTGGTCTCGGTTCCTTGCTGGGAGTTCCTCCAGGAGCACACTGGAGCTTGGCGGCAAAGAACTGGCACCCCTGGGCTCAAGTAAAAGTCCCAATTTCTCCCTTAGTAAGCTGAGCTATGCCCTAGGAGCGAAGAAGCATGTGTTAAAGGAAGGCTGCCACACTGTTACGTATTTCACGATTCATTGTGCACTCACCTTCGTTGTAACATCTGTGAAAGGGCACTGAATGCTATCCTAGTCTTCAGCTGCGTTTGAGTCCCAGGAAGCAACTGGGTTCGTTGGCTTACAGGCTGTGATCGTGCAGCGGTAATGGCAAAGATCTGCCCGGATCGCTCGACAGCTCTCGTTTGTACAGCATTCAAACGGCCTCAGGAACGCCGTTCCAAGCAGCCTTACATTCCATGCTGGCGTAGCCAGGGAGGCATTTGGATTCTTCGGAGAAACACCACTGTGCCTCACCAGTGAAACCTGTGGGCTCCCAAATACGTCTCCCTATGGCAGTCGGATGCTAGATGTTTAGTTCCAGCCTGAAAACAACGGACAGCTTTTTCTGTGACAATGCTGGACTTCTGGGATCATCCAGATTCACCAAGGCCTAACTTTTGCCCAGCAGGGGAATGCTCTTCTGCACGTACAGCACTCCCCACGTGAAAACCTTTCTTAGCAGAAGGAGGCAGTCTTTCCCTAGTACTACATAGCTAGGCTTAATCTTCAGATAATATGCTGTGTCATCAAGCTTGAAAGTGGGACACCGATGGGAGCCTTTTATTCTCCTGGAATGGAAGTCACTTGCTTGGGCTTCAGGCTGCCTAAACAGCCTTAGTGGCTCATCTTCTCTTCACTGCAGGAATGTGGCTTTGGGCCAAGGCTGCGTTCTCTCAATGGCAATAATGTGCTGGCAATTGCTTTCTAGAAACTCATCCCACGGCACTCCAGAATCAGATCAATACAAATGAAAGGTGACCTAAGTCCTCGGGGTAAGGTCCAGTGTTTCACATCAGTAGAGTTGAGTGTGCAGTGGTAGCAACGAAGCCATACTCTGAAAAGGAGTGCCTTAACTCTGCTATGCCCCTGGGGACACATAGGGCAGTGTATCGTGCACCAATCTCTCATGATGACCACTGTGTGCCAGAAGAGCGGTCGCTGGCTTCTGAGGAAGCCTAGGCGAAGTAGGTCCCCGGGAGCACTCTTCACATTCATAGCAAGGGCAACGTACTCCTTTCTGGGATGCCTAGGCAGAGTGTTCCAGTCGTCAAAAGGCCTCGCGAAAGCAGCGCCTGGCAGATTCTCTTTGCAAGTGGATCGTCCTCAGTGACTGAAACAGAACTGCACTGTTACTGCACAACGTGCTTGTGATTCAGTCTGGGACACAGGATAGCAATCTCACAGAGGCGAAAGCTAACCTTTGCATCCAGCCTGAAGACCAGTACATTTTTCACACTTCACACTGTTAAGTATGTGCAACAGCCATGCTCACCGAGGCCTACCTAAGGTACTGAAATACTTACCCATTTCATCCAATGCAGAGGCCCCTGTGCCCAAAGGGTCTCCAGGGAAGAGCCCTGTGGGTCCCGTGTGTTTCCTTGAGGTAGTCAGAAACTACTGAGGATAACCTTATGAGCTCAAGTTTGAAACCGGGCAACCCTGGCAAAACCTTCATTTCGTCCGTGGTAGGCGAGACAGGTGCGGTTTGAAAGCTGCCAGAAGATCACTCCTGCTGCCCATCTTCTCTTTGCTGCCTGACGACATCACGAAAGAACTTGAGTGTGTGTAATCGTTTGAGGCATGCTGGTCTCGGTTCCTTGCTGGGAGCTCCTCCAGGAGCACACTGGAGCTTGGCGGCAAAGAACTGGCACCCCTGTGCTCAAGTAAAAGTCCAGATTTCTCCCATAGTCAGCTTAGCTATGCCCTAGAAGCGAAGAAGCATGTGATAGAGGAAGGCTGCAACACTGTTTGGTATTTCACGACTCATTGTGCACTCACCTTCGTTGTAACATCTGTGAAAGGGCACTGAATGCCGTCCAAATCTTCTGCTGTGTTTGAGTCCCAGGAAGCAACTGGGTTCGTTGGCTTTAAGGCTGTGAACGTGCAGCAGTAATGGCAAAGCCCTGCCTGGATTGCTCCACAGCTCTCGTTCATACAGCATTCAAACGGCCTCAGGAACGCCGTTCCAAGCAGCCTTACATTCCATGCTGGCGTAGCCAGGGAGGCATTTGGATTCTTCGGAGAAACACCTCTGTGCCTCACAAGTGAAACCTGTGGGCTCCCAAATACGTCTCCCTAAGGCAGTCGGAAGCTACATGTTTAGTTCCAGCCTGAAAACAACGGACAGCTTTTTCTGTGACAATGCTGGACTTCTGGGACCATCCAGATTCACCAAGGCCTAACTTTTGCCCGGCGGGGGAATGCTCTTCTGCACGTACAGCACTCCCCACGTGAAAACCTTTCTTAGCAGAAGGAGGCAGTATTTCCCTGGTAGTTGAGAGGTAGGCAGAAGCTTCAGATAAACATGCTGTGTCATCAAGCTTCAAGTGGAACACCGATGGGAACGTTCGCATTCTCCTGGAATGGAAGCCACTTGCTTTGGGCTTCAAGGCTGGCTGAACAGCCTTAGCGGCTCATCTTCTCTTCACTGCAGGAATGTGGCTTTGGGCCAAGGCTGCGTTCTCTCAATGGCAATAATGTGCTGGCAATTGCTTTCTAGAAACTCATCCCACGGCACTGCAGATTCAGCTCCATACAAATGAAAGGTGACCTAAGTCTACCAGGTAAAGTCCAGTGTTTCACATCAGCAGAGTTGAGTGTGCAGTGGTAGCCACGAAGCCATACTCTGAAAAGGAGTGCCTTAACTCTGCTATGCCCCTGGGAACACAGAGGGCAGTGTATCGTGCACCAGTCTCTCATGATGACCACTGTGTGCTACAAGAGCGGTCGCTGGCTTCTGAGGAAGCCTAGGCGAAGTAGGTCCCCGGGAGCAGTCTTCACATTCATAGCAAGGGCAACGTACTCCTTTCTGGGATGCCTAGGCAGAGTGTTCCAGTCGTCAAAAGGCCTCGCGAAAGCAGCGCCTGGCAGATTCTCTTTGCAAGTGGATCGTCCTCAGTGACTGAAACAGAACTGCACTGTTACTGCACAATGTGCTTGTGATTCAGTCTGGGACACAGGATGGCACTCTCACAGAGGCGAAAGCTAACCTTTGCATCCAGCCTGAAGACCAGTATATTTTTCACACTTCCACTGTTGTATGTGCAACAGCCATGGTCCTCGAAGCCTACCTAAGGTACTGAAATACTTACCCATTTCATCCTATGCAGAGGTCCCTGTGCCCAAAGGGTCTCCAGGGAAGAGCCCTGTGGGTCCCGTGTGTTTCCTTGAGGTAGTCAGAAACTACTGAGGATAACCTTATGAGCTCAAGTTTGAAACCGGGCAACCCTGGCAAAACCTTCATTTCGTCCGTGGTAGGCGAGACAGGTGCGGTTTGAAAGCTGCCAGAAGATCACTCCTGCTGCCCATCTTTTCTTTGTTGCCTGACGGCATCACGAAAGAACTTGAGTGTACTCGTATGAGGCATGCTGGTCTCGGTTCCTTGCTGGGAGTTCCTCCAGGAGCACACTGGAGCTTGGCGGCAAAGAACTGGCACCCCTGGGCTCAAGTAAAAGTCCCAATTTCTCCCTTAGTAAGCTGAGCTATGCCCTAGGAGCGAAGAAGCATGTGTTAAAGGAAGGCTGCCACACTGTTACGTATTTCACGATTCATTGTGCACTCACCTTCGTTGTAACATCTGTGAAAGGGCACTGAATGCTATCCTAGTCTTCAGCTGCGTTTGAGTCCCAGGAAGCAACTGGGTTCGTTGGCTTACAGGCTGTGATCGTGCAGCGGTAATGGCAAAGATCTGCCCGGATCGCTCGACAGCTCTCGTTTGTACAGCATTCAAACGGCCTCAGGAACGCCGTTCCAAGCAGCCTTACATTCCATGCTGGCGTAGCCAGGGAGGCATTTGGATTCTTCGGAGAAACACCACTGTGCCTCACCAGTGAAACCTGTGGGCTCCCAAATACGTCTCCCTACGGCAGTCGGATGCTAGATGTTTAGTTCCAGCCTGAAAACAACGGACAGCTTTTTCTGTGACAATGCTGGACTTCTGGGATCATCCAGATTCACCAAGGCCTAACTTTTGCCCAGCAGGGGAATGCTCTTCTGCACGTACAGCACTCCCCACGTGAAAACCTTTCTTAGCAGAAGGAGGCAGTCTTTCCCTAGTACTACATAGCTAGGCTTAATCTTCAGATAATATGCTGTGTCATCAAGCTTGAAAGTGGGACACCGATGGGAGCCTTTTATTCTCCTGGAATGGAAGTCACTTGCTTGGGCTTCAGGCTGCCTAAACAGCCTTAGTGGCTCATCTTCTCTTCACTGCAGGAATGTGGCTTTGGGCCAAGGCTGCGTTCTCTCAATGGCAATAATGTGCTGGCAATTGCTTTCTAGAAACTCATCCCACGGCACTCCAGAATCAGATCAATACAAATGAAAGGTGACCTAAGTCCTCGGGGTAAGGTCCAGTGTTTCACATCAGTAGAGTTGAGTGTGCAGTGGTAGCAACGAAGCCATACTCTGAAAAGGAGTGCCTTAACTCTGCTATGCCCCTGGGGACACATAGGGCAGTGTATCGTGCACCAATCTCTCATGATGACCACTGTGTGCCAGAAGAGCGGTCGCTGGCTTCTGAGGAAGCCTAGGCGAAGTAGGTCCCCGGGAGCACTCTTCACATTCATAGCAAGGGCAACGTACTCCTTTCTGGGATGCCTAGGCAGAGTGTTCCAGTCGTCAAAAGGCCTCGCGAAAGCAGCGCCTGGCAGATTCTCTTTGCAAGTGGATCGTCCTCAGTGACTGAAACAGAACTGCACTGTTACTGCACAACGTGCTTGTGATTCAGTCTGGGACACAGGATAGCAATCTCACAGAGGCGAAAGCTAACCTTTGCATCCAGCCTGAAGACCAGTACATTTTTCACACTTCACACTGTTAAGTATGTGCAACAGCCATGCTCACCGAGGCCTACCTAAGGTACTGAAATACCCATTTCATCCAATGCAGAGGCCCCTGTGCCCAAAGGGTCTCCAGGGAAGAGCCCTGTGGGTCCCGTGTGTTTCCTTGAGGTAGTCAGAAACTACTGAGGATAACCTTATGAGCTCAAGTTTGAAACCGGGCAACCCTGGCAAAACCTTCATTTCGTCCGTGGTAGGCGAGACAGGTGCGGTTTGAAAGCTGCCAGAAGATCACTCCTGCTGCCCATCTTCTCTTTGCTGCCTGACGACATCACGAAAGAACTTGAGTGTGTGTAATCGTTTGAGGCATGCTGGTCTCGGTTCCTTGCTGGGAGCTCCTCCAGGAGCACACTGGAGCTTGGCGGCAAAGAACTGGCACCCCTGTGCTCAAGTAAAAGTCCAGATTTCTCCCATAGTCAGCTTAGCTATGCCCTAGAAGCGAAGAAGCATGTGATAGAGGAAGGCTGCAACACTGTTTGGTATTTCACGACTCATTGTGCACTCACCTTCGTTGTAACATCTGTGAAAGGGCACTGAATGCCGTCCAAATCTTCTGCTGTGTTTGAGTCCCAGGAAGCAACTGGGTTCGTTGGCTTTAAGGCTGTGAACGTGCAGCGGTAATGGCAAAGCCCTGCCTGGATTGCTCCACAGCTCTCGTTCATACAGCATTCAAACGGCCTCAGGAACGCCGTTCCAAGCAGCCTTACATTCCATGCTGGCGTAGCCAGGGAGGCATTTGGATTCTTCGGAGAAACACCTCTGTGCCTCACAAGTGAAACCTGTGGGCTCCCAAATACGTCTCCCTAAGGCAGTCGGAAGCTACATGTTTAGTTCCAGCCTGAAAACAACGGACAGCTTTTTCTGTGACAATGCTGGACTTCTGGGACCATCCAGATTCACCAAGGCCTAACTTTTGCCCGGCGGGGGAATGCTCTTCTGCACGTACAGCACTCCCCACGTGAAAACCTTTCTTAGCAGAAGGAGGCAGTATTTCCCTGGTAGTTGAGAGGTAGGCAGAAGCTTCAGATAAACATGCTGTGTCATCAAGCTTCAAGTGGAACACCGATGGGAACGTTCGCATTCTCCTGGAATGGAAGCCACTTGCTTTGGGCTTCAAGGCTGGCTGAACAGCCTTAGCGGCTCATCTTCTCTTCACTGCAGGAATGTGGCTTTGGGCCAAGGCTGCGTTCTCTCAATGGCAATAATGTGCTGGCAATTGCTTTCTAGAAACTCATCCCACGGCACTGCAGATTCAGCTCCATACAAATGAAAGGTGACCTAAGTCTACCAGGTAAAGTCCAGTGTTTCACATCAGCAGAGTTGAGTGTGCAGTGGTAGCCACGAAGCCATACTCTGAAAAGGAGTGCCTTAACTCTGCTATGCCCCTGGGAACACAGAGGGCAGTGTATCGTGCACCAGTCTCTCATGATGACCACTGTGTGCTACAAGAGCGGTCGCTGGCTTCTGAGGAAGCCTAGGCGAAGTAGGTCCCCGGGAGCAGTCTTCACATTCATAGCAAGGGCAACGTACTCCTTTCTGGGATGCCTAGGCAGAGTGTTCCAGTCGTCAAAAGGCCTCGCGAAAGCAGCGCCTGGCAGATTCTCTTTGCAAGTGGATCGTCCTCAGTGACTGAAACAGAACTGCACTGTTACTGCACAATGTGCTTGTGATTCAGTCTGGGACACAGGATGGCACTCTCACAGAGGCGAAAGCTAACCTTTGCATCCAGCCTGAAGACCAGTATATTTTTCACACTTCCACTGTTGTATGTGCAACAGCCATGGTCCTCGAAGCCTACCTAAGGTACTGAAATACTTACCCATTTCATCCTATGCAGAGGTCCCTGTGCCCAAAGGGTCTCCAGGGAAGAGCCCTGTGGGTCCCGTGTGTTTCCTTGAGGTAGTCAGAAACTACTGAGGATAACCTTATGAGCTCAAGTTTGAAACCGGGCAACCCTGGCAAAACCTTCATTTCGTCCGTGGTAGGCGAGACAGGTGCGGTTTGAAAGCTGCCAGAAGATCACTCCTGCTGCCCATCTTTTCTTTGTTGCCTGACGGCATCACGAAAGAACTTGAGTGTACTCGTATGAGGCATGCTGGTCTCGGTTCCTTGCTGGGAGTTCCTCCAGGAGCACACTGGAGCTTGGCGGCAAAGAACTGGCACCCCTGGGCTCAAGTAAAAGTCCCAATTTCTCCCTTAGTAAGCTGAGCTATGCCCTAGGAGCGAAGAAGCATGTGTTAAAGGAAGGCTGCCACACTGTTACGTATTTCACGATTCATTGTGCACTCACCTTCGTTGTAACATCTGTGAAAGGGCACTGAATGCTATCCTAGTCTTCAGCTGCGTTTGAGTCCCAGGAAGCAACTGGGTTCGTTGGCTTACAGGCTGTGATCGTGCAGCGGTAATGGCAAAGATCTGCCCGGATCGCTCGACAGCTCTCGTTTGTACAGCATTCAAACGGCCTCAGGAACGCCGTTCCAAGCAGCCTTACATTCCATGCTGGCGTAGCCAGGGAGGCATTTGGATTCTTCGGAGAAACACCACTGTGCCTCACCAGTGAAACCTGTGGGCTCCCAAATACGTCTCCCTACGGCAGTCGGATGCTAGATGTTTAGTTCCAGCCTGAAAACAACGGACAGCTTTTTCTGTGACAATGCTGGACTTCTGGGATCATCCAGATTCACCAAGGCCTAACTTTTGCCCAGCAGGGGAATGCTCTTCTGCACGTACAGCACTCCCCACGTGAAAACCTTTCTTAGCAGAAGGAGGCAGTCTTTCCCTAGTACTACATAGCTAGGCTTAATCTTCAGATAATATGCTGTGTCATCAAGCTTGAAAGTGGGACACCGATGGGAGCCTTTTATTCTCCTGGAATGGAAGTCACTTGCTTGGGCTTCAGGCTGCCTAAACAGCCTTAGTGGCTCATCTTCTCTTCACTGCAGGAATGTGGCTTTGGGCCAAGGCTGCGTTCTCTCAATGGCAATAATGTGCTGGCAATTGCTTTCTAGAAACTCATCCCACGGCACTCCAGAATCAGATCAATACAAATGAAAGGTGACCTAAGTCCTCGGGGTAAGGTCCAGTGTTTCACATCAGTAGAGTTGAGTGTGCAGTGGTAGCAACGAAGCCATACTCTGAAAAGGAGTGCCTTAACTCTGCTATGCCCCTGGGGACACATAGGGCAGTGTATCGTGCACCAATCTCTCATGATGACCACTGTGTGCCAGAAGAGCGGTCGCTGGCTTCTGAGGAAGCCTAGGCGAAGTAGGTCCCCGGGAGCACTCTTCACATTCATAGCAAGGGCAACGTACTCCTTTCTGGGATGCCTAGGCAGAGTGTTCCAGTCGTCAAAAGGCCTCGCGAAAGCAGCGCCTGGCAGATTCTCTTTGCAAGTGGATCGTCCTCAGTGACTGAAACAGAACTGCACTGTTACTGCACAACGTGCTTGTGATTCAGTCTGGGACACAGGATAGCAATCTCACAGAGGCGAAAGCTAACCTTTGCATCCAGCCTGAAGACCAGTACATTTTTCACACTTCACACTGTTAAGTATGTGCAACAGCCATGCTCACCGAGGCCTACCTAAGGTACTGAAATACTTACCCATTTCATCCAATGCAGAGGCCCCTGTGCCCAAAGGGTCTCCAGGGAAGAGCCCTGTGGGTCCCGTGTGTTTCCTTGAGGTAGTCAGAAACTACTGAGGATAACCTTATGAGCTCAAGTTTGAAACCGGGCAACCCTGGCAAAACCTTCATTTCGTCCGTGGTAGGCGAGACAGGTGCGGTTTGAAAGCTGCCAGAAGATCACTCCTGCTGCCCATCTTCTCTTTGCTGCCTGACGACATCACGAAAGAACTTGAGTGTGTGTAATCGTTTGAGGCATGCTGGTCTCGGTTCCTTGCTGGGAGCTCCTCCAGGAGCACACTGGAGCTTGGCGGCAAAGAACTGGCACCCCTGTGCTCAAGTAAAAGTCCAGATTTCTCCCATAGTCAGCTTAGCTATGCCCTAGAAGCGAAGAAGCATGTGATAGAGGAAGGCTGCAACACTGTTTGGTATTTCACGACTCATTGTGCACTCACCTTCGTTGTAACATCTGTGAAAGGGCACTGAATGCCGTCCAAATCTTCTGCTGTGTTTGAGTCCCAGGAAGCAACTGGGTTCGTTGGCTTTAAGGCTGTGAACGTGCAGCGGTAATGGCAAAGCCCTGCCTGGATTGCTCCACAGCTCTCGTTCATACAGCATTCAAACGGCCTCAGGAACGCCGTTCCAAGCAGCCTTACATTCCATGCTGGCGTAGCCAGGGAGGCATTTGGATTCTTCGGAGAAACACCTCTGTGCCTCACAAGTGAAACCTGTGGGCTCCCAAATACGTCTCCCTAAGGCAGTCGGAAGCTACATGTTTAGTTCCAGCCTGAAAACAACGGACAGCTTTTTCTGTGACAATGCTGGACTTCTGGGACCATCCAGATTCACCAAGGCCTAACTTTTGCCCGGCGGGGGAATGCTCTTCTGCACGTACAGCACTCCCCACGTGAAAACCTTTCTTAGCAGAAGGAGGCAGTATTTCCCTGGTAGTTGAGAGGTAGGCAGAAGCTTCAGATAAACATGCTGTGTCATCAAGCTTCAAGTGGAACACCGATGGGAACGTTCGCATTCTCCTGGAATGGAAGCCACTTGCTTTGGGCTTCAAGGCTGGCTGAACAGCCTTAGCGGCTCATCTTCTCTTCACTGCAGGAATGTGGCTTTGGGCCAAGGCTGCGTTCTCTCAATGGCAATAATGTGCTGGCAATTGCTTTCTAGAAACTCATCCCACGGCACTGCAGATTCAGCTCCATACAAATGAAAGGTGACCTAAGTCTACCAGGTAAAGTCCAGTGTTTCACATCAGCAGAGTTGAGTGTGCAGTGGTAGCCACGAAGCCATACTCTGAAAAGGAGTGCCTTAACTCTGCTATGCCCCTGGGAACACAGAGGGCAGTGTATCGTGCACCAGTCTCTCATGATGACCACTGTGTGCTACAAGAGCGGTCGCTGGCTTCTGAGGAAGCCTAGGCGAAGTAGGTCCCCGGGAGCAGTCTTCACATTCATAGCAAGGGCAACGTACTCCTTTCTGGGATGCCTAGGCAGAGTGTTCCAGTCGTCAAAAGGCCTCGCGAAAGCAGCGCCTGGCAGATTCTCTTTGCAAGTGGATCGTCCTCAGTGACTGAAACAGAACTGCACTGTTACTGCACAATGTGCTTGTGATTCAGTCTGGGACACAGGATGGCACTCTCACAGAGGCGAAAGCTAACCTTTGCATCCAGCCTGAAGACCAGTACATTTTTCACACTTCCACTGTTGTATGTGCAACAGCCATGGTCCTCGAAGCCTACCTAAGGTACTGAAATACTTACCCATTTCATCCTATGCAGAGGTCCCTGTGCCCAAAGGGTCTCCAGGGAAGAGCCCTGTGGGTCCCGTGTGTTTCCTTGAGGTAGTCAGAAACTACTGAGGATAACCTTATGAGCTCAAGTTTGAAACCGGGCAACCCTGGCAAAACCTTCATTTCGTCCGTGGTAGGCGAGACAGGTGCGGTTTGAAAGCTGCCAGAAGATCACTCCTGCTGCCCATCTTTTCTTTGTTGCCTGACGGCATCACGAAAGAACTTGAGTGTACTCGTATGAGGCATGCTGGTCTCGGTTCCTTGCTGGGAGTTCCTCCAGGAGCACACTGGAGCTTGGCGGCAAAGAACTGGCACCCCTGGGCTCAAGTAAAAGTCCCAATTTCTCCCTTAGTAAGCTGAGCTATGCCCTAGGAGCGAAGAAGCATGTGTTAAAGGAAGGCTGCCACACTGTTACGTATTTCACGATTCATTGTGCACTCACCTTCGTTGTAACATCTGTGAAAGGGCACTGAATGCTATCCTAGTCTTCAGCTGCGTTTGAGTCCCAGGAAGCAACTGGGTTCGTTGGCTTACAGGCTGTGATCGTGCAGCGGTAATGGCAAAGATCTGCCCGGATCGCTCGACAGCTCTCGTTTGTACAGCATTCAAACGGCCTCAGGAACGCCGTTCCAAGCAGCCTTACATTCCATGCTGGCGTAGCCAGGGAGGCATTTGGATTCTTCGGAGAAACACCACTGTGCCTCACCAGTGAAACCTGTGGGCTCCCAAATACGTCTCCCTACGGCAGTCGGATGCTAGATGTTTAGTTCCAGCCTGAAAACAACGGACAGCTTTTTCTGTGACAATGCTGGACTTCTGGGATCATCCAGATTCACCAAGGCCTAACTTTTGCCCAGCAGGGGAATGCTCTTCTGCACGTACAGCACTCCCCACGTGAAAACCTTTCTTAGCAGAAGGAGGCAGTCTTTCCCTAGTACTACATAGCTAGGCTTAATCTTCAGATAATATGCTGTGTCATCAAGCTTGAAAGTGGGACACCGATGGGAGCCTTTTATTCTCCTGGAATGGAAGTCACTTGCTTGGGCTTCAGGCTGCCTAAACAGCCTTAGTGGCTCATCTTCTCTTCACTGCAGGAATGTGGCTTTGGGCCAAGGCTGCGTTCTCTCAATGGCAATAATGTGCTGGCAATTGCTTTCTAGAAACTCATCCCACGGCACTCCAGAATCAGATCAATACAAATGAAAGGTGACCTAAGTCCTCGGGGTAAGGTCCAGTGTTTCACATCAGTAGAGTTGAGTGTGCAGTGGTAGCAACGAAGCCATACTCTGAAAAGGAGTGCCTTAACTCTGCTATGCCCCTGGGGACACATAGGGCAGTGTATCGTGCACCAATCTCTCATGATGACCACTGTGTGCCAGAAGAGCGGTCGCTGGCTTCTGAGGAAGCCTAGGCGAAGTAGGTCCCCGGGAGCACTCTTCACATTCATAGCAAGGGCAACGTACTCCTTTCTGGGATGCCTAGGCAGAGTGTTCCAGTCGTCAAAAGGCCTCGCGAAAGCAGCGCCTGGCAGATTCTCTTTGCAAGTGGATCGTCCTCAGTGACTGAAACAGAACTGCACTGTTACTGCACAACGTGCTTGTGATTCAGTCTGGGACACAGGATAGCAATCTCACAGAGGCGAAAGCTAACCTTTGCATCCAGCCTGAAGACCAGTACATTTTTCACACTTCACACTGTTAAGTATGTGCAACAGCCATGCTCACCGAGGCCTACCTAAGGTACTGAAATACTTACCCATTTCATCCAATGCAGAGGCCCCTGTGCCCAAAGGGTCTCCAGGGAAGAGCCCTGTGGGTCCCGTGTGTTTCCTTGAGGTAGTCAGAAACTACTGAGGATAACCTTATGAGCTCAAGTTTGAAACCGGGCAACCCTGGCAAAACCTTCATTTCGTCCGTGGTAGGCGAGACAGGTGCGGTTTGAAAGCTGCCAGAAGATCACTCCTGCTGCCCATCTTCTCTTTGCTGCCTGACGACATCACGAAAGAACTTGAGTGTGTGTAATCGTTTGAGGCATGCTGGTCTCGGTTCCTTGCTGGGAGCTCCTCCAGGAGCACACTGGAGCTTGGCGGCAAAGAACTGGCACCCCTGTGCTCAAGTAAAAGTCCAGATTTCTCCCATAGTCAGCTTAGCTATGCCCTAGAAGCGAAGAAGCATGTGATAGAGGAAGGCTGCAACACTGTTTGGTATTTCACGACTCATTGTGCACTCACCTTCGTTGTAACATCTGTGAAAGGGCACTGAATGCCGTCCAAATCTTCTGCTGTGTTTGAGTCCCAGGAAGCAACTGGGTTCGTTGGCTTTAAGGCTGTGAACGTGCAGCGGTAATGGCAAAGCCCTGCCTGGATTGCTCCACAGCTCTCGTTCATACAGCATTCAAACGGCCTCAGGAACGCCGTTCCAAGCAGCCTTACATTCCATGCTGGCGTAGCCAGGGAGGCATTTGGATTCTTCGGAGAAACACCTCTGTGCCTCACAAGTGAAACCTGTGGGCTCCCAAATACGTCTCCCTAAGGCAGTCGGAAGCTACATGTTTAGTTCCAGCCTGAAAACAACGGACAGCTTTTTCTGTGACAATGCTGGACTTCTGGGACCATCCAGATTCACCAAGGCCTAACTTTTGCCCGGCGGGGGAATGCTCTTCTGCACGTACAGCACTCCCCACGTGAAAACCTTTCTTAGCAGAAGGAGGCAGTATTTCCCTGGTAGTTGAGAGGTAGGCAGAAGCTTCAGATAAACATGCTGTGTCATCAAGCTTCAAGTGGAACACCGATGGGAACGTTCGCATTCTCCTGGAATGGAAGCCACTTGCTTTGGGCTTCAAGGCTGGCTGAACAGCCTTAGCGGCTCATCTTCTCTTCACTGCAGGAATGTGGCTTTGGGCCAAGGCTGCGTTCTCTCAATGGCAATAATGTGCTGGCAATTGCTTTCTAGAAACTCATCCCACGGCACTGCAGATTCAGCTCCATACAAATGAAAGGTGACCTAAGTCTACCAGGTAAAGTCCAGTGTTTCACATCAGCAGAGTTGAGTGTGCAGTGGTAGCCACGAAGCCATACTCTGAAAAGGAGTGCCTTAACTCTGCTATGCCCCTGGGAACACAGAGGGCAGTGTATCGTGCACCAGTCTCTCATGATGACCACTGTGTGCTACAAGAGCGGTCGCTGGCTTCTGAGGAAGCCTAGGCGAAGTAGGTCCCCGGGAGCAGTCTTCACATTCATAGCAAGGGCAACGTACTCCTTTCTGGGATGCCTAGGCAGAGTGTTCCAGTCGTCAAAAGGCCTCGCGAAAGCAGCGCCTGGCAGATTCTCTTTGCAAGTGGATCGTCCTCAGTGACTGAAACAGAACTGCACTGTTACTGCACAATGTGCTTGTGATTCAGTCTGGGACACAGGATGGCACTCTCACAGAGGCGAAAGCTAACCTTTGCATCCAGCCTGAAGACCAGTATATTTTTCACACTTCCACTGTTGTATGTGCAACAGCCATGGTCCTCGAAGCCTACCTAAGGTACTGAAATACTTACCCATTTCATCCTATGCAGAGGTCCCTGTGCCCAAAGGGTCTCCAGGGAAGAGCCCTGTGGGTCCCGTGTGTTTCCTTGAGGTAGTCAGAAACTACTGAGGATAACCTTATGAGCTCAAGTTTGAAACCGGGCAACCCTGGCAAAACCTTCATTTCGTCCGTGGTAGGCGAGACAGGTGCGGTTTGAAAGCTGCCAGAAGATCACTCCTGCTGCCCATCTTTTCTTTGTTGCCTGACGGCATCACGAAAGAACTTGAGTGTACTCGTATGAGGCATGCTGGTCTCGGTTCCTTGCTGGGAGTTCCTCCAGGAGCACACTGGAGCTTGGCGGCAAAGAACTGGCACCCCTGGGCTCAAGTAAAAGTCCCAATTTCTCCCTTAGTAAGCTGAGCTATGCCCTAGGAGCGAAGAAGCATGTGTTAAAGGAAGGCTGCCACACTGTTACGTATTTCACGATTCATTGTGCACTCACCTTCGTTGTAACATCTGTGAAAGGGCACTGAATGCTATCCTAGTCTTCAGCTGCGTTTGAGTCCCAGGAAGCAACTGGGTTCGTTGGCTTACAGGCTGTGATCGTGCAGCGGTAATGGCAAAGATCTGCCCGGATCGCTCGACAGCTCTCGTTTGTACAGCATTCAAACGGCCTCAGGAACGCCGTTCCAAGCAGCCTTACATTCCATGCTGGCGTAGCCAGGGAGGCATTTGGATTCTTCGGAGAAACACCACTGTGCCTCACCAGTGAAACCTGTGGGCTCCCAAATACGTCTCCCTACGGCAGTCGGATGCTAGATGTTTAGTTCCAGCCTGAAAACAACGGACAGCTTTTTCTGTGACAATGCTGGACTTCTGGGATCATCCAGATTCACCAAGGCCTAACTTTTGCCCAGCAGGGGAATGCTCTTCTGCACGTACAGCACTCCCCACGTGAAAACCTTTCTTAGCAGAAGGAGGCAGTCTTTCCCTAGTACTACATAGCTAGGCTTAATCTTCAGATAATATGCTGTGTCATCAAGCTTGAAAGTGGGACACCGATGGGAGCCTTTTATTCTCCTGGAATGGAAGTCACTTGCTTGGGCTTCAGGCTGCCTAAACAGCCTTAGTGGCTCATCTTCTCTTCACTGCAGGAATGTGGCTTTGGGCCAAGGCTGCGTTCTCTCAATGGCAATAATGTGCTGGCAATTGCTTTCTAGAAACTCATCCCACGGCACTCCAGAATCAGATCAATACAAATGAAAGGTGACCTAAGTCCTCGGGGTAAGGTCCAGTGTTTCACATCAGTAGAGTTGAGTGTGCAGTGGTAGCAACGAAGCCATACTCTGAAAAGGAGTGCCTTAACTCTGCTATGCCCCTGGGGACACATAGGGCAGTGTATCGTGCACCAATCTCTCATGATGACCACTGTGTGCCAGAAGAGCGGTCGCTGGCTTCTGAGGAAGCCTAGGCGAAGTAGGTCCCCGGGAGCACTCTTCACATTCATAGCAAGGGCAACGTACTCCTTTCTGGGATGCCTAGGCAGAGTGTTCCAGTCGTCAAAAGGCCTCGCGAAAGCAGCGCCTGGCAGATTCTCTTTGCAAGTGGATCGTCCTCAGTGACTGAAACAGAACTGCACTGTTACTGCACAACGTGCTTGTGATTCAGTCTGGGACACAGGATAGCAATCTCACAGAGGCGAAAGCTAACCTTTGCATCCAGCCTGAAGACCAGTACATTTTTCACACTTCACACTGTTAAGTATGTGCAACAGCCATGCTCACCGAGGCCTACCTAAGGTACTGAAATACTTACCCATTTCATCCAATGCAGAGGCCCCTGTGCCCAAAGGGTCTCCAGGGAAGAGCCCTGTGGGTCCCGTGTGTTTCCTTGAGGTAGTCAGAAACTACTGAGGATAACCTTATGAGCTCAAGTTTGAAACCGGGCAACCCTGGCAAAACCTTCATTTCGTCCGTGGTAGGCGAGACAGGTGCGGTTTGAAAGCTGCCAGAAGATCACTCCTGCTGCCCATCTTCTCTTTGCTGCCTGACGACATCACGAAAGAACTTGAGTGTGTGTAATCGTTTGAGGCATGCTGGTCTCGGTTCCTTGCTGGGAGCTCCTCCAGGAGCACACTGGAGCTTGGCGGCAAAGAACTGGCACCCCTGTGCTCAAGTAAAAGTCCAGATTTCTCCCATAGTCAGCTTAGCTATGCCCTAGAAGCGAAGAAGCATGTGATAGAGGAAGGCTGCAACACTGTTTGGTATTTCACGACTCATTGTGCACTCACCTTCGTTGTAACATCTGTGAAAGGGCACTGAATGCCGTCCAAATCTTCTGCTGTGTTTGAGTCCCAGGAAGCAACTGGGTTCGTTGGCTTTAAGGCTGTGAACGTGCAGCGGTAATGGCAAAGCCCTGCCTGGATTGCTCCACAGCTCTCGTTCATACAGCATTCAAACGGCCTCAGGAACGCCGTTCCAAGCAGCCTTACATTCCATGCTGGCGTAGCCAGGGAGGCATTTGGATTCTTCGGAGAAACACCTCTGTGCCTCACAAGTGAAACCTGTGGGCTCCCAAATACGTCTCCCTAAGGCAGTCGGAAGCTACATGTTTAGTTCCAGCCTGAAAACAACGGACAGCTTTTTCTGTGACAATGCTGGACTTCTGGGACCATCCAGATTCACCAAGGCCTAACTTTTGCCCGGCGGGGGAATGCTCTTCTGCACGTACAGCACTCCCCACGTGAAAACATTTCTTAGCAGAAGGAGGCAGTATTTCCCTGGTAGTTGAGAGGTAGGCAGAAGCTTCAGATAAACATGCTGTGTCATCAAGCTTCAAGTGGAACACCGATGGGAACGTTCGCATTCTCCTGGAATGGAAGCCACTTGCTTTGGGCTTCAAGGCTGGCTGAACAGCCTTAGCGGCTCATCTTCTCTTCACTGCAGGAATGTGGCTTTGGGCCAAGGCTGCGTTCTCTCAATGGCAATAATGTGCTGGCAATTGCTTTCTAGAAACTCATCCCACGGCACTGCAGATTCAGCTCCATACAAATGAAAGGTGACCTAAGTCTACCAGGTAAAGTCCAGTGTTTCACATCAGCAGAGTTGAGTGTGCAGTGGTAGCCACGAAGCCATACTCTGAAAAGGAGTGCCTTAACTCTGCTATGCCCCTGGGAACACAGAGGGCAGTGTATCGTGCACCAGTCTCTCATGATGACCACTGTGTGCTACAAGAGCGGTCGCTGGCTTCTGAGGAAGCCTAGGCGAAGTAGGTCCCCGGGAGCAGTCTTCACATTCATAGCAAGGGCAACGTACTCCTTTCTGGGATGCCTAGGCAGAGTGTTCCAGTCGTCAAAAGGCCTCGCGAAAGCAGCGCCTGGCAGATTCTCTTTGCAAGTGGATCGTCCTCAGTGACTGAAACAGAACTGCACTGTTACTGCACAATGTGCTTGTGATTCAGTCTGGGACACAGGATGGCACTCTCACAGAGGCGAAAGCTAACCTTTGCATCCAGCCTGAAGACCAGTATATTTTTCACACTTCCACTGTTGTATGTGCAACAGCCATGGTCCTCGAAGCCTACCTAAGGTACTGAAATACTTACCCATTTCATCCTATGCAGAGGTCCCTGTGCCCAAAGGGTCTCCAGGGAAGAGCCCTGTGGGTCCCGTGTGTTTCCTTGAGGTAGTCAGAAACTACTGAGGATAACCTTATGAGCTCAAGTTTGAAACCGGGCAACCCTGGCAAAACCTTCATTTCGTCCGTGGTAGGCGAGACAGGTGCGGTTTGAAAGCTGCCAGAAGATCACTCCTGCTGCCCATCTTTTCTTTGTTGCCTGACGGCATCACGAAAGAACTTGAGTGTACTCGTATGAGGCATGCTGGTCTCGGTTCCTTGCTGGGAGTTCCTCCAGGAGCACACTGGAGCTTGGCGGCAAAGAACTGGCACCCCTGGGCTCAAGTAAAAGTCCCAATTTCTCCCTTAGTAAGCTGAGCTATGCCCTAGGAGCGAAGAAGCATGTGTTAAAGGAAGGCTGCCACACTGTTACGTATTTCACGATTCATTGTGCACTCACCTTCGTTGTAACATCTGTGAAAGGGCACTGAATGCTATCCTAGTCTTCAGCTGCGTTTGAGTCCCAGGAAGCAACTGGGTTCGTTGGCTTACAGGCTGTGATCGTGCAGCGGTAATGGCAAAGATCTGCCCGGATCGCTCGACAGCTCTCGTTTGTACAGCATTCAAACGGCCTCAGGAACGCCGTTCCAAGCAGCCTTACATTCCATGCTGGCGTAGCCAGGGAGGCATTTGGATTCTTCGGAGAAACACCACTGTGCCTCACCAGTGAAACCTGTGGGCTCCCAAATACGTCTCCCTACGGCAGTCGGATGCTAGATGTTTAGTTCCAGCCTGAAAACAACGGACAGCTTTTTCTGTGACAATGCTGGACTTCTGGGATCATCCAGATTCACCAAGGCCTAACTTTTGCCCAGCAGGGGAATGCTCTTCTGCACGTACAGCACTCCCCACGTGAAAACCTTTCTTAGCAGAAGGAGGCAGTCTTTCCCTAGTACTACATAGCTAGGCTTAATCTTCAGATAATATGCTGTGTCATCAAGCTTGAAAGTGGGACACCGATGGGAGCCTTTTATTCTCCTGGAATGGAAGTCACTTGCTTGGGCTTCAGGCTGCCTAAACAGCCTTAGTGGCTCATCTTCTCTTCACTGCAGGAATGTGGCTTTGGGCCAAGGCTGCGTTCTCTCAATGGCAATAATGTGCTGGCAATTGCTTTCTAGAAACTCATCCCACGGCACTCCAGAATCAGATCAATACAAATGAAAGGTGACCTAAGTCCTCGGGGTAAGGTCCAGTGTTTCACATCAGTAGAGTTGAGTGTGCAGTGGTAGCAACGAAGCCATACTCTGAAAAGGAGTGCCTTAACTCTGCTATGCCCCTGGGGACACATAGGGCAGTGTATCGTGCACCAATCTCTCATGATGACCACTGTGTGCCAGAAGAGCGGTCGCTGGCTTCTGAGGAAGCCTAGGCGAAGTAGGTCCCCGGGAGCACTCTTCACATTCATAGCAAGGGCAACGTACTCCTTTCTGGGATGCCTAGGCAGAGTGTTCCAGTCGTCAAAAGGCCTCGCGAAAGCAGCGCCTGGCAGATTCTCTTTGCAAGTGGATCGTCCTCAGTGACTGAAACAGAACTGCACTGTTACTGCACAACGTGCTTGTGATTCAGTCTGGGACACAGGATAGCAATCTCACAGAGGCGAAAGCTAACCTTTGCATCCAGCCTGAAGACCAGTACATTTTTCACACTTCACACTGTTAAGTATGTGCAACAGCCATGCTCACCGAGGCCTACCTAAGGTACTGAAATACTTACCCATTTCATCCAATGCAGAGGCCCCTGTGCCCAAAGGGTCTCCAGGGAAGAGCCCTGTGGGTCCCGTGTGTTTCCTTGAGGTAGTCAGAAACTACTGAGGATAACCTTATGAGCTCAAGTTTGAAACCGGGCAACCCTGGCAAAACCTTCATTTCGTCCGTGGTAGGCGAGACAGGTGCGGTTTGAAAGCTGCCAGAAGATCACTCCTGCTGCCCATCTTCTCTTTGCTGCCTGACGACATCACGAAAGAACTTGAGTGTGTGTAATCGTTTGAGGCATGCTGGTCTCGGTTCCTTGCTGGGAGCTCCTCCAGGAGCACACTGGAGCTTGGCGGCAAAGAACTGGCACCCCTGTGCTCAAGTAAAAGTCCAGATTTCTCCCATAGTCAGCTTAGCTATGCCCTAGAAGCGAAGAAGCATGTGATAGAGGAAGGCTGCAACACTGTTTGGTATTTCACGACTCATTGTGCACTCACCTTCGTTGTAACATCTGTGAAAGGGCACTGAATGCCGTCCAAATCTTCTGCTGTGTTTGAGTCCCAGGAAGCAACTGGGTTCGTTGGCTTTAAGGCTGTGAACGTGCAGCGGTAATGGCAAAGCCCTGCCTGGATTGCTCCACAGCTCTCGTTCATACAGCATTCAAACGGCCTCAGGAACGCCGTTCCAAGCAGCCTTACATTCCATGCTGGCGTAGCCAGGGAGGCATTTGGATTCTTCGGAGAAACACCTCTGTGCCTCACAAGTGAAACCTGTGGGCTCCCAAATACGTCTCCCTAAGGCAGTCGGAAGCTACATGTTTAGTTCCAGCCTGAAAACAACGGACAGCTTTTTCTGTGACAATGCTGGACTTCTGGGACCATCCAGATTCACCAAGGCCTAACTTTTGCCCGGCGGGGGAATGCTCTTCTGCACGTACAGCACTCCCCACGTGAAAACCTTTCTTAGCAGAAGGAGGCAGTATTTCCCTGGTAGTTGAGAGGTAGGCAGAAGCTTCAGATAAACATGCTGTGTCATCAAGCTTCAAGTGGAACACCGATGGGAACGTTCGCATTCTCCTGGAATGGAAGCCACTTGCTTTGGGCTTCAAGGCTGGCTGAACAGCCTTAGCGGCTCATCTTCTCTTCACTGCAGGAATGTGGCTTTGGGCCAAGGCTGCGTTCTCTCAATGGCAATAATGTGCTGGCAATTGCTTTCTAGAAACTCATCCCACGGCACTGCAGATTCAGCTCCATACAAATGAAAGGTGACCTAAGTCTACCAGGTAAAGTCCAGTGTTTCACATCAGCAGAGTTGAGTGTGCAGTGGTAGCCACGAAGCCATACTCTGAAAAGGAGTGCCTTAACTCTGCTATGCCCCTGGGAACACAGAGGGCAGTGTATCGTGCACCAGTCTCTCATGATGACCACTGTGTGCTACAAGAGCGGTCGCTGGCTTCTGAGGAAGCCTAGGCGAAGTAGGTCCCCGGGAGCAGTCTTCACATTCATAGCAAGGGCAACGTACTCCTTTCTGGGATGCCTAGGCAGAGTGTTCCAGTCGTCAAAAGGCCTCGCGAAAGCAGCGCCTGGCAGATTCTCTTTGCAAGTGGATCGTCCTCAGTGACTGAAACAGAACTGCACTGTTACTGCACAATGTGCTTGTGATTCAGTCTGGGACACAGGATGGCACTCTCACAGAGGCGAAAGCTAACCTTTGCATCCAGCCTGAAGACCAGTATATTTTTCACACTTCCACTGTTGTATGTGCAACAGCCATGGTCCTCGAAGCCTACCTAAGGTACTGAAATACTTACCCATTTCATCCTATGCAGAGGTCCCTGTGCCCAAAGGGTCTCCAGGGAAGAGCCCTGTGGGTCCCGTGTGTTTCCTTGAGGTAGTCAGAAACTACTGAGGATAACCTTATGAGCTCAAGTTTGAAACCGGGCAACCCTGGCAAAACCTTCATTTCGTCCGTGGTAGGCGAGACAGGTGCGGTTTGAAAGCTGCCAGAAGATCACTCCTGCTGCCCATCTTTTCTTTGTTGCCTGACGGCATCACGAAAGAACTTGAGTGTACTCGTATGAGGCATGCTGGTCTCGGTTCCTTGCTGGGAGTTCCTCCAGGAGCACACTGGAGCTTGGCGGCAAAGAACTGGCACCCCTGGGCTCAAGTAAAAGTCCCAATTTCTCCCTTAGTAAGCTGAGCTATGCCCTAGGAGCGAAGAAGCATGTGTTAAAGGAAGGCTGCCACACTGTTACGTATTTCACGATTCATTGTGCACTCACCTTCGTTGTAACATCTGTGAAAGGGCACTGAATGCTATCCTAGTCTTCAGCTGCGTTTGAGTCCCAGGAAGCAACTGGGTTCGTTGGCTTACAGGCTGTGATCGTGCAGCGGTAATGGCAAAGATCTGCCCGGATCGCTCGACAGCTCTCGTTTGTACAGCATTCAAACGGCCTCAGGAACGCCGTTCCAAGCAGCCTTACATTCCATGCTGGCGTAGCCAGGGAGGCATTTGGATTCTTCGGAGAAACACCACTGTGCCTCACCAGTGAAACCTGTGGGCTCCCAAATACGTCTCCCTACGGCAGTCGGATGCTAGATGTTTAGTTCCAGCCTGAAAACAACGGACAGCTTTTTCTGTGACAATGCTGGACTTCTGGGATCATCCAGATTCACCAAGGCCTAACTTTTGCCCAGCAGGGGAATGCTCTTCTGCACGTACAGCACTCCCCACGTGAAAACCTTTCTTAGCAGAAGGAGGCAGTCTTTCCCTAGTACTACATAGCTAGGCTTAATCTTCAGATAATATGCTGTGTCATCAAGCTTGAAAGTGGGACACCGATGGGAGCCTTTTATTCTCCTGGAATGGAAGTCACTTGCTTGGGCTTCAGGCTGCCTAAACAGCCTTAGTGGCTCATCTTCTCTTCACTGCAGGAATGTGGCTTTGGGCCAAGGCTGCGTTCTCTCAATGGCAATAATGTGCTGGCAATTGCTTTCTAGAAACTCATCCCACGGCACTCCAGAATCAGATCAATACAAATGAAAGGTGACCTAAGTCCTCGGGGTAAGGTCCAGTGTTTCACATCAGTAGAGTTGAGTGTGCAGTGGTAGCAACGAAGCCATACTCTGAAAAGGAGTGCCTTAACTCTGCTATGCCCCTGGGGACACATAGGGCAGTGTATCGTGCACCAATCTCTCATGATGACCACTGTGTGCCAGAAGAGCGGTCGCTGGCTTCTGAGGAAGCCTAGGCGAAGTAGGTCCCCGGGAGCACTCTTCACATTCATAGCAAGGGCAACGTACTCCTTTCTGGGATGCCTAGGCAGAGTGTTCCAGTCGTCAAAAGGCCTCGCGAAAGCAGCGCCTGGCAGATTCTCTTTGCAAGTGGATCGTCCTCAGTGACTGAAACAGAACTGCACTGTTACTGCACAACGTGCTTGTGATTCAGTCTGGGACACAGGATAGCAATCTCACAGAGGCGAAAGCTAACCTTTGCATCCAGCCTGAAGACCAGTACATTTTTCACACTTCACACTGTTAAGTATGTGCAACAGCCATGCTCACCGAGGCCTACCTAAGGTACTGAAATACTTACCCATTTCATCCAATGCAGAGGCCCCTGTGCCCAAAGGGTCTCCAGGGAAGAGCCCTGTGGGTCCCGTGTGTTTCCTTGAGGTAGTCAGAAACTACTGAGGATAACCTTATGAGCTCAAGTTTGAAACCGGGCAACCCTGGCAAAACCTTCATTTCGTCCGTGGTAGGCGAGACAGGTGCGGTTTGAAAGCTGCCAGAAGATCACTCCTGCTGCCCATCTTCTCTTTGCTGCCTGACGACATCACGAAAGAACTTGAGTGTGTGTAATCGTTTGAGGCATGCTGGTCTCGGTTCCTTGCTGGGAGCTCCTCCAGGAGCACACTGGAGCTTGGCGGCAAAGAACTGGCACCCCTGTGCTCAAGTAAAAGTCCAGATTTCTCCCATAGTCAGCTTAGCTATGCCCTAGAAGCGAAGAAGCATGTGATAGAGGAAGGCTGCAACACTGTTTGGTATTTCACGACTCATTGTGCACTCACCTTCGTTGTAACATCTGTGAAAGGGCACTGAATGCCGTCCAAATCTTCTGCTGTGTTTGAGTCCCAGGAAGCAACTGGGTTCGTTGGCTTTAAGGCTGTGAACGTGCAGCGGTAATGGCAAAGCCCTGCCTGGATTGCTCCACAGCTCTCGTTCATACAGCATTCAAACGGCCTCAGGAACGCCGTTCCAAGCAGCCTTACATTCCATGCTGGCGTAGCCAGGGAGGCATTTGGATTCTTCGGAGAAACACCTCTGTGCCTCACAAGTGAAACCTGTGGGCTCCCAAATACGTCTCCCTAAGGCAGTCGGAAGCTACATGTTTAGTTCCAGCCTGAAAACAACGGACAGCTTTTTCTGTGACAATGCTGGACTTCTGGGACCATCCAGATTCACCAAGGCCTAACTTTTGCCCGGCGGGGGAATGCTCTTCTGCACGTACAGCACTCCCCACGTGAAAACCTTTCTTAGCAGAAGGAGGCAGTATTTCCCTGGTAGTTGAGAGGTAGGCAGAAGCTTCAGATAAACATGCTGTGTCATCAAGCTTCAAGTGGAACACCGATGGGAACGTTCGCATTCTCCTGGAATGGAAGCCACTTGCTTTGGGCTTCAAGGCTGGCTGAACAGCCTTAGCGGCTCATCTTCTCTTCACTGCAGGAATGTGGCTTTGGGCCAAGGCTGCGTTCTCTCAATGGCAATAATGTGCTGGCAATTGCTTTCTAGAAACTCATCCCACGGCACTGCAGATTCAGCTCCATACAAATGAAAGGTGACCTAAGTCTACCAGGTAAAGTCCAGTGTTTCACATCAGCAGAGTTGAGTGTGCAGTGGTAGCCACGAAGCCATACTCTGAAAAGGAGTGCCTTAACTCTGCTATGCCCCTGGGAACACAGAGGGCAGTGTATCGTGCACCAGTCTCTCATGATGACCACTGTGTGCTACAAGAGCGGTCGCTGGCTTCTGAGGAAGCCTAGGCGAAGTAGGTCCCCGGGAGCAGTCTTCACATTCATAGCAAGGGCAACGTACTCCTTTCTGGGATGCCTAGGCAGAGTGTTCCAGTCGTCAAAAGGCCTCGCGAAAGCAGCGCCTGGCAGATTCTCTTTGCAAGTGGATCGTCCTCAGTGACTGAAACAGAACTGCACTGTTACTGCACAATGTGCTTGTGATTCAGTCTGGGACACAGGATGGCACTCTCACAGAGGCGAAAGCTAACCTTTGCATCCAGCCTGAAGACCAGTATATTTTTCACACTTCCACTGTTGTATGTGCAACAGCCATGGTCCTCGAAGCCTACCTAAGGTACTGAAATACTTACCCATTTCATCCTATGCAGAGGTCCCTGTGCCCAAAGGGTCTCCAGGGAAGAGCCCTGTGGGTCCCGTGTGTTTCCTTGAGGTAGTCAGAAACTACTGAGGATAACCTTATGAGCTCAAGTTTGAAACCGGGCAACCCTGGCAAAACCTTCATTTCGTCCGTGGTAGGCGAGACAGGTGCGGTTTGAAAGCTGCCAGAAGATCACTCCTGCTGCCCATCTTTTCTTTGTTGCCTGACGGCATCACGAAAGAACTTGAGTGTACTCGTATGAGGCATGCTGGTCTCGGTTCCTTGCTGGGAGTTCCTCCAGGAGCACACTGGAGCTTGGCGGCAAAGAACTGGCACCCCTGGGCTCAAGTAAAAGTCCCAATTTCTCCCTTAGTAAGCTGAGCTATGCCCTAGGAGCGAAGAAGCATGTGTTAAAGGAAGGCTGCCACACTGTTACGTATTTCACGATTCATTGTGCACTCACCTTCGTTGTAACATCTGTGAAAGGGCACTGAATGCTATCCTAGTCTTCAGCTGCGTTTGAGTCCCAGGAAGCAACTGGGTTCGTTGGCTTACAGGCTGTGATCGTGCAGCGGTAATGGCAAAGATCTGCCCGGATCGCTCGACAGCTCTCGTTTGTACAGCATTCAAACGGCCTCAGGAACGCCGTTCCAAGCAGCCTTACATTCCATGCTGGCGTAGCCAGGGAGGCATTTGGATTCTTCGGAGAAACACCACTGTGCCTCACCAGTGAAACCTGTGGGCTCCCAAATACGTCTCCCTACGGCAGTCGGATGCTAGATGTTTAGTTCCAGCCTGAAAACAACGGACAGCTTTTTCTGTGACAATGCTGGACTTCTGGGATCATCCAGATTCACCAAGGCCTAACTTTTGCCCAGCAGGGGAATGCTCTTCTGCACGTACAGCACTCCCCACGTGAAAACCTTTCTTAGCAGAAGGAGGCAGTCTTTCCCTAGTACTACATAGCTAGGCTTAATCTTCAGATAATATGCTGTGTCATCAAGCTTGAAAGTGGGACACCGATGGGAGCCTTTTATTCTCCTGGAATGGAAGTCACTTGCTTGGGCTTCAGGCTGCCTAAACAGCCTTAGTGGCTCATCTTCTCTTCACTGCAGGAATGTGGCTTTGGGCCAAGGCTGCGTTCTCTCAATGGCAATAATGTGCTGGCAATTGCTTTCTAGAAACTCATCCCACGGCACTCCAGAATCAGATCAATACAAATGAAAGGTGACCTAAGTCCTCGGGGTAAGGTCCAGTGTTTCACATCAGTAGAGTTGAGTGTGCAGTGGTAGCAACGAAGCCATACTCTGAAAAGGAGTGCCTTAACTCTGCTATGCCCCTGGGGACACATAGGGCAGTGTATCGTGCACCAATCTCTCATGATGACCACTGTGTGCCAGAAGAGCGGTCGCTGGCTTCTGAGGAAGCCTAGGCGAAGTAGGTCCCCGGGAGCACTCTTCACATTCATAGCAAGGGCAACGTACTCCTTTCTGGGATGCCTAGGCAGAGTGTTCCAGTCGTCAAAAGGCCTCGCGAAAGCAGCGCCTGGCAGATTCTCTTTGCAAGTGGATCGTCCTCAGTGACTGAAACAGAACTGCACTGTTACTGCACAACGTGCTTGTGATTCAGTCTGGGACACAGGATAGCAATCTCACAGAGGCGAAAGCTAACCTTTGCATCCAGCCTGAAGACCAGTACATTTTTCACACTTCACACTGTTAAGTATGTGCAACAGCCATGCTCACCGAGGCCTACCTAAGGTACTGAAATACTTACCCATTTCATCCAATGCAGAGGCCCCTGTGCCCAAAGGGTCTCCAGGGAAGAGCCCTGTGGGTCCCGTGTGTTTCCTTGAGGTAGTCAGAAACTACTGAGGATAACCTTATGAGCTCAAGTTTGAAACCGGGCAACCCTGGCAAAACCTTCATTTCGTCCGTGGTAGGCGAGACAGGTGCGGTTTGAAAGCTGCCAGAAGATCACTCCTGCTGCCCATCTTCTCTTTGCTGCCTGACGACATCACGAAAGAACTTGAGTGTGTGTAATCGTTTGAGGCATGCTGGTCTCGGTTCCTTGCTGGGAGCTCCTCCAGGAGCACACTGGAGCTTGGCGGCAAAGAACTGGCACCCCTGTGCTCAAGTAAAAGTCCAGATTTCTCCCATAGTCAGCTTAGCTATGCCCTAGAAGCGAAGAAGCATGTGATAGAGGAAGGCTGCAACACTGTTTGGTATTTCACGACTCATTGTGCACTCACCTTCGTTGTAACATCTGTGAAAGGGCACTGAATGCCGTCCAAATCTTCTGCTGTGTTTGAGTCCCAGGAAGCAACTGGGTTCGTTGGCTTTAAGGCTGTGAACGTGCAGCGGTAATGGCAAAGCCCTGCCTGGATTGCTCCACAGCTCTCGTTCATACAGCATTCAAACGGCCTCAGGAACGCCGTTCCAAGCAGCCTTACATTCCATGCTGGCGTAGCCAGGGAGGCATTTGGATTCTTCGGAGAAACACCTCTGTGCCTCACAAGTGAAACCTGTGGGCTCCCAAATACGTCTCCCTAAGGCAGTCGGAAGCTACATGTTTAGTTCCAGCCTGAAAACAACGGACAGCTTTTTCTGTGACAATGCTGGACTTCTGGGACCATCCAGATTCACCAAGGCCTAACTTTTGCCCGGCGGGGGAATGCTCTTCTGCACGTACAGCACTCCCCACGTGAAAACATTTCTTAGCAGAAGGAGGCAGTATTTCCCTGGTAGTTGAGAGGTAGGCAGAAGCTTCAGATAAACATGCTGTGTCATCAAGCTTCAAGTGGAACACCGATGGGAACGTTCGCATTCTCCTGGAATGGAAGCCACTTGCTTTGGGCTTCAAGGCTGGCTGAACAGCCTTAGCGGCTCATCTTCTCTTCACTGCAGGAATGTGGCTTTGGGCCAAGGCTGCGTTCTCTCAATGGCAATAATGTGCTGGCAATTGCTTTCTAGAAACTCATCCCACGGCACTGCAGATTCAGCTCCATACAAATGAAAGGTGACCTAAGTCTACCAGGTAAAGTCCAGTGTTTCACATCAGCAGAGTTGAGTGTGCAGTGGTAGCCACGAAGCCATACTCTGAAAAGGAGTGCCTTAACTCTGCTATGCCCCTGGGAACACAGAGGGCAGTGTATCGTGCACCAGTCTCTCATGATGACCACTGTGTGCTACAAGAGCGGTCGCTGGCTTCTGAGGAAGCCTAGGCGAAGTAGGTCCCCGGGAGCAGTCTTCACATTCATAGCAAGGGCAACGTACTCCTTTCTGGGATGCCTAGGCAGAGTGTTCCAGTCGTCAAAAGGCCTCGCGAAAGCAGCGCCTGGCAGATTCTCTTTGCAAGTGGATCGTCCTCAGTGACTGAAACAGAACTGCACTGTTACTGCACAATGTGCTTGTGATTCAGTCTGGGACACAGGATGGCACTCTCACAGAGGCGAAAGCTAACCTTTGCATCCAGCCTGAAGACCAGTATATTTTTCACACTTCCACTGTTGTATGTGCAACAGCCATGGTCCTCGAAGCCTACCTAAGGTACTGAAATACTTACCCATTTCATCCTATGCAGAGGTCCCTGTGCCCAAAGGGTCTCCAGGGAAGAGCCCTGTGGGTCCCGTGTGTTTCCTTGAGGTAGTCAGAAACTACTGAGGATAACCTTATGAGCTCAAGTTTGAAACCGGGCAACCCTGGCAAAACCTTCATTTCGTCCGTGGTAGGCGAGACAGGTGCGGTTTGAAAGCTGCCAGAAGATCACTCCTGCTGCCCATCTTTTCTTTGTTGCCTGACGGCATCACGAAAGAACTTGAGTGTACTCGTATGAGGCATGCTGGTCTCGGTTCCTTGCTGGGAGTTCCTCCAGGAGCACACTGGAGCTTGGCGGCAAAGAACTGGCACCCCTGGGCTCAAGTAAAAGTCCCAATTTCTCCCTTAGTAAGCTGAGCTATGCCCTAGGAGCGAAGAAGCATGTGTTAAAGGAAGGCTGCCACACTGTTACGTATTTCACGATTCATTGTGCACTCACCTTCGTTGTAACATCTGTGAAAGGGCACTGAATGCTATCCTAGTCTTCAGCTGCGTTTGAGTCCCAGGAAGCAACTGGGTTCGTTGGCTTACAGGCTGTGATCGTGCAGCGGTAATGGCAAAGATCTGCCCGGATCGCTCGACAGCTCTCGTTTGTACAGCATTCAAACGGCCTCAGGAACGCCGTTCCAAGCAGCCTTACATTCCATGCTGGCGTAGCCAGGGAGGCATTTGGATTCTTCGGAGAAACACCACTGTGCCTCACCAGTGAAACCTGTGGGCTCCCAAATACGTCTCCCTACGGCAGTCGGATGCTAGATGTTTAGTTCCAGCCTGAAAACAACGGACAGCTTTTTCTGTGACAATGCTGGACTTCTGGGATCATCCAGATTCACCAAGGCCTAACTTTTGCCCAGCAGGGGAATGCTCTTCTGCACGTACAGCACTCCCCACGTGAAAACCTTTCTTAGCAGAAGGAGGCAGTCTTTCCCTAGTACTACATAGCTAGGCTTAATCTTCAGATAATATGCTGTGTCATCAAGCTTGAAAGTGGGACACCGATGGGAGCCTTTTATTCTCCTGGAATGGAAGTCACTTGCTTGGGCTTCAGGCTGCCTAAACAGCCTTAGTGGCTCATCTTCTCTTCACTGCAGGAATGTGGCTTTGGGCCAAGGCTGCGTTCTCTCAATGGCAATAATGTGCTGGCAATTGCTTTCTAGAAACTCATCCCACGGCACTCCAGAATCAGATCAATACAAATGAAAGGTGACCTAAGTCCTCGGGGTAAGGTCCAGTGTTTCACATCAGTAGAGTTGAGTGTGCAGTGGTAGCAACGAAGCCATACTCTGAAAAGGAGTGCCTTAACTCTGCTATGCCCCTGGGGACACATAGGGCAGTGTATCGTGCACCAATCTCTCATGATGACCACTGTGTGCCAGAAGAGCGGTCGCTGGCTTCTGAGGAAGCCTAGGCGAAGTAGGTCCCCGGGAGCACTCTTCACATTCATAGCAAGGGCAACGTACTCCTTTCTGGGATGCCTAGGCAGAGTGTTCCAGTCGTCAAAAGGCCTCGCGAAAGCAGCGCCTGGCAGATTCTCTTTGCAAGTGGATCGTCCTCAGTGACTGAAACAGAACTGCACTGTTACTGCACAACGTGCTTGTGATTCAGTCTGGGACACAGGATAGCAATCTCACAGAGGCGAAAGCTAACCTTTGCATCCAGCCTGAAGACCAGTACATTTTTCACACTTCACACTGTTAAGTATGTGCAACAGCCATGCTCACCGAGGCCTACCTAAGGTACTGAAATACTTACCCATTTCATCCAATGCAGAGGCCCCTGTGCCCAAAGGGTCTCCAGGGAAGAGCCCTGTGGGTCCCGTGTGTTTCCTTGAGGTAGTCAGAAACTACTGAGGATAACCTTATGAGCTCAAGTTTGAAACCGGGCAACCCTGGCAAAACCTTCATTTCGTCCGTGGTAGGCGAGACAGGTGCGGTTTGAAAGCTGCCAGAAGATCACTCCTGCTGCCCATCTTCTCTTTGCTGCCTGACGACATCACGAAAGAACTTGAGTGTGTGTAATCGTTTGAGGCATGCTGGTCTCGGTTCCTTGCTGGGAGCTCCTCCAGGAGCACACTGGAGCTTGGCGGCAAAGAACTGGCACCCCTGTGCTCAAGTAAAAGTCCAGATTTCTCCCATAGTCAGCTTAGCTATGCCCTAGAAGCGAAGAAGCATGTGATAGAGGAAGGCTGCAACACTGTTTGGTATTTCACGACTCATTGTGCACTCACCTTCGTTGTAACATCTGTGAAAGGGCACTGAATGCCGTCCAAATCTTCTGCTGTGTTTGAGTCCCAGGAAGCAACTGGGTTCGTTGGCTTTAAGGCTGTGAACGTGCAGCGGTAATGGCAAAGCCCTGCCTGGATTGCTCCACAGCTCTCGTTCATACAGCATTCAAACGGCCTCAGGAACGCCGTTCCAAGCAGCCTTACATTCCATGCTGGCGTAGCCAGGGAGGCATTTGGATTCTTCGGAGAAACACCTCTGTGCCTCACAAGTGAAACCTGTGGGCTCCCAAATACGTCTCCCTAAGGCAGTCGGAAGCTACATGTTTAGTTCCAGCCTGAAAACAACGGACAGCTTTTTCTGTGACAATGCTGGACTTCTGGGACCATCCAGATTCACCAAGGCCTAACTTTTGCCCGGCGGGGGAATGCTCTTCTGCACGTACAGCACTCCCCACGTGAAAACCTTTCTTAGCAGAAGGAGGCAGTATTTCCCTGGTAGTTGAGAGGTAGGCAGAAGCTTCAGATAAACATGCTGTGTCATCAAGCTTCAAGTGGAACACCGATGGGAACGTTCGCATTCTCCTGGAATGGAAGCCACTTGCTTTGGGCTTCAAGGCTGGCTGAACAGCCTTAGCGGCTCATCTTCTCTTCACTGCAGGAATGTGGCTTTGGGCCAAGGCTGCGTTCTCTCAATGGCAATAATGTGCTGGCAATTGCTTTCTAGAAACTCATCCCACGGCACTGCAGATTCAGCTCCATACAAATGAAAGGTGACCTAAGTCTACCAGGTAAAGTCCAGTGTTTCACATCAGCAGAGTTGAGTGTGCAGTGGTAGCCACGAAGCCATACTCTGAAAAGGAGTGCCTTAACTCTGCTATGCCCCTGGGAACACAGAGGGCAGTGTATCGTGCACCAGTCTCTCATGATGACCACTGTGTGCTACAAGAGCGGTCGCTGGCTTCTGAGGAAGCCTAGGCGAAGTAGGTCCCCGGGAGCAGTCTTCACATTCATAGCAAGGGCAACGTACTCCTTTCTGGGATGCCTAGGCAGAGTGTTCCAGTCGTCAAAAGGCCTCGCGAAAGCAGCGCCTGGCAGATTCTCTTTGCAAGTGGATCGTCCTCAGTGACTGAAACAGAACTGCACTGTTACTGCACAATGTGCTTGTGATTCAGTCTGGGACACAGGATGGCACTCTCACAGAGGCGAAAGCTAACCTTTGCATCCAGCCTGAAGACCAGTATATTTTTCACACTTCCACTGTTGTATGTGCAACAGCCATGGTCCTCGAAGCCTACCTAAGGTACTGAAATACTTACCCATTTCATCCTATGCAGAGGTCCCTGTGCCCAAAGGGTCTCCAGGGAAGAGCCCTGTGGGTCCCGTGTGTTTCCTTGAGGTAGTCAGAAACTACTGAGGATAACCTTATGAGCTCAAGTTTGAAACCGGGCAACCCTGGCAAAACCTTCATTTCGTCCGTGGTAGGCGAGACAGGTGCGGTTTGAAAGCTGCCAGAAGATCACTCCTGCTGCCCATCTTTTCTTTGTTGCCTGACGGCATCACGAAAGAACTTGAGTGTACTCGTATGAGGCATGCTGGTCTCGGTTCCTTGCTGGGAGTTCCTCCAGGAGCACACTGGAGCTTGGCGGCAAAGAACTGGCACCCCTGGGCTCAAGTAAAAGTCCCAATTTCTCCCTTAGTAAGCTGAGCTATGCCCTAGGAGCGAAGAAGCATGTGTTAAAGGAAGGCTGCCACACTGTTACGTATTTCACGATTCATTGTGCACTCACCTTCGTTGTAACATCTGTGAAAGGGCACTGAATGCTATCCTAGTCTTCAGCTGCGTTTGAGTCCCAGGAAGCAACTGGGTTCGTTGGCTTACAGGCTGTGATCGTGCAGCGGTAATGGCAAAGATCTGCCCGGATCGCTCGACAGCTCTCGTTTGTACAGCATTCAAACGGCCTCAGGAACGCCGTTCCAAGCAGCCTTACATTCCATGCTGGCGTAGCCAGGGAGGCATTTGGATTCTTCGGAGAAACACCACTGTGCCTCACCAGTGAAACCTGTGGGCTCCCAAATACGTCTCCCTACGGCAGTCGGATGCTAGATGTTTAGTTCCAGCCTGAAAACAACGGACAGCTTTTTCTGTGACAATGCTGGACTTCTGGGATCATCCAGATTCACCAAGGCCTAACTTTTGCCCAGCAGGGGAATGCTCTTCTGCACGTACAGCACTCCCCACGTGAAAACCTTTCTTAGCAGAAGGAGGCAGTCTTTCCCTAGTACTACATAGCTAGGCTTAATCTTCAGATAATATGCTGTGTCATCAAGCTTGAAAGTGGGACACCGATGGGAGCCTTTTATTCTCCTGGAATGGAAGTCACTTGCTTGGGCTTCAGGCTGCCTAAACAGCCTTAGTGGCTCATCTTCTCTTCACTGCAGGAATGTGGCTTTGGGCCAAGGCTGCGTTCTCTCAATGGCAATAATGTGCTGGCAATTGCTTTCTAGAAACTCATCCCACGGCACTCCAGAATCAGATCAATACAAATGAAAGGTGACCTAAGTCCTCGGGGTAAGGTCCAGTGTTTCACATCAGTAGAGTTGAGTGTGCAGTGGTAGCAACGAAGCCATACTCTGAAAAGGAGTGCCTTAACTCTGCTATGCCCCTGGGGACACATAGGGCAGTGTATCGTGCACCAATCTCTCATGATGACCACTGTGTGCCAGAAGAGCGGTCGCTGGCTTCTGAGGAAGCCTAGGCGAAGTAGGTCCCCGGGAGCACTCTTCACATTCATAGCAAGGGCAACGTACTCCTTTCTGGGATGCCTAGGCAGAGTGTTCCAGTCGTCAAAAGGCCTCGCGAAAGCAGCGCCTGGCAGATTCTCTTTGCAAGTGGATCGTCCTCAGTGACTGAAACAGAACTGCACTGTTACTGCACAACGTGCTTGTGATTCAGTCTGGGACACAGGATAGCAATCTCACAGAGGCGAAAGCTAACCTTTGCATCCAGCCTGAAGACCAGTACATTTTTCACACTTCACACTGTTAAGTATGTGCAACAGCCATGCTCACCGAGGCCTACCTAAGGTACTGAAATACTTACCCATTTCATCCAATGCAGAGGCCCCTGTGCCCAAAGGGTCTCCAGGGAAGAGCCCTGTGGGTCCCGTGTGTTTCCTTGAGGTAGTCAGAAACTACTGAGGATAACCTTATGAGCTCAAGTTTGAAACCGGGCAACCCTGGCAAAACCTTCATTTCGTCCGTGGTAGGCGAGACAGGTGCGGTTTGAAAGCTGCCAGAAGATCACTCCTGCTGCCCATCTTCTCTTTGCTGCCTGACGACATCACGAAAGAACTTGAGTGTGTGTAATCGTTTGAGGCATGCTGGTCTCGGTTCCTTGCTGGGAGCTCCTCCAGGAGCACACTGGAGCTTGGCGGCAAAGAACTGGCACCCCTGTGCTCAAGTAAAAGTCCAGATTTCTCCCATAGTCAGCTTAGCTATGCCCTAGAAGCGAAGAAGCATGTGATAGAGGAAGGCTGCAACACTGTTTGGTATTTCACGACTCATTGTGCACTCACCTTCGTTGTAACATCTGTGAAAGGGCACTGAATGCCGTCCAAATCTTCTGCTGTGTTTGAGTCCCAGGAAGCAACTGGGTTCGTTGGCTTTAAGGCTGTGAACGTGCAGCGGTAATGGCAAAGCCCTGCCTGGATTGCTCCACAGCTCTCGTTCATACAGCATTCAAACGGCCTCAGGAACGCCGTTCCAAGCAGCCTTACATTCCATGCTGGCGTAGCCAGGGAGGCATTTGGATTCTTCGGAGAAACACCTCTGTGCCTCACAAGTGAAACCTGTGGGCTCCCAAATACGTCTCCCTAAGGCAGTCGGAAGCTACATGTTTAGTTCCAGCCTGAAAACAACGGACAGCTTTTTCTGTGACAATGCTGGACTTCTGGGACCATCCAGATTCACCAAGGCCTAACTTTTGCCCGGCGGGGGAATGCTCTTCTGCACGTACAGCACTCCCCACGTGAAAACCTTTCTTAGCAGAAGGAGGCAGTATTTCCCTGGTAGTTGAGAGGTAGGCAGAAGCTTCAGATAAACATGCTGTGTCATCAAGCTTCAAGTGGAACACCGATGGGAACGTTCGCATTCTCCTGGAATGGAAGCCACTTGCTTTGGGCTTCAAGGCTGGCTGAACAGCCTTAGCGGCTCATCTTCTCTTCACTGCAGGAATGTGGCTTTGGGCCAAGGCTGCGTTCTCTCAATGGCAATAATGTGCTGGCAATTGCTTTCTAGAAACTCATCCCACGGCACTGCAGATTCAGCTCCATACAAATGAAAGGTGACCTAAGTCTACCAGGTAAAGTCCAGTGTTTCACATCAGCAGAGTTGAGTGTGCAGTGGTAGCCACGAAGCCATACTCTGAAAAGGAGTGCCTTAACTCTGCTATGCCCCTGGGAACACAGAGGGCAGTGTATCGTGCACCAGTCTCTCATGATGACCACTGTGTGCTACAAGAGCGGTCGCTGGCTTCTGAGGAAGCCTAGGCGAAGTAGGTCCCCGGGAGCAGTCTTCACATTCATAGCAAGGGCAACGTACTCCTTTCTGGGATGCCTAGGCAGAGTGTTCCAGTCGTCAAAAGGCCTCGCGAAAGCAGCGCCTGGCAGATTCTCTTTGCAAGTGGATCGTCCTCAGTGACTGAAACAGAACTGCACTGTTACTGCACAATGTGCTTGTGATTCAGTCTGGGACACAGGATGGCACTCTCACAGAGGCGAAAGCTAACCTTTGCATCCAGCCTGAAGACCAGTATATTTTTCACACTTCCACTGTTGTATGTGCAACAGCCATGGTCCTCGAAGCCTACCTAAGGTACTGAAATACTTACCCATTTCATCCTATGCAGAGGTCCCTGTGCCCAAAGGGTCTCCAGGGAAGAGCCCTGTGGGTCCCGTGTGTTTCCTTGAGGTAGTCAGAAACTACTGAGGATAACCTTATGAGCTCAAGTTTGAAACCGGGCAACCCTGGCAAAACCTTCATTTCGTCCGTGGTAGGCGAGACAGGTGCGGTTTGAAAGCTGCCAGAAGATCACTCCTGCTGCCCATCTTTTCTTTGTTGCCTGACGGCATCACGAAAGAACTTGAGTGTACTCGTATGAGGCATGCTGGTCTCGGTTCCTTGCTGGGAGTTCCTCCAGGAGCACACTGGAGCTTGGCGGCAAAGAACTGGCACCCCTGGGCTCAAGTAAAAGTCCCAATTTCTCCCTTAGTAAGCTGAGCTATGCCCTAGGAGCGAAGAAGCATGTGTTAAAGGAAGGCTGCCACACTGTTACGTATTTCACGATTCATTGTGCACTCACCTTCGTTGTAACATCTGTGAAAGGGCACTGAATGCTATCCTAGTCTTCAGCTGCGTTTGAGTCCCAGGAAGCAACTGGGTTCGTTGGCTTACAGGCTGTGATCGTGCAGCGGTAATGGCAAAGATCTGCCCGGATCGCTCGACAGCTCTCGTTTGTACAGCATTCAAACGGCCTCAGGAACGCCGTTCCAAGCAGCCTTACATTCCATGCTGGCGTAGCCAGGGAGGCATTTGGATTCTTCGGAGAAACACCACTGTGCCTCACCAGTGAAACCTGTGGGCTCCCAAATACGTCTCCCTACGGCAGTCGGATGCTAGATGTTTAGTTCCAGCCTGAAAACAACGGACAGCTTTTTCTGTGACAATGCTGGACTTCTGGGATCATCCAGATTCACCAAGGCCTAACTTTTGCCCAGCAGGGGAATGCTCTTCTGCACGTACAGCACTCCCCACGTGAAAACCTTTCTTAGCAGAAGGAGGCAGTCTTTCCCTAGTACTACATAGCTAGGCTTAATCTTCAGATAATATGCTGTGTCATCAAGCTTGAAAGTGGGACACCGATGGGAGCCTTTTATTCTCCTGGAATGGAAGTCACTTGCTTGGGCTTCAGGCTGCCTAAACAGCCTTAGTGGCTCATCTTCTCTTCACTGCAGGAATGTGGCTTTGGGCCAAGGCTGCGTTCTCTCAATGGCAATAATGTGCTGGCAATTGCTTTCTAGAAACTCATCCCACGGCACTCCAGAATCTGATCAATACAAATGAAAGGTGACCTAAGTCCTCGGGGTAAGGTCCAGTGTTTCACATCAGTAGAGTTGAGTGTGCAGTGGTAGCAACGAAGCCATACTCTGAAAAGGAGTGCCTTAACTCTGCTATGCCCCTGGGGACACATAGGGCAGTGTATCGTGCACCAATCTCTCATGATGACCACTGTGTGCCAGAAGAGCGGTCGCTGGCTTCTGAGGAAGCCTAGGCGAAGTAGGTCCCCGGGAGCACTCTTCACATTCATAGCAAGGGCAACGTACTCCTTTCTGGGATGCCTAGGCAGAGTGTTCCAGTCGTCAAAAGGCCTCGCGAAAGCAGCGCCTGGCAGATTCTCTTTGCAAGTGGATCGTCCTCAGTGACTGAAACAGAACTGCACTGTTACTGCACAACGTGCTTGTGATTCAGTCTGGGACACAGGATAGCAATCTCACAGAGGCGAAAGCTAACCTTTGCATCCAGCCTGAAGACCAGTACATTTTTCACACTTCACACTGTTAAGTATGTGCAACAGCCATGCTCACCGAGGCCTACCTAAGGTACTGAAATACTTACCCATTTCAACCAATGCAGAGGCCCCTGTGCCCAAAGGGTCTCCAGGGAAGAGCCCTGTGGGTCCCGTGTGTTTCCTTGAGGTAGTCAGAAACTACTGAGGATAACCTTATGAGCTCAAGTTTGAAACCGGGCAACCCTGGCAAAACCTTCATTTCGTCCGTGGTAGGCGAGACAGGTGCGGTTTGAAAGCTGCCAGAAGATCACTCCTGCTGCCCATCTTTTCTTTGTTGCCTGACGGCATCACGAAAGAACTTGAGTGTACTCGTATGAGGCATGCTGGTCTCGGTTCCTTGCTGGGAGTTCCTCCAGGAGCACACTGGAGCTTGGCGGCAAAGAACTGGCACCCCTGGGCTCAAGTAAAAGTCCAAATTTCTCCCTTAGTAAGCTGAGCTATGCCCTAGGAGCGAAGAAGCATGTGTTAAAGGAAGGCTGCCACACTGTTACGTATTTCACGATTCATTGTGCACTCACCTTCGTTGTAACATCTGTGAAAGGGCACTGAATGCTATCCTAGTCTTCAGCTGCGTTTGAGTCCCAGGAAGCAACTGGGTTCGTTGGCTTACAGGCTGTGATCGTGCAGCGGTAATGGCAAAGATCTGCCCGGATCGCTCGACAGCTCTCGTTTGTACAGCATTCAAACGGCCTCAGGAACGCCGTTCCAAGCAGCCTTACATTCCATGCTGGCGTAGCCAGGGAGGCATTTGGATTCTTCGGAGAAACACCACTGTGCCTCACCAGTGAAACCTGTGGGCTCCCAAATACGTCTCCCTACGGCAGTCGGATGCTAGATGTTTAGTTCCAGCCTGAAAACAACGGACAGCTTTTTCTGTGACAATGCTGGACTTCTGGGATCATCCAGATTCACCAAGGCCTAACTTTTGCCCAGCAGGGGAATGCTCTTCTGCACGTACAGCACTCCCCACGTGAAAACCTTTCTTAGCAGAAGGAGGCAGTCTTTCCCTAGTACTACATAGCTAGGCTTAATCTTCAGATAATATGCTGTGTCATCAAGCTTGAAAGTGGGACACCGATGGGAGCCTTTTATTCTCCTGGAATGGAAGTCACTTGCTTGGGCTTCAGGCTGCCTAAACAGCCTTAGTGGCTCATCTTCTCTTCACTGCAGGAATGTGGCTTTGGGCCAAGGCTGCGTTCTCTCAATGGCAATAATGTGCTGGCAATTGCTTTCTAGAAACTCATCCCACGGCACTCCAGAATCAGATCAATACAAATGAAAGGTGACCTAAGTCCTCGGGGTAAGGTCCAGTGTTTCACATCAGTAGAGTTGAGTGTGCAGTGGTAGCAACGAAGCCATACTCTGAAAAGGAGTGCCTTAACTCTGCTATGCCCCTGGGGACACATAGGGCAGTGTATCGTGCACCAATCTCTCATGATGACCACTGTGTGCCAGAAGAGCGGTCGCTGGCTTCTGAGGAAGCCTAGGCGAAGTAGGTCCCCGGGAGCACTCTTCACATTCATAGCAAGGGCAACGTACTCCTTTCTGGGATGCCTAGGCAGAGTGTTCCAGTCGTCAAAAGGCCTCGCGAAAGCAGCGCCTGGCAGATTCTCTTTGCAAGTGGATCGTCCTCAGTGACTGAAACAGAACTGCACTGTTACTGCACAACGTGCTTGTGATTCAGTCTGGGACACAGGATAGCAATCTCACAGAGGCGAAAGCTAACCTTTGCATCCAGCCTGAAGACCAGTACATTTTTCACACTTCACACTGTTAAGTATGTGCAACAGCCATGCTCACCGAGGCCTACCTAAGGTACTGAAATACTTACCCATTTCATCCAATGCAGAGGCCCCTGTGCCCAAAGGGTCTCCAGGGAAGAGCCCTGTGGGTCCCGTGTGTTTCCTTGAGGTAGTCAGAAACTACTGAGGATAACCTTATGAGCTCAAGTTTGAAACCGGGCAACCCTGGCAAAACCTTCATTTCGTCCGTGGTAGGCGAGACAGGTGCGGTTTGAAAGCTGCCAGAAGATCACTCCTGCTGCCCATCTTCTCTTTGCTGCCTGACGACATCACGAAAGAACTTGAGTGTGTGTAATCGTTTGAGGCATGCTGGTCTCGGTTCCTTGCTGGGAGCTCCTCCAGGAGCACACTGGAGCTTGCCGGCAAAGAACTGGCACCCCTGTGCTCAAGTAAAAGTCCAGATTTCTCCCATAGTCAGCTTAGCTATGCCCTAGAAGCGAAGAAGCATGTGATAGAGGAAGGCTGCAACACTGTTTGGTATTTCACGACTCATTGTGCACTCACCTTCGTTGTAACATCTGTGAAAGGGCACTGAATGCCGTCCAAATCTTCTGCTGTGTTTGAGTCCCAGGAAGCAACTGGGTTCGTTGGCTTTAAGGCTGTGAACGTGCAGCGGTAATGGCAAAGCCCTGCCTGGATTGCTCCACAGCTCTCGTTCATACAGCATTCAAACGGCCTCAGGAACGCCGTTCCAAGCAGCCTTACATTCCATGCTGGCGTAGCCAGGGAGGCATTTGGATTCTTCGGAGAAACACCTCTGTGCCTCACAAGTGAAACCTGTGGGCTCCCAAATACGTCTCCCTAAGGCAGTCGGAAGCTACATGTTTAGTTCCAGCCTGAAAACAACGGACAGCTTTTTCTGTGACAATGCTGGACTTCTGGGACCATCCAGATTCACCAAGGCCTAACTTTTGCCCGGCGGGGGAATGCTCTTCTGCACGTACAGCACTCCCCACGTGAAAACCTTTCTTAGCAGAAGGAGGCAGTATTTCCCTGGTAGTTGAGAGGTAGGCAGAAGCTTCAGATAAACATGCTGTGTCATCAAGCTTCAAGTGGAACACCGATGGGAACGTTCGCATTCTCCTGGAATGGAAGCCACTTGCTTTGGGCTTCAAGGCTGGCTGAACAGCCTTAGCGGCTCATCTTCTCTTCACTGCAGGAATGTGGCTTTGGGCCAAGGCTGCGTTCTCTCAATGGCAATAATGTGCTGGCAATTGCTTTCTAGAAACTCATCCCACGGCACTGCAGATTCAGCTCCATACAAATGAAAGGTGACCTAAGTCTACCAGGTAAAGTCCAGTGTTTCACATCAGCAGAGTTGAGTGTGCAGTGGTAGCCACGAAGCCATACTCTGAAAAGGAGTGCCTTAACTCTGCTATGCCCCTGGGAACACAGAGGGCAGTGTATCGTGCACCAGTCTCTCATGATGACCACTGTGTGCTACAAGAGCGGTCGCTGGCTTCTGAGGAAGCCTAGGCGAAGTAGGTCCCCGGGAGCAGTCTTCACATTCATAGCAAGGGCAACGTACTCCTTTCTGGGATGCCTAGGCAGAGTGTTCCAGTCGTCAAAAGGCCTCGCGAAAGCAGCGCCTGGCAGATTCTCTTTGCAAGTGGATCGTCCTCAGTGACTGAAACAGAACTGCACTGTTACTGCACAATGTGCTTGTGATTCAGTCTGGGACACAGGATGGCACTCTCACAGAGGCGAAAGCTAACCTTTGCATCCAGCCTGAAGACCAGTATATTTTTCACACTTCCACTGTTGTATGTGCAACAGCCATGGTCCTCGAAGCCTACCTAAGGTACTGAAATACTTACCCATTTCATCCTATGCAGAGGTCCCTGTGCCCAAAGGGTCTCCAGGGAAGAGCCCTGTGGGTCCCGTGTGTTTCCTTGAGGTAGTCAGAAACTACTGAGGATAACCTTATGAGCTCAAGTTTGAAACCGGGCAACCCTGGCAAAACCTTCATTTCGTCCGTGGTAGGCGAGACAGGTGCGGTTTGAAAGCTGCCAGAAGATCACTCCTGCTGCCCATCTTTTCTTTGTTGCCTGACGGCATCACGAAAGAACTTGAGTGTACTCGTATGAGGCATGCTGGTCTCGGTTCCTTGCTGGGAGTTCCTCCAGGAGCACACTGGAGCTTGGCGGCAAAGAACTGGCACCCCTGGGCTCAAGTAAAAGTCCCAATTTCTCCCTTAGTAAGCTGAGCTATGCCCTAGGAGCGAAGAAGCATGTGTTAAAGGAAGGCTGCCACACTGTTACGTATTTCACGATTCATTGTGCACTCACCTTCGTTGTAACATCTGTGAAAGGGCACTGAATGCTATCCTAGTCTTCAGCTGCGTTTGAGTCCCAGGAAGCAACTGGGTTCGTTGGCTTACAGGCTGTGATCGTGCAGCGGTAATGGCAAAGATCTGCCCGGATCGCTCGACAGCTCTCGTTTGTACAGCATTCAAACGGCCTCAGGAACGCCGTTCCAAGCAGCCTTACATTCCATGCTGGCGTAGCCAGGGAGGCATTTGGATTCTTCGGAGAAACACCACTGTGCCTCACCAGTGAAACCTGTGGGCTCCCAAATACGTCTCCCTACGGCAGTCGGATGCTAGATGTTTAGTTCCAGCCTGAAAACAACGGACAGCTTTTTCTGTGACAATGCTGGACTTCTGGGATCATCCAGATTCACCAAGGCCTAACTTTTGCCCAGCAGGGGAATGCTCTTCTGCACGTACAGCACTCCCCACGTGAAAACCTTTCTTAGCAGAAGGAGGCAGTCTTTCCCTAGTACTACATAGCTAGGCTTAATCTTCAGATAATATGCTGTGTCATCAAGCTTGAAAGTGGGACACCGATGGGAGCCTTTTATTCTCCTGGAATGGAAGTCACTTGCTTGGGCTTCAGGCTGCCTAAACAGCCTTAGTGGCTCATCTTCTCTTCACTGCAGGAATGTGGCTTTGGGCCAAGGCTGCGTTCTCTCAATGGCAATAATGTGCTGGCAATTGCTTTCTAGAAACTCATCCCACGGCACTCCAGAATCTGATCAATACAAATGAAAGGTGACCTAAGTCCTCGGGGTAAGGTCCAGTGTTTCACATCAGTAGAGTTGAGTGTGCAGTGGTAGCAACGAAGCCATACTCTGAAAAGGAGTGCCTTAACTCTGCTATGCCCCTGGGGACACATAGGGCAGTGTATCGTGCACCAATCTCTCATGATGACCACTGTGTGCCAGAAGAGCGGTCGCTGGCTTCTGAGGAAGCCTAGGCGAAGTAGGTCCCCGGGAGCACTCTTCACATTCATAGCAAGGGCAACGTACTCCTTTCTGGGATGCCTAGGCAGAGTGTTCCAGTCGTCAAAAGGCCTCGCGAAAGCAGCGCCTGGCAGATTCTCTTTGCAAGTGGATCGTCCTCAGTGACTGAAACAGAACTGCACTGTTACTGCACAACGTGCTTGTGATTCAGTCTGGGACACAGGATAGCAATCTCACAGAGGCGAAAGCTAACCTTTGCATCCAGCCTGAAGACCAGTACATTTTTCACACTTCACACTGTTAAGTATGTGCAACAGCCATGCTCACCGAGGCCTACCTAAGGTACTGAAATACTTACCCATTTCAACCAATGCAGAGGCCCCTGTGCCCAAAGGGTCTCCAGGGAAGAGCCCTGTGGGTCCCGTGTGTTTCCTTGAGGTAGTCAGAAACTACTGAGGATAACCTTATGAGCTCAAGTTTGAAACCGGGCAACCCTGGCAAAACCTTCATTTCGTCCGTGGTAGGCGAGACAGGTGCGGTTTGAAAGCTGCCAGAAGATCACTCCTGCTGCCCATCTTTTCTTTGTTGCCTGACGGCATCACGAAAGAACTTGAGTGTACTCGTATGAGGCATGCTGGTCTCGGTTCCTTGCTGGGAGTTCCTCCAGGAGCACACTGGAGCTTGGCGGCAAAGAACTGGCACCCCTGGGCTCAAGTAAAAGTCCAAATTTCTCCCTTAGTAAGCTGAGCTATGCCCTAGGAGCGAAGAAGCATGTGTTAAAGGAAGGCTGCCACACTGTTACGTATTTCACGATTCATTGTGCACTCACCTTCGTTGTAACATCTGTGAAAGGGCACTGAATGCTATCCTAGTCTTCAGCTGCGTTTGAGTCCCAGGAAGCAACTGGGTTCGTTGGCTTACAGGCTGTGATCGTGCAGCGGTAATGGCAAAGATCTGCCCGGATCGCTCGACAGCTCTCGTTTGTACAGCATTCAAACGGCCTCAGGAACGCCGTTCCAAGCAGCCTTACATTCCATGCTGGCGTAGCCAGGGAGGCATTTGGATTCTTCGGAGAAACACCACTGTGCCTCACCAGTGAAACCTGTGGGCTCCCAAATACGTCTCCCTACGGCAGTCGGATGCTAGATGTTTAGTTCCAGCCTGAAAACAACGGACAGCTTTTTCTGTGACAATGCTGGACTTCTGGGATCATCCAGATTCACCAAGGCCTAACTTTTGCCCAGCAGGGGAATGCTCTTCTGCACGTACAGCACTCCCCACGTGAAAACCTTTCTTAGCAGAAGGAGGCAGTCTTTCCCTAGTACTACATAGCTAGGCTTAATCTTCAGATAATATGCTGTGTCATCAAGCTTGAAAGTGGGACACCGATGGGAGCCTTTTATTCTCCTGGAATGGAAGTCACTTGCTTGGGCTTCAGGCTGCCTAAACAGCCTTAGTGGCTCATCTTCTCTTCACTGCAGGAATGTGGCTTTGGGCCAAGGCTGCGTTCTCTCAATGGCAATAATGTGCTGGCAATTGCTTTCTAGAAACTCATCCCACGGCACTCCAGAATCTGATCAATACAAATGAAAGGTGACCTAAGTCCTCGGGGTAAGGTCCAGTGTTTCACATCAGTAGAGTTGAGTGTGCAGTGGTAGCAACGAAGCCATACTCTGAAAAGGAGTGCCTTAACTCTGCTATGCCCCTGGGGACACATAGGGCAGTGTATCGTGCACCAATCTCTCATGATGACCACTGTGTGCCAGAAGAGCGGTCGCTGGCTTCTGAGGAAGCCTAGGCGAAGTAGGTCCCCGGGAGCACTCTTCACATTCATAGCAAGGGCAACGTACTCCTTTCTGGGATGCCTAGGCAGAGTGTTCCAGTCGTCAAAAGGCCTCGCGAAAGCAGCGCCTGGCAGATTCTCTTTGCAAGTGGATCGTCCTCAGTGACTGAAACAGAACTGCACTGTTACTGCACAACGTGCTTGTGATTCAGTCTGGGACACAGGATAGCAATCTCACAGAGGCGAAAGCTAACCTTTGCATCCAGCCTGAAGACCAGTACATTTTTCACACTTCACACTGTTAAGTATGTGCAACAGCCATGCTCACCGAGGCCTACCTAAGGTACTGAAATACTTACCCATTTCATCCAATGCAGAGGCCCCTGTGCCCAAAGGGTCTCCAGGGAAGAGCCCTGTGGGTCCCGTGTGTTTCCTTGAGGTAGTCAGAAACTACTGAGGATAACCTTATGAGCTCAAGTTTGAAACCGGGCAACCCTGGCAAAACCTTCATTTCGTCCGTGGTAGGCGAGACAGGTGCGGTTTGAAAGCTGCCAGAAGATCATCACTCCTGCTGCCCATCTTCTCTTTGCTGCCTGACGACATCACGAAAGAACTTGAGTGTAATCGTTTGAGGCATGCTGGTCTCGGTTCCTTGCTGGGAGCTCCTCCAGGAGCACACTGGAGCTTGCCGGCAAAGAACTGGCACCCCTGTGCTCAAGTAAAAGTCCAGATTTCTCCCATAGTCAGCTTAGCTATGCCCTAGAAGCGAAGAAGCATGTGATAGAGGAAGGCTGCAACACTGTTTGGTATTTCACGACTCATTGTGCACTCACCTTCGTTGTAACATCTGTGAAAGGGCACTGAATGCCGTCCAAATCTTCTGCTGTGTTTGAGTCCCAGGAAGCAACTGGGTTCGTTGGCTTTAAGGCTGTGAACGTGCAGCGGTAATGGCAAAGCCCTGCCTGGATTGCTCCACAGCTCTCGTTCATACAGCATTCAAACGGCCTCAGGAACGCCGTTCCAAGCAGCCTTACATTCCATGCTGGCGTAGCCAGGGAGGCATTTGGATTCTTCGGAGAAACACCTCTGTGCCTCACAAGTGAAACCTGTGGGCTCCCAAATACGTCTCCCTAAGGCAGTCGGAAGCTACATGTTTAGTTCCAGCCTGAAAACAACGGACAGCTTTTTCTGTGACAATGCTGGACTTCTGGGACCATCCAGATTCACCAAGGCCTAACTTTTGCCCGGCGGGGGAATGCTCTTCTGCACGTACAGCACTCCCCACGTGAAAACCTTTCTTAGCAGAAGGAGGCAGTATTTCCCTGGTAGTTGAGAGGTAGGCAGAAGCTTCAGATAAACATGCTGTGTCATCAAGCTTCAAGTGACACACCGATGGGAACGTTCGCATTCTCCTGGAATGGAAGCCACTTGCTTTGGGCTTCAAGGCTGGCTGAACAGCCTTAGCGGCTCATCTTCTCTTCACTGCAGGAATGTGGCTTTGGGCCAAGGCTGCGTTCTCTCAATGGCAATAATGTGCTGGCAATTGCTTTCTAGAAACTCATCCCACGGCACTGCAGATTCAGCTCCATACAAATGAAAGGTGACCTAAGTCTACCAGGTAAAGTCCAGTGTTTCACATCAGCAGAGTTGAGTGTGCAGTGGTAGCCACGAAGCCATACTCTGAAAAGGAGTGCCTTAACTCTGCTATGCCCCTGGGAACACATAGGGCAGTGTATCGTGCACCAATCTCTCATGATGACCACTGTGTGCTACAAGAGCGGTCGCTGGCTTCTGAGGAAGCCTAGGCGAAGTAGGTCCCCGGGAGCACTCTTCACATTCATAGCAAGGGCAACGTACTCCTTTCTGGGATGCCTAGGCAGAGTGTTCCAGTCGTCAAAAGGCCTCGCGAAAGCAGCGCCTGGCAGATTCTCTTTGCAAGTGGATCGTCCTCAGTGACTGAAACAGAACTGCACTGTTACTGCACAATGTGCTTGTGATTCAGTCTGGGACACAGGATGGCACTCTCACAGAGGCGAAAGCTAACTTTTGCATCCAGCCTGAAGACCAGTATATTTTTCACACTTCCACTGTTGTATGTGCAACAGCCATGGTCCTCGAAGCCTACCTAAGGTACTGAAATACTTACCCATTTCATCCTATGCAGAGGTCCCTGTGCCCAAAGGGTCTCCAGGGAAGAGCCCTGTGGGTCCCGTGTGTTTCCTTGAGGTAGTCAGAAACTACTGAGGATAACCTTATGAGCTCAAGTTTGAAACCGGGCAACCCTGGCAAAACCTTCATTTCGTCCGTGGTAGGCGAGACAGGTGCGGTTTGAAAGCTGCCAGAAGATCACTCCTGCTGCCCATCTTTTCTTTGTTGCCTGACGGCATCACGAAAGAACTTGAGTGTACTCGTATGAGGCATGCTGGTCTCGGTTCCTTGCTGGGAGTTCCTCCAGGAGCACACTGGAGCTTGGCGGCAAAGAACTGGCACCCCTGGGCTCAAGTAAAAGTCCAAATTTCTCCCTTAGTAAGCTGAGCTATGCCCTAGGAGCGAAGAAGCATGTGTTAAAGGAAGGCTGCCACACTGTTACGTATTTCACGATTCATTGTGCACTCACCTTCGTTGTAACATCTGTGAAAGGGCACTGAATGCTATCCTAGTCTTCAGCTGCGTTTGAGTCCCAGGAAGCAACTGGGTTCGTTGGCTTACAGGCTGTGATCGTGCAGCGGTAATGGCAAAGATCTGCCCGGATCGCTCGACAGCTCTCGTTTGTACAGCATTCAAACGGCCTCAGGAACGCCGTTCCAAGCAGCCTTACATTCCATGCTGGCGTAGCCAGGGAGGCATTTGGATTCTTCGGAGAAACACCACTGTGCCTCACCAGTGAAACCTGTGGGCTCCCAAATACGTCTCCCTACGGCAGTCGGATGCTAGATGTTTAGTTCCAGCCTGAAAACAACGGACAGCTTTTTCTGTGACAATGCTGGACTTCTGGGATCATCCAGATTCACCAAGGCCTAACTTTTGCCCAGCAGGGGAATGCTCTTCTGCACGTACAGCACTCCCCACGTGAAAACCTTTCTTAGCAGAAGGAGGCAGTCTTTCCCTAGTACTACATAGCTAGGCTTAATCTTCAGATAATATGCTGTGTCATCAAGCTTGAAAGTGGGACACTGATGGGAGCCTTTTATTCTCCTGGAATGGAAGTCACTTGCTTGGGCTTCAGGCTGCCTAAACAGCCTTAGTGGCTCATCTTCTCTTCACTGCAGGAATGTGGCTTTGGGCCAAGGCTGCGTTCTCTCAATGGCAATAATGTGCTGGCCATTGCTTTCTAGAAACTCATCCCACGGCACTCCAGAATCTGATCAATACAAATGAAAGGTGACCTAAGTCCTCGGGGTAAGGTCCAGTGTTTCACATCAGTAGAGTTGAGTGTGCAGTGGTAGCAACGAAGCCATACTCTGAAAAGGAGTGCCTTAACTCTGCTATGCCCCTGGGGACACATAGGGCAGTGTATCGTGCACCAATCTCTCATGATGACCACTGTGTGCCAGAAGAGCGGTCGCTGGCTTCTGAGGAAGCCTAGGCGAAGTAGGTCCCCGGGAGCACTCTTCACATTCATAGCAAGGGCAACGTACTCCTTTCTGGGATGCCTAGGCAGAGTGTTCCAGTCGTCAAAAGGCCTCGCGAAAGCAGCGCCTGGCAGATTCTCTTTGCAAGTGGATCGTCCTCAGTGACTGAAACAGAACTGCACTGTTACTGCACAACGTGCTTGTGATTCAGTCTGGGACACAGGATAGCAATCTCACAGAGGCGAAAGCTAACCTTTGCATCCAGCCTGAAGACCAGTACATTTTTCACACTTCACACTGTTAAGTATGTGCAACAGCCATGCTCACCGAGGCCTACCTAAGGTACTGAAATACTTACCCATTTCATCCAATGCAGAGGCCCCTGTGCCCAAAGGGTCTCCAGGGAAGAGCCCTGTGGGTCCCGTGTGTTTCCTTGAGGTAGTCAGAAACTACTGAGGATAACCTTATGAGCTCAAGTTTGAAACCGGGCAACCCTGGCAAAACCTTCATTTCGTCCGTGGTAGGCGAGACAGGTGCGGTTTGAAAGCTGCCAGAAGATCATCACTCCTGCTGCCCATCTTCTCTTTGCTGCCTGACGACATCACGAAAGAACTTGAGTGTAATCGTTTGAGGCATGCTGGTCTCGGTTCCTTGCTGGGAGCTCCTCCAGGAGCACACTGGAGCTTGCCGGCAAAGAACTGGCACCCCTGTGCTCAAGTAAAAGTCCAGATTTCTCCCATAGTCAGCTTAGCTATGCCCTAGAAGCGAAGAAGCATGTGATAGAGGAAGGCTGCAACACTGTTTGGTATTTCACGACTCATTGTGCACTCACCTTCGTTGTAACATCTGTGAAAGGGCACTGAATGCCGTCCAAATCTTCTGCTGTGTTTGAGTCCCAGGAAGCAACTGGGTTCGTTGGCTTTAAGGCTGTGAACGTGCAGCGGTAATGGCAAAGCCCTGCCTGGATTGCTCCACAGCTCTCGTTCATACAGCATTCAAACGGCCTCAGGAACGCCGTTCCAAGCAGCCTTACATTCCATGCTGGCGTAGCCAGGGAGGCATTTGGATTCTTCGGAGAAACACCTCTGTGCCTCACAAGTGAAACCTGTGGGCTCCCAAATACGTCTCCCTAAGGCAGTCGGAAGCTACATGTTTAGTTCCAGCCTGAAAACAACGGACAGCTTTTTCTGTGACAATGCTGGACTTCTGGGACCATCCAGATTCACCAAGGCCTAACTTTTGCCCGGCGGGGGAATGCTCTTCTGCACGTACAGCACTCCCCACGTGAAAACCTTTCTTAGCAGAAGGAGGCAGTATTTCCCTGGTAGTTGAGAGGTAGGCAGAAGCTTCAGATAAACATGCTGTGTCATCAAGCTTCAAGTGGAACACCGATGGGAACGTTCGTATTCTCCTGGAATGGAAGCCACTTGCTTTGGGCTTCAAGGCTGGCTGAACAGCCTTAGCGGCTCATCTTCTCTTCACTGCAGGAATGTGGCTTTGGGCCAAGGCTGCGTTCTCTCAATGGCAATAATGTGCTGGCAATTGCTTTCTAGAAACTCATCCCACGGCACTGCAGATTCAGCTCCATACAAATGAAAGGTGACCTAAGTCTACCAGGTAAAGTCCAGTGTTTCACATCAGCAGAGTTGAGTGTGCAGTGGTAGCCACGAAGCCATACTCTGAAAAGGAGTGCCTTAACTCTGCTATGCCCCTGGGAACACAGAGGGCAGTGTATCGTGCACCAATCTCTCATGATGACCACTGTGTGCTACAAGAGCGGTCGCTGGCTTCTGAGGAAGCCTAGGCGAAGTAGGTCCCCGGGAGCACTCTTCACATTCATAGCAAGGGCAACGTACTCCTTTCTGGGATGCCTAGGCAGAGTGTTCCAGTCGTCAAAAGGCCTCGCGAAAGCAGCGCCTGGCAGATTCTCTTTGCAAGTGGATCGTCCTCAGTGACTGAAACAGAACTGCACTGTTACTGCACAATGTGCTTGTGATTCAGTCTGGGACACAGGATGGCACTCTCACAGAGGCGAAAGCTAACTTTTGCATCCAGCCTGAAGACCAGTATATTTTTCACACTTCCACTGTTGTATGTGCAACAGCCATGGTCCTCGAAGCCTACCTAAGGTACTGAAATACTTACCCATTTCATCCTATGCAGAGGTCCCTGTGCCCAAAGGGTCTCCAGGGAAGAGCCCTGTGGGTCCCGTGTGTTTCCTTGAGGTAGTCAGAAACTACTGAGGATAACCTTATGAGCTCAAGTTTGAAACCGGGCAACCCTGGCAAAACCTTCATTTCGTCCGTGGTAGGCGAGACAGGTGCGGTTTGAAAGCTGCCAGAAGATCACTCCTGCTGCCCATCTTTTCTTTGTTGCCTGACGGCATCACGAAAGAACTTGAGTGTACTCGTATGAGGCATGCTGGTCTCGGTTCCTTGCTGGGAGTTCCTCCAGGAGCACACTGGAGCTTGGCGGCAAAGAACTGGCACCCCTGGGCTCAAGTAAAAGTCCAAATTTCTCACTTAGTAAGCTGAGCTATGCCCTAGGAGCGAAGAAGCATGTGTTAAAGGAAGGCTGCCACACTGTTACGTATTTCACGATTCATTGTGCACTCACCTTCGTTGTAACATCTGTGAAAGGGCACTGAATGCTATCCTAGTCTTCAGCTGCGTTTGAGTCCCAGGAAGCAACTGGGTTCGTTGGCTTACAGGCTGTGACCGTGCAGCGGTAATGGCAAAGATCTGCCCGGATCGCTCGACAGCTCTCGTTTGTACAGCATTCAAACGGCCTCAGGAACGCCGTTCCAAGCAGCCTTACATTCCATGCTGGCGTAGCCAGGGAGGCATTTGGATTCTTCGGAGAAACACCACTGTGCCTCACCAGTGAAACCTGTGGGCTCCCAAATACGTCTCCCTACGGCAGTCGGATGCTAGATGTTTAGTTCCAGCCTGAAAACAACGGACAGCTTTTTCTGTGACAATGCTGGACTTCTGGGATCATCCAGATTCACCAAGGCCTAACTTTTGCCCAGCAGGGGAATGCTCTTCTGCACGTACAGCACTCCCCACGTGAAAACCTTTCTTAGCAGAAGGAGGCAGTCTTTCCCTAGTACTACATAGCTAGGCTTAATCTTCAGATAATATGCTGTGTCATCAAGCTTGAAAGTGGGACACCGATGGGAGCCTTTTATTCTCCTGGAATGGAAGTCACTTGCTTGGGCTTCAGGCTGCCTAAACAGCCTTAGTGGCTCATCTTCTCTTCACTGCAGGAATGTGGCTTTGGGCCAAGGCTGCGTTCTCTCAATGGCAATAATGTGCTGGCAATTGCTTTCTAGAAACTCATCCCACGGCACTCCAGAATCAGATCAATACAAATGAAAGGTGACCTAAGTCCTCGGGGTAAGGTCCAGTGTTTCACATCAGTAGAGTTGAGTGTGCAGTGGTAGCAACGAAGCCATACTCTGAAAAGGAGTGCCTTAACTCTGCTATGCCCCTGGGGACACATAGGGCAGTGTATCGTGCACCAATCTCTCATGATGACCACTGTGTGCCAGAAGAGCGGTCGCTGGCTTCTGAGGAAGCCTAGGCGAAGTAGGTCCCCGGGAGCACTCTTCACATTCATAGCAAGGGCAACGTACTCCTTTCTGGGATGCCTAGGCAGAGTGTTCCAGTCGTCAAAAGGCCTCGCGAAAGCAGCGCCTGGCAGATTCTCTTTGCAAGTGGATCGTCCTCAGTGACTGAAACAGAACTGCACTGTTACTGCACAACGTGCTTGTGATTCAGTCTGGGACACAGGATAGCAATCTCACAGAGGCGAAAGCTAACCTTTGCATCCAGCCTGAAGACCAGTACATTTTTCACACTTCACACTGTTAAGTATGTGCAACAGCCATGCTCACCGAGGCCTACCTAAGGTACTGAAATACTTACCCATTTCATCCAATGCAGAGGCCCCTGTGCCCAAAGGGTCTCCAGGGAAGAGCCCTGTGGGTCCCGTGTGTTTCCTTGAGGTAGTCAGAAACTACTGAGGATAACCTTATGAGCTCAAGTTTGAAACCGGGCAACCCTGGCAAAACCTTCATTTCGTCCGTGGTAGGCGAGACAGGTGCGGTTTGAAAGCTGCCAGAAGATCACTCCTGCTGCCCATCTTTTCTTTGTTGCCTGACGGCATCACGAAAGAACTTGAGTGTACTCGTATGAGGCATGCTGGTCTCGGTTCCTTGCTGGGAGTTCCTCCAGGAGCACACTGGAGCTTGGCGGCAAAGAACTGGCACCCCTGGGCTCAAGTAAAAGTCCAAATTTCTCCCTTAGTAAGCTGAGCTATGCCCTAGGAGCGAAGAAGCATGTGTTAAAGGAAGGCTGCCACACTGTTACGTATTTCACGATTCATTGTGCACTCACCTTCGTTGTAACATCTGTGAAAGGGCACTGAATGCTATCCTAGTCTTCAGCTGCGTTTGAGTCCCAGGAAGCAACTGGGTTCGTTGGCTTACAGGCTGTGATCGTGCAGCGGTAATGGCAAAGATCTGCCCGGATCGCTCGACAGCTCTCGTTTGTACAGCATTCAAACGGCCTCAGGAACGCCGTTCCAAGCAGCCTTACATTCCATGCTGGCGTAGCCAGGGAGGCATTTGGATTCTTCGGAGAAACACCACTGTGCCTCACCAGTGAAACCTGTGGGCTCCCAAATACGTCTCCCTACGGCAGTCGGATGCTAGATGTTTAGTTCCAGCCTGAAAACAACGGACAGCTTTTTCTGTGACAATGCTGGACTTCTGGGATCATCCAGATTCACCAAGGCCTAACTTTTGCCCAGCAGGGGAATGCTCTTCTGCACGTACAGCACTCCCCACGTGAAAACCTTTCTTAGCAGAAGGAGGCAGTCTTTCCCTAGTACTACATAGCTAGGCTTAATCTTCAGATAATATGCTGTGTCATCAAGCTTGAAAGTGGGACACCGATGGGAGCCTTTTATTCTCCTGGAATGGAAGTCACTTGCTTGGGCTTCAGGCTGCCTAAACAGCCTTAGTGGCTCATCTTCTCTTCACTGCAGGAATGTGGCTTTGGGCCAAGGCTGCGTTCTCTCAATGGCAATAATGTGCTGGCAATTGCTTTCTAGAAACTCATCCCACGGCACTCCAGAATCAGATCAATACAAATGAAAGGTGACCTAAGTCCTCGGGGTAAGGTCCAGTGTTTCACATCAGTAGAGTTGAGTGTGCAGTGGTAGCAACGAAGCCATACTCTGAAAAGGAGTGCCTTAACTCTGCTATGCCCCTGGGGACACATAGGGCAGTGTATCGTGCACCAATCTCTCATGATGACCACTGTGTGCCAGAAGAGCGGTCGCTGGCTTCTGAGGAAGCCTAGGCGAAGTAGGTCCCCGGGAGCACTCTTCACATTCATAGCAAGGGCAACGTACTCCTTTCTGGGATGCCTAGGCAGAGTGTTCCAGTCGTCAAAAGGCCTCGCGAAAGCAGCGCCTGGCAGATTCTCTTTGCAAGTGGATCGTCCTCAGTGACTGAAACAGAACTGCACTGTTACTGCACAACGTGCTTGTGATTCAGTCTGGGACACAGGATAGCAATCTCACAGAGGCGAAAGCTAACCTTTGCATCCAGCCTGAAGACCAGTACATTTTTCACACTTCACACTGTTAAGTATGTGCAACAGCCATGCTCACCGAGGCCTACCTAAGGTACTGAAATACTTACCCATTTCATCCAATGCAGAGGCCCCTGTGCCCAAAGGGTCTCCAGGGAAGAGCCCTGTGGGTCCCGTGTGTTTCCTTGAGGTAGTCAGAAACTACTGAGGATAACCTTATGAGCTCAAGTTTGAAACCGGGCAACCCTGGCAAAACCTTCATTTCGTCCGTGGTAGGCGAGACAGGTGCGGTTTGAAAGCTGCCAGAAGATCATCACTCCTGCTGCCCATCTTCTCTTTGCTGCCTGACGACATCACGAAAGAACTTGAGTGTAATCGTTTGAGGCATGCTGGTCTCGGTTCCTTGCTGGGAGCTCCTCCAGGAGCACACTGGAGCTTGCCGGCAAAGAACTGGCACCCCTGTGCTCAAGTAAAAGTCCAGATTTCTCCCATAGTCAGCTTAGCTATGCCCTAGAAGCGAAGAAGCATGTGATAGAGGAAGGCTGCAACACTGTTTGGTATTTCACGACTCATTGTGCACTCACCTTCGTTGTAACATCTGTGAAAGGGCACTGAATGCCGTCCAAATCTTCTGCTGTGTTTGAGTCCCAGGAAGCAACTGGGTTCGTTGGCTTTAAGGCTGTGAACGTGCAGCGGTAATGGCAAAGCCCTGCCTGGATTGCTCCACAGCTCTCGTTCATACAGCATTCAAACGGCCTCAGGAACGCCGTTCCAAGCAGCCTTACATTCCATGCTGGCGTAGCCAGGGAGGCATTTGGATTCTTCGGAGAAACACCTCTGTGCCTCACAAGTGAAACCTGTGGGCTCCCAAATACGTCTCCCTAAGGCAGTCGGAAGCTACATGTTTAGTTCCAGCCTGAAAACAACGGACAGCTTTTTCTGTGACAATGCTGGACTTCTGGGACCATCCAGATTCACCAAGGCCTAACTTTTGCCCGGCGGGGGAATGCTCTTCTGCACGTACAGCACTCCCCACGTGAAAACCTTTCTTAGCAGAAGGAGGCAGTATTTCCCTGGTAGTTGAGAGGTAGGCAGAAGCTTCAGATAAACATGCTGTGTCATCAAGCTTCAAGTGACACACCGATGGGAACGTTCGCATTCTCCTGGAATGGAAGCCACTTGCTTTGGGCTTCAAGGCTGGCTGAACAGCCTTAGCGGCTCATCTTCTCTTCACTGCAGGAATGTGGCTTTGGGCCAAGGCTGCGTTCTCTCAATGGCAATAATGTGCTGGCAATTGCTTTCTAGAAACTCATCCCACGGCACTGCAGATTCAGCTCCATACAAATGAAAGGTGACCTAAGTCTACCAGGTAAAGTCCAGTGTTTCACATCAGCAGAGTTGAGTGTGCAGTGGTAGCCACGAAGCCATACTCTGAAAAGGAGTGCCTTAACTCTGCTATGCCCCTGGGAACACATAGGGCAGTGTATCGTGCACCAATCTCTCATGATGACCACTGTGTGCTACAAGAGCGGTCGCTGGCTTCTGAGGAAGCCTAGGCGAAGTAGGTCCCCGGGAGCAGTCTTCACATTCATAGCAAGGGCAACGTACTCCTTTCTGGGATGCCTAGGCAGAGTGTTCCAGTCGTCAAAAGGCCTCGCGAAAGCAGCGCCTGGCAGATTCTCTTTGCAAGTGGATCGTCCTCAGTGACTGAAACAGAACTGCACTGTTACTGCACAATGTGCTTGTGATTCAGTCTGGGACACAGGATGGCACTCTCACAGAGGCGAAAGCTAACTTTTGCATCCAGCCTGAAGACCAGTATATTTTTCACACTTCCACTGTTGTATGTGCAACAGCCATGGTCCTCGAAGCCTACCTAAGGTACTGAAATACTTACCCATTTCATCCTATGCAGAGGTCCCTGTGCCCAAAGGGTCTCCAGGGAAGAGCCCTGTGGGTCCCGTGTGTTTCCTTGAGGTAGTCAGAAACTACTGAGGATAACCTTATGAGCTCAAGTTTGAAACCGGGCAACCCTGGCAAAACCTTCATTTCGTCCGTGGTAGGCGAGACAGGTGCGGTTTGAAAGCTGCCAGAAGATCACTCCTGCTGCCCATCTTTTCTTTGTTGCCTGACGGCATCACGAAAGAACTTGAGTGTACTCGTATGAGGCATGCTGGTCTCGGTTCCTTGCTGGGAGTTCCTCCAGGAGCACACTGGAGCTTGGCGGCAAAGAACTGGCACCCCTGGGCTCAAGTAAAAGTCCAAATTTCTCCCTTAGTAAGCTGAGCTATGCCCTAGGAGCGAAGAAGCATGTGTTAAAGGAAGGCTGCCACACTGTTACGTATTTCACGATTCATTGTGCACTCACCTTCGTTGTAACATCTGTGAAAGGGCACTGAATGCTATCCTAGTCTTCAGCTGCGTTTGAGTCCCAGGAAGCAACTGGGTTCGTTGGCTTACAGGCTGTGATCGTGCAGCGGTAATGGCAAAGATCTGCCCGGATCGCTCGACAGCTCTCGTTTGTACAGCATTCAAACGGCCTCAGGAACGCCGTTCCAAGCAGCCTTACATTCCATGCTGGCGTAGCCAGGGAGGCATTTGGATTCTTCGGAGAAACACCACTGTGCCTCACCAGTGAAACCTGTGGGCTCCCAAATACGTCTCCCTACGGCAGTCGGATGCTAGATGTTTAGTTCCAGCCTGAAAACAACGGACAGCTTTTTCTGTGACAATGCTGGACTTCTGGGATCATCCAGATTCACCAAGGCCTAACTTTTGCCCAGCAGGGGAATGCTCTTCTGCACGTACAGCACTCCCCACGTGAAAACCTTTCTTAGCAGAAGGAGGCAGTCTTTCCCTAGTACTACATAGCTAGGCTTAATCTTCAGATAATATGCTGTGTCATCAAGCTTGAAAGTGGGACACCGATGGGAGCCTTTTATTCTCCTGGAATGGAAGTCACTTGCTTGGGCTTCAGGCTGCCTAAACAGCCTTAGTGGCTCATCTTCTCTTCACTGCAGGAATGTGGCTTTGGGCCAAGGCTGCGTTCTCTCAATGGCAATAATGTGCTGGCAATTGCTTTCTAGAAACTCATCCCACGGCACTCCAGAATCAGATCAATACAAATGAAAGGTGACCTAAGTCCTCGGGGTAAGGTCCAGTGTTTCACATCAGTAGAGTTGAGTGTGCAGTGGTAGCAACGAAGCCATACTCTGAAAAGGAGTGCCTTAACTCTGCTATGCCCCTGGGGACACATAGGGCAGTGTATCGTGCACCAATCTCTCATGATGACCACTGTGTGCCAGAAGAGCGGTCGCTGGCTTCTGAGGAAGCCTAGGCGAAGTAGGTCCCCGGGAGCACTCTTCACATTCATAGCAAGGGCAACGTACTCCTTTCTGGGATGCCTAGGCAGAGTGTTCCAGTCGTCAAAAGGCCTCGCGAAAGCAGCGCCTGGCAGATTCTCTTTGCAAGTGGATCGTCCTCAGTGACTGAAACAGAACTGCACTGTTACTGCACAACGTGCTTGTGATTCAGTCTGGGACACAGGATAGCAATCTCACAGAGGCGAAAGCTAACCTTTGCATCCAGCCTGAAGACCAGTACATTTTTCACACTTCACACTGTTAAGTATGTGCAACAGCCATGCTCACCGAGGCCTACCTAAGGTACTGAAATACTTACCCATTTCATCCAATGCAGAGGCCCCTGTGCCCAAAGGGTCTCCAGGGAAGAGCCCTGTGGGTCCCGTGTGTTTCCTTGAGGTAGTCAGAAACTACTGAGGATAACCTTATGAGCTCAAGTTTGAAACCGGGCAACCCTGGCAAAACCTTCATTTCGTCCGTGGTAGGCGAGACAGGTGCGGTTTGAAAGCTGCCAGAAGATCAACACTCCTGCTGCCCATCTTCTCTTTGCTGCCTGACGACATCACGAAAGAACTTGAGTGTAATCGTTTGAGGCATGCTGGTCTCGGTTCCTTGCTGGGAGCTCCTCCAGGAGCACACTGGAGCTTGCCGGCAAAGAACTGGCACCCCTGTGCTCAAGTAAAAGTCCAGATTTCTCCCATAGTCAGCTTAGCTATGCCCTAGAAGCGAAGAAGCATGTGATAGAGGAAGGCTGCAACACTGTTTGGTATTTCACGACTCATTGTGCACTCACCTTCGTTGTAACATCTGTGAAAGGGCACTGAATGCCGTCCAAATCTTCTGCTGTGTTTGAGTCCCAGGAAGCAACTGGGTTCGTTGGCTTTAAGGCTGTGAACGTGCAGCGGTAATGGCAAAGCCCTGCCTGGATTGCTCCACAGCTCTCGTTCATACAGCATTCAAACGGCCTCAGGAACGCCGTTCCAAGCAGCCTTACATTCCATGCTGGCGTAGCCAGGGAGGCATTTGGATTCTTCGGAGAAACACCTCTGTGCCTCACAAGTGAAACCTGTGGGCTCCCAAATACGTCTCCCTAAGGCAGTCGGAAGCTACATGTTTAGTTCCAGCCTGAAAACAACGGACAGCTTTTTCTGTGACAATGCTGGACTTCTGGGACCATCCAGATTCACCAAGGCCTAACTTTTGCCCGGCGGGGGAATGCTCTTCTGCACGTACAGCACTCCCCACGTGAAAACCTTTCTTAGCAGAAGGAGGCAGTATTTCCCTGGTAGTTGAGAGGTAGGCAGAAGCTTCAGATAAACATGCTGTGTCATCAAGCTTCAAGTGACACACCGATGGGAACGTTCGCATTCTCCTGGAATGGAAGCCACTTGCTTTGGGCTTCAAGGCTGGCTGAACAGCCTTAGCGGCTCATCTTCTCTTCACTGCAGGAATGTGGCTTTGGGCCAAGGCTGCGTTCTCTCAATGGCAATAATGTGCTGGCAATTGCTTTCTAGAAACTCATCCCACGGCACTGCAGATTCAGCTCCATACAAATGAAAGGTGACCTAAGTCTACCAGGTAAAGTCCAGTGTTTCACATCAGCAGAGTTGAGTGTGCAGTGGTAGCCACGAAGCCATACTCTGAAAAGGAGTGCCTTAACTCTGCTATGCCCCTGGGAACACAGAGGGCAGTGTATCGTGCACCAATCTCTCATGATGACCACTGTGTGCTACAAGAGCGGTCGCTGGCTTCTGAGGAAGCCTAGGCGAAGTAGGTCCCCGGGAGCAGTCTTCACATTCATAGCAAGGGCAACGTACTCCTTTCTGGGATGCCTAGGCAGAGTGTTCCAGTCGTCAAAAGGCCTCGCGAAAGCAGCGCCTGGCAGATTCTCTTTGCAAGTGGATCGTCCTCAGTGACTGAAACAGAACTGCACTGTTACTGCACAATGTGCTTGTGATTCAGTCTGGGACACAGGATGGCACTCTCACAGAGGCGAAAGCTAACTTTTGCATCCAGCCTGAAGACCAGTATATTTTTCACACTTCCACTGTTGTATGTGCAACAGCCATGGTCCTCGAAGCCTACCTAAGGTACTGAAATACTTACCCATTTCATCCTATGCAGAGGTCCCTGTGCCCAAAGGGTCTCCAGGGAAGAGCCCTGTGGGTCCCGTGTGTTTCCTTGAGGTAGTCAGAAACTACTGAGGATAACCTTATGAGCTCAAGTTTGAAACCGGGCAACCCTGGCAAAACCTTCATTTCGTCCGTGGTAGGCGAGACAGGTGCGGTTTGAAAGCTGCCAGAAGATCACTCCTGCTGCCCATCTTTTCTTTGTTGCCTGACGGCATCACGAAAGAACTTGAGTGTACTCGTATGAGGCATGCTGGTCTCGGTTCCTTGCTGGGAGTTCCTCCAGGAGCACACTGGAGCTTGGCGGCAAAGAACTGGCACCCCTGGGCTCAAGTAAAAGTCCAAATTTCTCCCTTAGTAAGCTGAGCTATGCCCTAGGAGCGAAGAAGCATGTGTTAAAGGAAGGCTGCCACACTGTTACGTATTTCACGATTCATTGTGCACTCACCTTCGTTGTAACATCTGTGAAAGGGCACTGAATGCTATCCTAGTCTTCAGCTGCGTTTGAGTCCCAGGAAGCAACTGGGTTCGTTGGCTTACAGGCTGTGATCGTGCAGCGGTAATGGCAAAGATCTGCCCGGATCGCTCGACAGCTCTCGTTTGTACAGCATTCAAACGGCCTCAGGAACGCCGTTCCAAGCAGCCTTACATTCCATGCTGGCGTAGCCAGGGAGGCATTTGGATTCTTCGGAGAAACACCACTGTGCCTCACCAGTGAAACCTGTGGGCTCCCAAATACGTCTCCCTACGGCAGTCGGATGCTAGATGTTTAGTTCCAGCCTGAAAACAACGGACAGCTTTTTCTGTGACAATGCTGGACTTCTGGGATCATCCAGATTCACCAAGGCCTAACTTTTGCCCAGCAGGGGAATGCTCTTCTGCACGTACAGCACTCCCCACGTGAAAACCTTTCTTAGCAGAAGGAGGCAGTCTTTCCCTAGTACTACATAGCTAGGCTTAATCTTCAGATAATATGCTGTGTCATCAAGCTTGAAAGTGGGACACCGATGGGAGCCTTTTATTCTCCTGGAATGGAAGTCACTTGCTTGGGCTTCAGGCTGCCTAAACAGCCTTAGTGGCTCATCTTCTCTTCACTGCAGGAATGTGGCTTTGGGCCAAGGCTGCGTTCTCTCAATGGCAATAATGTGCTGGCAATTGCTTTCTAGAAACTCATCCCACGGCACTCCAGAATCTGATCAATACAAATGAAAGGTGACCTAAGTCCTCGGGGTAAGGTCCAGTGTTTCACATCAGTAGAGTTGAGTGTGCAGTGGTAGCAACGAAGCCATACTCTGAAAAGGAGTGCCTTAACTCTGCTATGCCCCTGGGGACACATAGGGCAGTGTATCGTGCACCAATCTCTCATGATGACCACTGTGTGCCAGAAGAGCGGTCGCTGGCTTCTGAGGAAGCCTAGGCGAAGTAGGTCCCCGGGAGCACTCTTCACATTCATAGCAAGGGCAACGTACTCCTTTCTGGGATGCCTAGGCAGAGTGTTCCAGTCGTCAAAAGGCCTCGCGAAAGCAGCGCCTGGCAGATTCTCTTTGCAAGTGGATCGTCCTCAGTGACTGAAACAGAACTGCACTGTTACTGCACAACGTGCTTGTGATTCAGTCTGGGACACAGGATAGCAATCTCACAGAGGCGAAAGCTAACCTTTGCATCCAGCCTGAAGACCAGTACATTTTTCACACTTCACACTGTTAAGTATGTGCAACAGCCATGCTCACCGAGGCCTACCTAAGGTACTGAAATACTTACCCATTTCATCCAATGCAGAGGCCCCTGTGCCCAAAGGGTCTCCAGGGAAGAGCCCTGTGGGTCCCGTGTGTTTCCTTGAGGTAGTCAGAAACTACTGAGGATAACCTTATGAGCTCAAGTTTGAAACCGGGCAACCCTGGCAAAACCTTCATTTCGTCCGTGGTAGGCGAGACAGGTGCGGTTTGAAAGCTGCCAGAAGATCAACACTCCTGCTGCCCATCTTCTCTTTGCTGCCTGACGACATCACGAAAGAACTTGAGTGTGTGTAATCGTTTGAGGCATGCTGGTCTCGGTTCCTTGCTGGGAGCTCCTCCAGGAGCACACTGGAGCTTGCCGGCAAAGAACTGGCACCCCTGTGCTCAAGTAAAAGTCCAGATTTCTCCCATAGTCAGCTTAGCTATGCCCTAGAAGCGAAGAAGCATGTGATAGAGGAAGGCTGCAACACTGTTTGGTATTTCACGACTCATTGTGCACTCACCTTCGTTGTAACATCTGTGAAAGGGCACTGAATGCCGTCCAAATCTTCTGCTGTGTTTGAGTCCCAGGAAGCAACTGGGTTCGTTGGCTTTAAGGCTGTGAACGTGCAGCGGTAATGGCAAAGCCCTGCCTGGATTGCTCCACAGCTCTCGTTCATACAGCATTCAAACGGCCTCAGGAACGCCGTTCCAAGCAGCCTTACATTCCATGCTGGCGTAGCCAGGGAGGCATTTGGATTCTTCGGAGAAACACCTCTGTGCCTCACAAGTGAAACCTGTGGGCTCCCAAATACGTCTCCCTAAGGCAGTCGGAAGCTACATGTTTAGTTCCAGCCTGAAAACAACGGACAGCTTTTTCTGTGACAATGCTGGACTTCTGGGACCATCCAGATTCACCAAGGCCTAACTTTTGCCCGGCGGGGGAATGCTCTTCTGCACGTACAGCACTCCCCACGTGAAAACCTTTCTTAGCAGAAGGAGGCAGTATTTCCCTGGTAGTTGAGAGGTAGGCAGAAGCTTCAGATAAACATGCTGTGTCATCAAGCTTCAAGTGACACACCGATGGGAACGTTCGCATTCTCCTGGAATGGAAGCCACTTGCTTTGGGCTTCAAGGCTGGCTGAACAGCCTTAGCGGCTCATCTTCTCTTCACTGCAGGAATGTGGCTTTGGGCCAAGGCTGCGTTCTCTCAATGGCAATAATGTGCTGGCAATTGCTTTCTAGAAACTCATCCCACGGCACTGCAGATTCAGCTCCATACAAATGAAAGGTGACCTAAGTCTACCAGGTAAAGTCCAGTGTTTCACATCAGCAGAGTTGAGTGTGCAGTGGTAGCCACGAAGCCATACTCTGAAAAGGAGTGCCTTAACTCTGCTATGCCCCTGGGAACACAGAGGGCAGTGTATCGTGCACCAATCTCTCATGATGACCACTGTGTGCTACAAGAGCGGTCGCTGGCTTCTGAGGAAGCCTAGGCGAAGTAGGTCCCCGGGAGCAGTCTTCACATTCATAGCAAGGGCAACGTACTCCTTTCTGGGATGCCTAGGCAGAGTGTTCCAGTCGTCAAAAGGCCTCGCGAAAGCAGCGCCTGGCAGATTCTCTTTGCAAGTGGATCGTCCTCAGTGACTGAAACAGAACTGCACTGTTACTGCACAATGTGCTTGTGATTCAGTCTGGGACACAGGATGGCACTCTCACAGAGGCGAAAGCTAACTTTTGCATCCAGCCTGAAGACCAGTATATTTTTCACACTTCCACTGTTGTATGTGCAACAGCCATGGTCCTCGAAGCCTACCTAAGGTACTGAAATACTTACCCATTTCATCCTATGCAGAGGTCCCTGTGCCCAAAGGGTCTCCAGGGAAGAGCCCTGTGGGTCCCGTGTGTTTCCTTGAGGTAGTCAGAAACTACTGAGGATAACCTTATGAGCTCAAGTTTGAAACCGGGCAACCCTGGCAAAACCTTCATTTCGTCCGTGGTAGGCGAGACAGGTGCGGTTTGAAAGCTGCCAGAAGATCACTCCTGCTGCCCATCTTTTCTTTGTTGCCTGACGGCATCACGAAAGAACTTGAGTGTACTCGTATGAGGCATGCTGGTCTCGGTTCCTTGCTGGGAGTTCCTCCAGGAGCACACTGGAGCTTGGCGGCAAAGAACTGGCACCCCTGGGCTCAAGTAAAAGTCCAAATTTCTCCCTTAGTAAGCTGAGCTATGCCCTAGGAGCGAAGAAGCATGTGTTAAAGGAAGGCTGCCACACTGTTACGTATTTCACGATTCATTGTGCACTCACCTTCGTTGTAACATCTGTGAAAGGGCACTGAATGCTATCCTAGTCTTCAGCTGCGTTTGAGTCCCAGGAAGCAACTGGGTTCGTTGGCTTACAGGCTGTGACCGTGCAGCGGTAATGGCAAAGATCTGCCCGGATCGCTCGACAGCTCTCGTTTGTACAGCATTCAAACGGCCTCAGGAACGCCGTTCCAAGCAGCCTTACATTCCATGCTGGCGTAGCCAGGGAGGCATTTGGATTCTTCGGAGAAACACCACTGTGCCTCACCAGTGAAACCTGTGGGCTCCCAAATACGTCTCCCTACGGCAGTCGGATGCTAGATGTTTAGTTCCAGCCTGAAAACAACGGACAGCTTTTTCTGTGACAATGCTGGACTTCTGGGATCATCCAGATTCACCAAGGCCTAACTTTTGCCCAGCAGGGGAATGCTCTTCTGCACGTACAGCACTCCCCACGTGAAAACCTTTCTTAGCAGAAGGAGGCAGTCTTTCCCTAGTACTACATAGCTAGGCTTAATCTTCAGATAATATGCTGTGTCATCAAGCTTGAAAGTGGGACACCGATGGGAGCCTTTTATTCTCCTGGAATGGAAGTCACTTGCTTGGGCTTCAGGCTGCCTAAACAGCCTTAGTGGCTCATCTTCTCTTCACTGCAGGAATGTGGCTTTGGGCCAAGGCTGCGTTCTCTCAATGGCAATAATGTGCTGGCAATTGCTTTCTAGAAACTCATCCCACGGCACTCCAGAATCTGATCAATACAAATGAAAGGTGACCTAAGTCCTCGGGGTAAGGTCCAGTGTTTCACATCAGTAGAGTTGAGTGTGCAGTGGTAGCAACGAAGCCATACTCTGAAAAGGAGTGCCTTAACTCTGCTATGCCCCTGGGGACACATAGGGCAGTGTATCGTGCACCAATCTCTCATGATGACCACTGTGTGCCAGAAGAGCGGTCGCTGGCTTCTGAGGAAGCCTAGGCGAAGTAGGTCCCCGGGAGCACTCTTCACATTCATAGCAAGGGCAACGTACTCCTTTCTGGGATGCCTAGGCAGAGTGTTCCAGTCGTCAAAAGGCCTCGCGAAAGCAGCGCCTGGCAGATTCTCTTTGCAAGTGGATCGTCCTCAGTGACTGAAACAGAACTGCACTGTTACTGCACAACGTGCTTGTGATTCAGTCTGGGACACAGGATAGCAATCTCACAGAGGCGAAAGCTAACCTTTGCATCCAGCCTGAAGACCAGTACATTTTTCACACTTCACACTGTTAAGTATGTGCAACAGCCATGCTCACCGAGGCCTACCTAAGGTACTGAAATACTTACCCATTTCATCCAATGCAGAGGCCCCTGTGCCCAAAGGGTCTCCAGGGAAGAGCCCTGTGGGTCCCGTGTGTTTCCTTGAGGTAGTCAGAAACTACTGAGGATAACCTTATGAGCTCAAGTTTGAAACCGGGCAACCCTGGCAAAACCTTCATTTCGTCCGTGGTAGGCGAGACAGGTGCGGTTTGAAAGCTGCCAGAAGATCAACACTCCTGCTGCCCATCTTCTCTTTGCTGCCTGACGACATCACGAAAGAACTTGAGTGTAATCGTTTGAGGCATGCTGGTCTCGGTTCCTTGCTGGGAGCTCCTCCAGGAGCACACTGGAGCTTGCCGGCAAAGAACTGGCACCCCTGTGCTCAAGTAAAAGTCCAGATTTCTCCCATAGTCAGCTTAGCTATGCCCTAGAAGCGAAGAAGCATGTGATAGAGGAAGGCTGCAACACTGTTTGGTATTTCACGACTCATTGTGCACTCACCTTCGTTGTAACATCTGTGAAAGGGCACTGAATGCCGTCCAAATCTTCTGCTGTGTTTGAGTCCCAGGAAGCAACTGGGTTCGTTGGCTTTAAGGCTGTGAACGTGCAGCGGTAATGGCAAAGCCCTGCCTGGATTGCTCCACAGCTCTCGTTCATACAGCATTCAAACGGCCTCAGGAACGCCGTTCCAAGCAGCCTTACATTCCATGCTGGCGTAGCCAGGGAGGCATTTGGATTCTTCGGAGAAACACCTCTGTGCCTCACAAGTGAAACCTGTGGGCTCCCAAATACGTCTCCCTAAGGCAGTCGGAAGCTACATGTTTAGTTCCAGCCTGAAAACAACGGACAGCTTTTTCTGTGACAATGCTGGACTTCTGGGACCATCCAGATTCACCAAGGCCTAACTTTTGCCCGGCGGGGGAATGCTCTTCTGCACGTACAGCACTCCCCACGTGAAAACCTTTCTTAGCAGAAGGAGGCAGTATTTCCCTGGTAGTTGAGAGGTAGGCAGAAGCTTCAGATAAACATGCTGTGTCATCAAGCTTCAAGTGGAACACCGATGGGAACGTTCGTATTCTCCTGGAATGGAAGCCACTTGCTTTGGGCTTCAAGGCTGGCTGAACAGCCTTAGCGGCTCATCTTCTCTTCACTGCAGGAATGTGGCTTTGGGCCAAGGCTGCGTTCTCTCAATGGCAATAATGTGCTGGCAATTGCTTTCTAGAAACTCATCCCACGGCACTGCAGATTCAGCTCCATACAAATGAAAGGTGACCTAAGTCTACCAGGTAAAGTCCAGTGTTTCACATCAGCAGAGTTGAGTGTGCAGTGGTAGCCACGAAGCCATACTCTGAAAAGGAGTGCCTTAACTCTGCTATGCCCCTGGGAACACATAGGGCAGTGTATCGTGCACCAATCTCTCATGATGACCACTGTGTGCTACAAGAGCGGTCGCTGGCTTCTGAGGAAGCCTAGGCGAAGTAGGTCCCCGGGAGCAGTCTTCACATTCATAGCAAGGGCAACGTACTCCTTTCTGGGATGCCTAGGCAGAGTGTTCCAGTCGTCAAAAGGCCTCGCGAAAGCAGCGCCTGGCAGATTCTCTTTGCAAGTGGATCGTCCTCAGTGACTGAAACAGAACTGCACTGTTACTGCACAATGTGCTTGTGATTCAGTCTGGGACACAGGATGGCACTCTCACAGAGGCGAAAGCTAACTTTTGCATCCAGCCTGAAGACCAGTATATTTTTCACACTTCCACTGTTGTATGTGCAACAGCCATGGTCCTCGAAGCCTACCTAAGGTACTGAAATACTTACCCATTTCATCCTATGCAGAGGTCCCTGTGCCCAAAGGGTCTCCAGGGAAGAGCCCTGTGGGTCCCGTGTGTTTCCTTGAGGTAGTCAGAAACTACTGAGGATAACCTTATGAGCTCAAGTTTGAAACCGGGCAACCCTGGCAAAACCTTCATTTCGTCCGTGGTAGGCGAGACAGGTGCGGTTTGAAAGCTGCCAGAAGATCACTCCTGCTGCCCATCTTTTCTTTGTTGCCTGACGGCATCACGAAAGAACTTGAGTGTACTCGTATGAGGCATGCTGGTCTCGGTTCCTTGCTGGGAGTTCCTCCAGGAGCACACTGGAGCTTGGCGGCAAAGAACTGGCACCCCTGGGCTCAAGTAAAAGTCCAAATTTCTCCCTTAGTAAGCTGAGCTATGCCCTAGGAGCGAAGAAGCATGTGTTAAAGGAAGGCTGCCACACTGTTACGTATTTCACGATTCATTGTGCACTCACCTTCGTTGTAACATCTGTGAAAGGGCACTGAATGCTATCCTAGTCTTCAGCTGCGTTTGAGTCCCAGGAAGCAACTGGGTTCGTTGGCTTACAGGCTGTGACCGTGCAGCGGTAATGGCAAAGATCTGCCCGGATCGCTCGACAGCTCTCGTTTGTACAGCATTCAAACGGCCTCAGGAACGCCGTTCCAAGCAGCCTTACATTCCATGCTGGCGTAGCCAGGGAGGCATTTGGATTCTTCGGAGAAACACCACTGTGCCTCACCAGTGAAACCTGTGGGCTCCCAAATACGTCTCCCTACGGCAGTCGGATGCTAGATGTTTAGTTCCAGCCTGAAAACAACGGACAGCTTTTTCTGTGACAATGCTGGACTTCTGGGATCATCCAGATTCACCAAGGCCTAACTTTTGCCCAGCAGGGGAATGCTCTTCTGCACGTACAGCACTCCCCACGTGAAAACCTTTCTTAGCAGAAGGAGGCAGTCTTTCCCTAGTACTACATAGCTAGGCTTAATCTTCAGATAATATGCTGTGTCATCAAGCTTGAAAGTGGGACACCGATGGGAGCCTTTTATTCTCCTGGAATGGAAGTCACTTGCTTGGGCTTCAGGCTGCCTAAACAGCCTTAGTGGCTCATCTTCTCTTCACTGCAGGAATGTGGCTTTGGGCCAAGGCTGCGTTCTCTCAATGGCAATAATGTGCTGGCAATTGCTTTCTAGAAACTCATCCCACGGCACTCCAGAATCAGATCAATACAAATGAAAGGTGACCTAAGTCCTCGGGGTAAGGTCCAGTGTTTCACATCAGTAGAGTTGAGTGTGCAGTGGTAGCAACGAAGCCATACTCTGAAAAGGAGTGCCTTAACTCTGCTATGCCCCTGGGGACACATAGGGCAGTGTATCGTGCACCAATCTCTCATGATGACCACTGTGTGCCAGAAGAGCGGTCGCTGGCTTCTGAGGAAGCCTAGGCGAAGTAGGTCCCCGGGAGCACTCTTCACATTCATAGCAAGGGCAACGTACTCCTTTCTGGGATGCCTAGGCAGAGTGTTCCAGTCGTCAAAAGGCCTCGCGAAAGCAGCGCCTGGCAGATTCTCTTTGCAAGTGGATCGTCCTCAGTGACTGAAACAGAACTGCACTGTTACTGCACAACGTGCTTGTGATTCAGTCTGGGACACAGGATAGCAATCTCACAGAGGCGAAAGCTAACCTTTGCATCCAGCCTGAAGACCAGTACATTTTTCACACTTCACACTGTTAAGTATGTGCAACAGCCATGCTCACCGAGGCCTACCTAAGGTACTGAAATACTTACCCATTTCATCCAATGCAGAGGCCCCTGTGCCCAAAGGGTCTCCAGGGAAGAGCCCTGTGGGTCCCGTGTGTTTCCTTGAGGTAGTCAGAAACTACTGAGGATAACCTTATGAGCTCAAGTTTGAAACCGGGCAACCCTGGCAAAACCTTCATTTCGTCCGTGGTAGGCGAGACAGGTGCGGTTTGAAAGCTGCCAGAAGATCACTCCTGCTGCCCATCTTCTCTTTGCTGCCTGACGACATCACGAAAGAACTTGAGTGTAATCGTTTGAGGCATGCTGGTCTCGGTTCCTTGCTGGGAGCTCCTCCAGGAGCACACTGGAGCTTGCCGGCAAAGAACTGGCACCCCTGTGCTCAAGTAAAAGTCCAGATTTCTCCCATAGTCAGCTTAGCTATGCCCTAGAAGCGAAGAAGCATGTGATAGAGGAAGGCTGCAACACTGTTTGGTATTTCACGACTCATTGTGCACTCACCTTCGTTGTAACATCTGTGAAAGGGCACTGAATGCCGTCCAAATCTTCTGCTGTGTTTGAGTCCCAGGAAGCAACTGGGTTCGTTGGCTTTAAGGCTGTGAACGTGCAGCGGTAATGGCAAAGCCCTGCCTGGATTGCTCCACAGCTCTCGTTCATACAGCATTCAAACGGCCTCAGGAACGCCGTTCCAAGCAGCCTTACATTCCATGCTGGCGTAGCCAGGGAGGCATTTGGATTCTTCGGAGAAACACCTCTGTGCCTCACAAGTGAAACCTGTGGGCTCCCAAATACGTCTCCCTAAGGCAGTCGGAAGCTACATGTTTAGTTCCAGCCTGAAAACAACGGACAGCTTTTTCTGTGACAATGCTGGACTTCTGGGACCATCCAGATTCACCAAGGCCTAACTTTTGCCCGGCGGGGGAATGCTCTTCTGCACGTACAGCACTCCCCACGTGAAAACCTTTCTTAGCAGAAGGAGGCAGTATTTCCCTGGTAGTTGAGAGGTAGGCAGAAGCTTCAGATAAACATGCTGTGTCATCAAGCTTCAAGTGGAACACCGATGGGAACGTTCGTATTCTCCTGGAATGGAAGCCACTTGCTTTGGGCTTCAAGGCTGGCTGAACAGCCTTAGCGGCTCATCTTCTCTTCACTGCAGGAATGTGGCTTTGGGCCAAGGCTGCGTTCTCTCAATGGCAATAATGTGCTGGCAATTGCTTTCTAGAAACTCATCCCACGGCACTGCAGATTCAGCTCCATACAAATGAAAGGTGACCTAAGTCTACCAGGTAAAGTCCAGTGTTTCACATCAGCAGAGTTGAGTGTGCAGTGGTAGCCACGAAGCCATACTCTGAAAAGGAGTGCCTTAACTCTGCTATGCCCCTGGGAACACATAGGGCAGTGTATCGTGCACCAATCTCTCATGATGACCACTGTGTGCTACAAGAGCGGTCGCTGGCTTCTGAGGAAGCCTAGGCGAAGTAGGTCCCCGGGAGCAGTCTTCACATTCATAGCAAGGGCAACGTACTCCTTTCTGGGATGCCTAGGCAGAGTGTTCCAGTCGTCAAAAGGCCTCGCGAAAGCAGCGCCTGGCAGATTCTCTTTGCAAGTGGATCGTCCTCAGTGACTGAAACAGAACTGCACTGTTACTGCACAATGTGCTTGTGATTCAGTCTGGGACACAGGATGGCACTCTCACAGAGGCGAAAGCTAACTTTTGCATCCAGCCTGAAGACCAGTATATTTTTCACACTTCCACTGTTGTATGTGCAACAGCCATGGTCCTCGAAGCCTACCTAAGGTACTGAAATACTTACCCATTTCATCCTATGCAGAGGTCCCTGTGCCCAAAGGGTCTCCAGGGAAGAGCCCTGTGGGTCCCGTGTGTTTCCTTGAGGTAGTCAGAAACTACTGAGGATAACCTTATGAGCTCAAGTTTGAAACCGGGCAACCCTGGCAAAACCTTCATTTCGTCCGTGGTAGGCGAGACAGGTGCGGTTTGAAAGCTGCCAGAAGATCACTCCTGCTGCCCATCTTTTCTTTGTTGCCTGACGGCATCACGAAAGAACTTGAGTGTACTCGTATGAGGCATGCTGGTCTCGGTTCCTTGCTGGGAGTTCCTCCAGGAGCACACTGGAGCTTGGCGGCAAAGAACTGGCACCCCTGGGCTCAAGTAAAAGTCCAAATTTCTCCCTTAGTAAGCTGAGCTATGCCCTAGGAGCGAAGAAGCATGTGTTAAAGGAAGGCTGCCACACTGTTACGTATTTCACGATTCATTGTGCACTCACCTTCGTTGTAACATCTGTGAAAGGGCACTGAATGCTATCCTAGTCTTCAGCTGCGTTTGAGTCCCAGGAAGCAACTGGGTTCGTTGGCTTACAGGCTGTGACCGTGCAGCGGTAATGGCAAAGATCTGCCCGGATCGCTCGACAGCTCTCGTTTGTACAGCATTCAAACGGCCTCAGGAACGCCGTTCCAAGCAGCCTTACATTCCATGCTGGCGTAGCCAGGGAGGCATTTGGATTCTTCGGAGAAACACCACTGTGCCTCACCAGTGAAACCTGTGGGCTCCCAAATACGTCTCCCTACGGCAGTCGGATGCTAGATGTTTAGTTCCAGCCTGAAAACAACGGACAGCTTTTTCTGTGACAATGCTGGACTTCTGGGATCATCCAGATTCACCAAGGCCTAACTTTTGCCCAGCAGGGGAATGCTCTTCTGCACGTACAGCACTCCCCACGTGAAAACCTTTCTTAGCAGAAGGAGGCAGTCTTTCCCTAGTACTACATAGCTAGGCTTAATCTTCAGATAATATGCTGTGTCATCAAGCTTGAAAGTGGGACACCGATGGGAGCCTTTTATTCTCCTGGAATGGAAGTCACTTGCTTGGGCTTCAGGCTGCCTAAACAGCCTTAGTGGCTCATCTTCTCTTCACTGCAGGAATGTGGCTTTGGGCCAAGGCTGCGTTCTCTCAATGGCAATAATGTGCTGGCAATTGCTTTCTAGAAACTCATCCCACGGCACTCCAGAATCAGATCAATACAAATGAAAGGTGACCTAAGTCCTCGGGGTAAGGTCCAGTGTTTCACATCAGTAGAGTTGAGTGTGCAGTGGTAGCAACGAAGCCATACTCTGAAAAGGAGTGCCTTAACTCTGCTATGCCCCTGGGGACACATAGGGCAGTGTATCGTGCACCAATCTCTCATGATGACCACTGTGTGCCAGAAGAGCGGTCGCTGGCTTCTGAGGAAGCCTAGGCGAAGTAGGTCCCCGGGAGCACTCTTCACATTCATAGCAAGGGCAACGTACTCCTTTCTGGGATGCCTAGGCAGAGTGTTCCAGTCGTCAAAAGGCCTCGCGAAAGCAGCGCCTGGCAGATTCTCTTTGCAAGTGGATCGTCCTCAGTGACTGAAACAGAACTGCACTGTTACTGCACAACGTGCTTGTGATTCAGTCTGGGACACAGGATAGCAATCTCACAGAGGCGAAAGCTAACCTTTGCATCCAGCCTGAAGACCAGTACATTTTTCACACTTCACACTGTTAAGTATGTGCAACAGCCATGCTCACCGAGGCCTACCTAAGGTACTGAAATACTTACCCATTTCATCCAATGCAGAGGCCCCTGTGCCCAAAGGGTCTCCAGGGAAGAGCCCTGTGGGTCCCGTGTGTTTCCTTGAGGTAGTCAGAAACTACTGAGGATAACCTTATGAGCTCAAGTTTGAAACCGGGCAACCCTGGCAAAACCTTCATTTCGTCCGTGGTAGGCGAGACAGGTGCGGTTTGAAAGCTGCCAGAAGATCACTCCTGCTGCCCATCTTCTCTTTGCTGCCTGACGACATCACGAAAGAACTTGAGTGTAATCGTTTGAGGCATGCTGGTCTCGGTTCCTTGCTGGGAGCTCCTCCAGGAGCACACTGGAGCTTGCCGGCAAAGAACTGGCACCCCTGTGCTCAAGTAAAAGTCCAGATTTCTCCCATAGTCAGCTTAGCTATGCCCTAGAAGCGAAGAAGCATGTGATAGAGGAAGGCTGCAACACTGTTTGGTATTTCACGACTCATTGTGCACTCACCTTCGTTGTAACATCTGTGAAAGGGCACTGAATGCCGTCCAAATCTTCTGCTGTGTTTGAGTCCCAGGAAGCAACTGGGTTCGTTGGCTTTAAGGCTGTGAACGTGCAGCGGTAATGGCAAAGCCCTGCCTGGATTGCTCCACAGCTCTCGTTCATACAGCATTCAAACGGCCTCAGGAACGCCGTTCCAAGCAGCCTTACATTCCATGCTGGCGTAGCCAGGGAGGCATTTGGATTCTTCGGAGAAACACCTCTGTGCCTCACAAGTGAAACCTGTGGGCTCCCAAATACGTCTCCCTAAGGCAGTCGGAAGCTACATGTTTAGTTCCAGCCTGAAAACAACGGACAGCTTTTTCTGTGACAATGCTGGACTTCTGGGACCATCCAGATTCACCAAGGCCTAACTTTTGCCCGGCGGGGGAATGCTCTTCTGCACGTACAGCACTCCCCACGTGAAAACCTTTCTTAGCAGAAGGAGGCAGTATTTCCCTGGTAGTTGAGAGGTAGGCAGAAGCTTCAGATAAACATGCTGTGTCATCAAGCTTGAAGTGACACACCGATGGGAACGTTCGCATTCTCCTGGAATGGAAGCCACTTGCTTTGGGCTTCAAGGCTGGCTGAACAGCCTTAGCGGCTCATCTTCTCTTCACTGCAGGAATGTGGCTTTGGGCCAAGGCTGCGTTCTCTCAATGGCAATAATGTGCTGGCAATTGCTTTCTAGAAACTCATCCCACGGCACTGCAGATTCAGCTCCATACAAATGAAAGGTGACCTAAGTCTACCAGGTAAAGTCCAGTGTTTCACATCAGCAGAGTTGAGTGTGCAGTGGTAGCCACGAAGCCATACTCTGAAAAGGAGTGCCTTAACTCTGCTATGCCCCTGGGAACACATAGGGCAGTGTATCGTGCACCAATCTCTCATGATGACCACTGTGTGCTACAAGAGCGGTCGCTGGCTTCTGAGGAAGCCTAGGCGAAGTAGGTCCCCGGGAGCAGTCTTCACATTCATAGCAAGGGCAACGTACTCCTTTCTGGGATGCCTAGGCAGAGTGTTCCAGTCGTCAAAAGGCCTCGCGAAAGCAGCGCCTGGCAGATTCTCTTTGCAAGTGGATCGTCCTCAGTGACTGAAACAGAACTGCACTGTTACTGCACAATGTGCTTGTGATTCAGTCTGGGACACAGGATGGCACTCTCACAGAGGCGAAAGCTAACTTTTGCATCCAGCCTGAAGACCAGTATATTTTTCACACTTCCACTGTTGTATGTGCAACAGCCATGGTCCTCGAAGCCTACCTAAGGTACTGAAATACTTACCCATTTCATCCTATGCAGAGGTCCCTGTGCCCAAAGGGTCTCCAGGGAAGAGCCCTGTGGGTCCCGTGTGTTTCCTTGAGGTAGTCAGAAACTACTGAGGATAACCTTATGAGCTCAAGTTTGAAACCGGGCAACCCTGGCAAAACCTTCATTTCGTCCGTGGTAGGCGAGACAGGTGCGGTTTGAAAGCTGCCAGAAGATCACTCCTGCTGCCCATCTTTTCTTTGTTGCCTGACGGCATCACGAAAGAACTTGAGTGTACTCGTATGAGGCATGCTGGTCTCGGTTCCTTGCTGGGAGTTCCTCCAGGAGCACACTGGAGCTTGGCGGCAAAGAACTGGCACCCCTGGGCTCAAGTAAAAGTCCAAATTTCTCCCTTAGTAAGCTGAGCTATGCCCTAGGAGCGAAGAAGCATGTGTTAAAGGAAGGCTGCCACACTGTTACGTATTTCACGATTCATTGTGCACTCACCTTCGTTGTAACATCTGTGAAAGGGCACTGAATGCTATCCTAGTCTTCAGCTGCGTTTGAGTCCCAGGAAGCAACTGGGTTCGTTGGCTTACAGGCTGTGACCGTGCAGCGGTAATGGCAAAGATCTGCCCGGATCGCTCGACAGCTCTCGTTTGTACAGCATTCAAACGGCCTCAGGAACGCCGTTCCAAGCAGCCTTACATTCCATGCTGGCGTAGCCAGGGAGGCATTTGGATTCTTCGGAGAAACACCACTGTGCCTCACCAGTGAAACCTGTGGGCTCCCAAATACGTCTCCCTACGGCAGTCGGATGCTAGATGTTTAGTTCCAGCCTGAAAACAACGGACAGCTTTTTCTGTGACAATGCTGGACTTCTGGGATCATCCAGATTCACCAAGGCCTAACTTTTGCCCAGCAGGGGAATGCTCTTCTGCACGTACAGCACTCCCCACGTGAAAACCTTTCTTAGCAGAAGGAGGCAGTCTTTCCCTAGTACTACATAGCTAGGCTTAATCTTCAGATAATATGCTGTGTCATCAAGCTTGAAAGTGGGACACCGATGGGAGCCTTTTATTCTCCTGGAATGGAAGTCACTTGCTTGGGCTTCAGGCTGCCTAAACAGCCTTAGTGGCTCATCTTCTCTTCACTGCAGGAATGTGGCTTTGGGCCAAGGCTGCGTTCTCTCAATGGCAATAATGTGCTGGCAATTGCTTTCTAGAAACTCATCCCACGGCACTCCAGAATCAGATCAATACAAATGAAAGGTGACCTAAGTCCTCGGGGTAAGGTCCAGTGTTTCACATCAGTAGAGTTGAGTGTGCAGTGGTAGCAACGAAGCCATACTCTGAAAAGGAGTGCCTTAACTCTGCTATGCCCCTGGGGACACATAGGGCAGTGTATCGTGCACCAATCTCTCATGATGACCACTGTGTGCCAGAAGAGCGGTCGCTGGCTTCTGAGGAAGCCTAGGCGAAGTAGGTCCCCGGGAGCACTCTTCACATTCATAGCAAGGGCAACGTACTCCTTTCTGGGATGCCTAGGCAGAGTGTTCCAGTCGTCAAAAGGCCTCGCGAAAGCAGCGCCTGGCAGATTCTCTTTGCAAGTGGATCGTCCTCAGTGACTGAAACAGAACTGCACTGTTACTGCACAACGTGCTTGTGATTCAGTCTGGGACACAGGATAGCAATCTCACAGAGGCGAAAGCTAACCTTTGCATCCAGCCTGAAGACCAGTACATTTTTCACACTTCACACTGTTAAGTATGTGCAACAGCCATGCTCACCGAGGCCTACCTAAGGTACTGAAATACTTACCCATTTCATCCAATGCAGAGGCCCCTGTGCCCAAAGGGTCTCCAGGGAAGAGCCCTGTGGGTCCCGTGTGTTTCCTTGAGGTAGTCAGAAACTACTGAGGATAACCTTATGAGCTCAAGTTTGAAACCGGGCAACCCTGGCAAAACCTTCATTTCGTCCGTGGTAGGCGAGACAGGTGCGGTTTGAAAGCTGCCAGAAGATCACTCCTGCTGCCCATCTTCTCTTTGCTGCCTGACGACATCACGAAAGAACTTGAGTGTAATCGTTTGAGGCATGCTGGTCTCGGTTCCTTGCTGGGAGCTCCTCCAGGAGCACACTGGAGCTTGCCGGCAAAGAACTGGCACCCCTGTGCTCAAGTAAAAGTCCAGATTTCTCCCATAGTCAGCTTAGCTATGCCCTAGAAGCGAAGAAGCATGTGATAGAGGAAGGCTGCAACACTGTTTGGTATTTCACGACTCATTGTGCACTCACCTTCGTTGTAACATCTGTGAAAGGGCACTGAATGCCGTCCAAATCTTCTGCTGTGTTTGAGTCCCAGGAAGCAACTGGGTTCGTTGGCTTTAAGGCTGTGAACGTGCAGCGGTAATGGCAAAGCCCTGCCTGGATTGCTCCACAGCTCTCGTTCATACAGCATTCAAACGGCCTCAGGAACGCCGTTCCAAGCAGCCTTACATTCCATGCTGGCGTAGCCAGGGAGGCATTTGGATTCTTCGGAGAAACACCTCTGTGCCTCACAAGTGAAACCTGTGGGCTCCCAAATACGTCTCCCTAAGGCAGTCGGAAGCTACATGTTTAGTTCCAGCCTGAAAACAACGGACAGCTTTTTCTGTGACAATGCTGGACTTCTGGGACCATCCAGATTCACCAAGGCCTAACTTTTGCCCGGCGGGGGAATGCTCTTCTGCACGTACAGCACTCCCCACGTGAAAACCTTTCTTAGCAGAAGGAGGCAGTATTTCCCTGGTAGTTGAGAGGTAGGCAGAAGCTTCAGATAAACATGCTGTGTCATCAAGCTTGAAGTGACACACCGATGGGAACGTTCGCATTCTCCTGGAATGGAAGCCACTTGCTTTGGGCTTCAAGGCTGGCTGAACAGCCTTAGCGGCTCATCTTCTCTTCACTGCAGGAATGTGGCTTTGGGCCAAGGCTGCGTTCTCTCAATGGCAATAATGTGCTGGCAATTGCTTTCTAGAAACTCATCCCACGGCACTGCAGATTCAGCTCCATACAAATGAAAGGTGACCTAAGTCTACCAGGTAAAGTCCAGTGTTTCACATCAGCAGAGTTGAGTGTGCAGTGGTAGCCACGAAGCCATACTCTGAAAAGGAGTGCCTTAACTCTGCTATGCCCCTGGGAACACATAGGGCAGTGTATCGTGCACCAATCTCTCATGATGACCACTGTGTGCTACAAGAGCGGTCGCTGGCTTCTGAGGAAGCCTAGGCGAAGTAGGTCCCCGGGAGCAGTCTTCACATTCATAGCAAGGGCAACGTACTCCTTTCTGGGATGCCTAGGCAGAGTGTTCCAGTCGTCAAAAGGCCTCGCGAAAGCAGCGCCTGGCAGATTCTCTTTGCAAGTGGATCGTCCTCAGTGACTGAAACAGAACTGCACTGTTACTGCACAATGTGCTTGTGATTCAGTCTGGGACACAGGATGGCACTCTCACAGAGGCGAAAGCTAACTTTTGCATCCAGCCTGAAGACCAGTATATTTTTCACACTTCCACTGTTGTATGTGCAACAGCCATGGTCCTCGAAGCCTACCTAAGGTACTGAAATACTTACCCATTTCATCCTATGCAGAGGTCCCTGTGCCCAAAGGGTCTCCAGGGAAGAGCCCTGTGGGTCCCGTGTGTTTCCTTGAGGTAGTCAGAAACTACTGAGGATAACCTTATGAGCTCAAGTTTGAAACCGGGCAACCCTGGCAAAACCTTCATTTCGTCCGTGGTAGGCGAGACAGGTGCGGTTTGAAAGCTGCCAGAAGATCACTCCTGCTGCCCATCTTTTCTTTGTTGCCTGACGGCATCACGAAAGAACTTGAGTGTACTCGTATGAGGCATGCTGGTCTCGGTTCCTTGCTGGGAGTTCCTCCAGGAGCACACTGGAGCTTGGCGGCAAAGAACTGGCACCCCTGGGCTCAAGTAAAAGTCCAAATTTCTCCCTTAGTAAGCTGAGCTATGCCCTAGGAGCGAAGAAGCATGTGTTAAAGGAAGGCTGCCACACTGTTACGTATTTCACGATTCATTGTGCACTCACCTTCGTTGTAACATCTGTGAAAGGGCACTGAATGCTATCCTAGTCTTCAGCTGCGTTTGAGTCCCAGGAAGCAACTGGGTTCGTTGGCTTACAGGCTGTGACCGTGCAGCGGTAATGGCAAAGATCTGCCCGGATCGCTCGACAGCTCTCGTTTGTACAGCATTCAAACGGCCTCAGGAACGCCGTTCCAAGCAGCCTTACATTCCATGCTGGCGTAGCCAGGGAGGCATTTGGATTCTTCGGAGAAACACCACTGTGCCTCACCAGTGAAACCTGTGGGCTCCCAAATACGTCTCCCTACGGCAGTCGGATGCTAGATGTTTAGTTCCAGCCTGAAAACAACGGACAGCTTTTTCTGTGACAATGCTGGACTTCTGGGATCATCCAGATTCACCAAGGCCTAACTTTTGCCCAGCAGGGGAATGCTCTTCTGCACGTACAGCACTCCCCACGTGAAAACCTTTCTTAGCAGAAGGAGGCAGTCTTTCCCTAGTACTACATAGCTAGGCTTAATCTTCAGATAATATGCTGTGTCATCAAGCTTGAAAGTGGGACACCGATGGGAGCCTTTTATTCTCCTGGAATGGAAGTCACTTGCTTGGGCTTCAGGCTGCCTAAACAGCCTTAGTGGCTCATCTTCTCTTCACTGCAGGAATGTGGCTTTGGGCCAAGGCTGCGTTCTCTCAATGGCAATAATGTGCTGGCAATTGCTTTCTAGAAACTCATCCCACGGCACTCCAGAATCAGATCAATACAAATGAAAGGTGACCTAAGTCCTCGGGGTAAGGTCCAGTGTTTCACATCAGTAGAGTTGAGTGTGCAGTGGTAGCAACGAAGCCATACTCTGAAAAGGAGTGCCTTAACTCTGCTATGCCCCTGGGGACACATAGGGCAGTGTATCGTGCACCAATCTCTCATGATGACCACTGTGTGCCAGAAGAGCGGTCGCTGGCTTCTGAGGAAGCCTAGGCGAAGTAGGTCCCCGGGAGCACTCTTCACATTCATAGCAAGGGCAACGTACTCCTTTCTGGGATGCCTAGGCAGAGTGTTCCAGTCGTCAAAAGGCCTCGCGAAAGCAGCGCCTGGCAGATTCTCTTTGCAAGTGGATCGTCCTCAGTGACTGAAACAGAACTGCACTGTTACTGCACAACGTGCTTGTGATTCAGTCTGGGACACAGGATAGCAATCTCACAGAGGCGAAAGCTAACCTTTGCATCCAGCCTGAAGACCAGTACATTTTTCACACTTCACACTGTTAAGTATGTGCAACAGCCATGCTCACCGAGGCCTACCTAAGGTACTGAAATACTTACCCATTTCATCCAATGCAGAGGCCCCTGTGCCCAAAGGGTCTCCAGGGAAGAGCCCTGTGGGTCCCGTGTGTTTCCTTGAGGTAGTCAGAAACTACTGAGGATAACCTTATGAGCTCAAGTTTGAAACCGGGCAACCCTGGCAAAACCTTCATTTCGTCCGTGGTAGGCGAGACAGGTGCGGTTTGAAAGCTGCCAGAAGATCACTCCTGCTGCCCATCTTCTCTTTGCTGCCTGACGACATCACGAAAGAACTTGAGTGTAATCGTTTGAGGCATGCTGGTCTCGGTTCCTTGCTGGGAGCTCCTCCAGGAGCACACTGGAGCTTGCCGGCAAAGAACTGGCACCCCTGTGCTCAAGTAAAAGTCCAGATTTCTCCCATAGTCAGCTTAGCTATGCCCTAGAAGCGAAGAAGCATGTGATAGAGGAAGGCTGCAACACTGTTTGGTATTTCACTACTCATTGTGCACTCACCTTCGTTGTAACATCTGTGAAAGGGCACTGAATGCCGTCCAAATCTTCTGCTGTGTTTGAGTCCCAGGAAGCAACTGGGTTCGTTGGCTTTAAGGCTGTGAACGTGCAGCGGTAATGGCAAAGCCCTGCCTGGATTGCTCCACAGCTCTCGTTCATACAGCATTCAAACGGCCTCAGGAACGCCGTTCCAAGCAGCCTTACATTCCATGCTGGCGTAGCCAGGGAGGCATTTGGATTCTTCGGAGAAACACCTCTGTGCCTCACAAGTGAAACCTGTGGGCTCCCAAATACGTCTCCCTAAGGCAGTCGGAAGCTACATGTTTAGTTCCAGCCTGAAAACAACGGACAGCTTTTTCTGTGACAATGCTGGACTTCTGGGACCATCCAGATTCACCAAGGCCTAACTTTTGCCCGGCGGGGGAATGCTCTTCTGCACGTACAGCACTCCCCACGTGAAAACCTTTCTTAGCAGAAGGAGGCAGTATTTCCCTGGTAGTCGAGAGGTAGGCAGAAGCTTCAGATAAACATGCTGTGTCATCAAGCTTCAAGGGGAACACCGATGGGAACGTTCGTATTCTCCTGGAATGGAAGCCACTTGCTTTGGGCTTCAAGGCTGGCTGAACAGCCTTAGCGGCTCATCTTCTCTTCACTGCAGGAATGTGGCTTTGGGCCAAGGCTGCGTTCTCTCAATGGCAATAATGTGCTGGCAATTGCTTTCTAGAAACTCATCCCACGGCACTGCAGATTCAGCTCCATACAAATGAAAGGTGACCTAAGTCTACCAGGTAAAGTCCAGTGTTTCACATCAGCAGAGTTGAGTGTGCAGTGGTAGCCACGAAGCCATACTCTGAAAAGGAGTGCCTTAACTCTGCTATGCCCCTGGGAACACATAGGGCAGTGTATCGTGCACCAATCTCTCATGATGACCACTGTATGCTACAAGAGCGGTCGCTGGCTTCTGAGGAAGCCTAGGCGAAGTAGGTCCCCGGGAGCACTCTTCACATTCATAGCAAGGGCAACGTACTCCTTTCTGGGATGCCTAGGCAGAGTGTTCCAGTCGTCAAAAGGCCTCGCGAAAGCAGCGCCTGGCAGATTCTCTTTGCAAGTGGATCGTCCTCAGTGACTGAAACAGAACTGCACTGTTACTGCACAACGTGCTTGTGATTCAGTCTGGGACACAGGATAGCAATCTCACAGAGGCGAAAGCTAACCTTTGCATCCAGCCTGAAGACCAGTACATTTTTCACACTTCACACTGTTAAGTATGTGCAACAGCCATGCTCACCGAGGCCTACCTAAGGTACTGAAATACTTACCCATTTCATCCAATGCAGAGGCCCCTGTGCCCAAAGGGTCTCCAGGGAAGAGCCCTGTGGGTCCCGTGTGTTTCCTTGAGGTAGTCAGAAACTACTGAGGATAACCTTATGAGCTCAAGTTTGAAACCGGGCAACCCTGGCAAAACCTTCATTTCGTCCGTGGTAGGCGAGACAGGTGCGGTTTGAAAGCTGCCAGAAGATCACTCCTGCTGCCCATCTTCTCTTTGCTGCCTGACGACATCACGAAAGAACTTGAGTGTAATCGTTTGAGGCATGCTGGTCTCGGTTCCTTGCTGGGAGCTCCTCCAGGAGCACACTGGAGCTTGCCGGCAAAGAACTGGCACCCCTGTGCTCAAGTAAAAGTCCAGATTTCTCCCATAGTCAGCTTAGCTATGCCCTAGAAGCGAAGAAGCATGTGATAGAGGAAGGCTGCAACACTGTTTGGTATTTCACGACTCATTGTGCACTCACCTTCGTTGTAACATCTGTGAAAGGGCACTGAATGCCGTCCAAATCTTCTGCTGTGTTTGAGTCCCAGGAAGCAACTGGGTTCGTTGGCTTTAAGGCTGTGAACGTGCAGCGGTAATGGCAAAGCCCTGCCTGGATTGCTCCACAGCTCTCGTTCATACAGCATTCAAACGGCCTCAGGAACGCCGTTCCAAGCAGCCTTACATTCCATGCTGGCGTAGCCAGGGAGGCATTTGGATTCTTCGGAGAAACACCTCTGTGCCTCACAAGTGAAACCTGTGGGCTCCCAAATACGTCTCCCTAAGGCAGTCGGAAGCTACATGTTTAGTTCCAGCCTGAAAACAACGGACAGCTTTTTCTGTGACAATGCTGGACTTCTGGGACCATCCAGATTCACCAAGGCCTAACTTTTGCCCGGCGGGGGAATGCTCTTCTGCACGTACAGCACTCCCCACGTGAAAACCTTTCTTAGCAGAAGGAGGCAGTATTTCCCTGGTAGTCGAGAGGTAGGCAGAAGCTTCAGATAAACATGCTGTGTCATCAAGCTTCAAGTGGAACACCGATGGGAACGTTCGTATTCTCCTGGAATGGAAGCCACTTGCTTTGGGCTTCAAGGCTGGCTGAACAGCCTTAGCGGCTCATCTTCTCTTCACTGCAGGAATGTGGCTTTGGGCCAAGGCTGCGTTCTCTCAATGGCAATAATGTGCTGGCAATTGCTTTCTAGAAACTCATCCCACGGCACTGCAGATTCAGCTCCATACAAATGAAAGGTGACCTAAGTCTACCAGGTAAAGTCCAGTGTTTCACATCAGCAGAGTTGAGTGTGCAGTGGTAGCCACGAAGCCATACTCTGAAAAGGAGTGCCTTAACTCTGCTATGCCCCTGGGAACACATAGGGCAGTGTATCGTGCACCAATCTCTCATGATGACCACTGTATGCTACAAGAGCGGTCGCTGGCTTCTGAGGAAGCCTAGGCGAAGTAGGTCCCCGGGAGCAGTCTTCACATTCATAGCAAGGGCAACGTACTCCTTTCTGGGATGCCTAGGCAGAGTGTTCCAGTCGTCAAAAGGCCTCGCGAAAGCAGCGCCTGGCAGATTCTCTTTGCAAGTGGATCGTCCTCAGTGACTGAAACAGAACTGCACTGTTACTGCACAACGTGCTTGTGATTCAGTCTGGGACACAGGATAGCAATCTCACAGAGGCGAAAGCTAACCTTTGCATCCAGCCTGAAGACCAGTACATTTTTCACACTTCACACTGTTAAGTATGTGCAACAGCCATGCTCACCGAGGCCTACCTAAGGTACTGAAATACTTACCCATTTCATCCAATGCAGAGGCCCCTGTGCCCAAAGGGTCTCCAGGGAAGAGCCCTGTGGGTCCCGTGTGTTTCCTTGAGGTAGTCAGAAACTACTGAGGATAACCTTATGAGCTCAAGTTTGAAACCGGGCAACCCTGGCAAAACCTTCATTTCGTCCGTGGTAGGCGAGACAGGTGCGGTTTGAAAGCTGCCAGAAGATCACTCCTGCTGCCCATCTTCTCTTTGCTGCCTGACGACATCACGAAAGAACTTGAGTGTAATCGTTTGAGGCATGCTGGTCTCGGTTCCTTGCTGGGAGCTCCTCCAGGAGCACACTGGAGCTTGCCGGCAAAGAACTGGCACCCCTGTGCTCAAGTAAAAGTCCAGATTTCTCCCATAGTCAGCTTAGCTATGCCCTAGAAGCGAAGAAGCATGTGATAGAGGAAGGCTGCAACACTGTTTGGTATTTCACGACTCATTGTGCACTCACCTTCGTTGTAACATCTGTGAAAGGGCACTGAATGCCGTCCAAATCTTCTGCTGTGTTTGAGTCCCAGGAAGCAACTGGGTTCGTTGGCTTTAAGGCTGTGAACGTGCAGCGGTAATGGCAAAGCCCTGCCTGGATTGCTCCACAGCTCTCGTTCATACAGCATTCAAACGGCCTCAGGAACGCCGTTCCAAGCAGCCTTACATTCCATGCTGGCGTAGCCAGGGAGGCATTTGGATTCTTCGGAGAAACACCTCTGTGCCTCACAAGTGAAACCTGTGGGCTCCCAAATACGTCTCCCTAAGGCAGTCGGAAGCTACATGTTTAGTTCCAGCCTGAAAACAACGGACAGCTTTTTCTGTGACAATGCTGGACTTCTGGGACCATCCAGATTCACCAAGGCCTAACTTTTGCCCGGCGGGGGAATGCTCTTCTGCACGTACAGCACTCCCCACGTGAAAACCTTTCTTAGCAGAAGGAGGCAGTATTTCCCTGGTAGTTGAGAGGTAGGCAGAAGCTTCAGATAAACATGCTGTGTCATCAAGCTTGAAGTGACACACCGATGGGAACGTTCGCATTCTCCTGGAATGGAAGCCACTTGCTTTGGGCTTCAAGGCTGGCTGAACAGCCTTAGCGGCTCATCTTCTCTTCACTGCAGGAATGTGGCTTTGGGCCAAGGCTGCGTTCTCTCAATGGCAATAATGTGCTGGCAATTGCTTTCTAGAAACTCATCCCACGGCACTGCAGATTCAGCTCCATACAAATGAAAGGTGACCTAAGTCTACCAGGTAAAGTCCAGTGTTTCACATCAGCAGAGTTGAGTGTGCAGTGGTAGCCACGAAGCCATACTCTGAAAAGGAGTGCCTTAACTCTGCTATGCCCCTGGGAACACATAGGGCAGTGTATCGTGCACCAATCTCTCATGATGACCACTGTGTGCTACAAGAGCGGTCGCTGGCTTCTGAGGAAGCCTAGGCGAAGTAGGTCCCCGGGAGCAGTCTTCACATTCATAGCAAGGGCAACGTACTCCTTTCTGGGATGCCTAGGCAGAGTGTTCCAGTCGTCAAAAGGCCTCGCGAAAGCAGCGCCTGGCAGATTCTCTTTGCAAGTGGATCGTCCTCAGTGACTGAAACAGAACTGCACTGTTACTGCACAATGTGCTTGTGATTCAGTCTGGGACACAGGATGGCACTCTCACAGAGGCGAAAGCTAACTTTTGCATCCAGCCTGAAGACCAGTATATTTTTCACACTTCCACTGTTGTATGTGCAACAGCCATGGTCCTCGAAGCCTACCTAAGGTACTGAAATACTTACCCATTTCATCCTATGCAGAGGTCCCTGTGCCCAAAGGGTCTCCAGGGAAGAGCCCTGTGGGTCCCGTGTGTTTCCTTGAGGTAGTCAGAAACTACTGAGGATAACCTTATGAGCTCAAGTTTGAAACCGGGCAACCCTGGCAAAACCTTCATTTCGTCCGTGGTAGGCGAGACAGGTGCGGTTTGAAAGCTGCCAGAAGATCACTCCTGCTGCCCATCTTTTCTTTGTTGCCTGACGGCATCACGAAAGAACTTGAGTGTACTCGTATGAGGCATGCTGGTCTCGGTTCCTTGCTGGGAGTTCCTCCAGGAGCACACTGGAGCTTGGCGGCAAAGAACTGGCACCCCTGGGCTCAAGTAAAAGTCCAAATTTCTCCCTTAGTAAGCTGAGCTATGCCCTAGGAGCGAAGAAGCATGTGTTAAAGGAAGGCTGCCACACTGTTACGTATTTCACGATTCATTGTGCACTCACCTTCGTTGTAACATCTGTGAAAGGGCACTGAATGCTATCCTAGTCTTCAGCTGCGTTTGAGTCCCAGGAAGCAACTGGGTTCGTTGGCTTACAGGCTGTGATCGTGCAGCGGTAATGGCAAAGATCTGCCCGGATCGCTCGACAGCTCTCGTTTGTACAGCATTCAAACGGCCTCAGGAACGCCGTTCCAAGCAGCCTTACATTCCATGCTGGCGTAGCCAGGGAGGCATTTGGATTCTTCGGAGAAACACCACTGTGCCTCACCAGTGAAACCTGTGGGCTCCCAAATACGTCTCCCTACGGCAGTCGGATGCTAGATGTTTAGTTCCAGCCTGAAAACAACGGACAGCTTTTTCTGTGACAATGCTGGACTTCTGGGATCATCCAGATTCACCAAGGCCTAACTTTTGCCCAGCAGGGGAATGCTCTTCTGCACGTACAGCACTCCCCACGTGAAAACCTTTCTTAGCAGAAGGAGGCAGTCTTTCCCTAGTACTACATAGCTAGGCTTAATCTTCAGATAATATGCTGTGTCATCAAGCTTGAAAGTGGGACACCGATGGGAGCCTTTTATTCTCCTGGAATGGAAGTCACTTGCTTGGGCTTCAGGCTGCCTAAACAGCCTTAGTGGCTCATCTTCTCTTCACTGCAGGAATGTGGCTTTGGGCCAAGGCTGCGTTCTCTCAATGGCAATAATGTGCTGGCAATTGCTTTCTAGAAACTCATCCCACGGCACTCCAGAATCTGATCAATACAAATGAAAGGTGACCTAAGTCCTCGGGGTAAGGTCCAGTGTTTCACATCAGTAGAGTTGAGTGTGCAGTGGTAGCAACGAAGCCATACTCTGAAAAGGAGTGCCTTAACTCTGCTATGCCCCTGGGGACACATAGGGCAGTGTATCGTGCACCAATCTCTCATGATGACCACTGTGTGCCAGAAGAGCGGTCGCTGGCTTCTGAGGAAGCCTAGGCGAAGTAGGTCCCCGGGAGCACTCTTCACATTCATAGCAAGGGCAACGTACTCCTTTCTGGGATGCCTAGGCAGAGTGTTCCAGTCGTCAAAAGGCCTCGCGAAAGCAGCGCCTGGCAGATTCTCTTTGCAAGTGGATCGTCCTCAGTGACTGAAACAGAACTGCACTGTTACTGCACAACGTGCTTGTGATTCAGTCTGGGACACAGGATAGCAATCTCACAGAGGCGAAAGCTAACCTTTGCATCCAGCCTGAAGACCAGTACATTTTTCACACTTCACACTGTTAAGTATGTGCAACAGCCATGCTCACCGAGGCCTACCTAAGGTACTGAAATACTTACCCATTTCATCCAATGCAGAGGCCCCTGTGCCCAAAGGGTCTCCAGGGAAGAGCCCTGTGGGTCCCGTGTGTTTCCTTGAGGTAGTCAGAAACTACTGAGGATAACCTTATGAGCTCAAGTTTGAAACCGGGCAACCCTGGCAAAACCTTCATTTCGTCCGTGGTAGGCGAGACAGGTGCGGTTTGAAAGCTGCCAGAAGATCATCACTCCTGCTGCCCATCTTCTCTTTGCTGCCTGACGACATCACGAAAGAACTTGAGTGTAATCGTTTGAGGCATGCTGGTCTCGGTTCCTTGCTGGGAGCTCCTCCAGGAGCACACTGGAGCTTGGCGGCAAAGAACTGGCACCACTGTGCTCAAGTAAAAGTCCAGATTTCTCCCATAGTCAGCTTAGCTATGCCCTAGAAGCGAAGAAGCATGTGATAGAGGAAGGCTGCAACACTGTTTGGTATTTCACGACTCATTGTGCACTCACCTTCGTTGTAACATCTGTGAAAGGGCACTGAATGCCGTCCAAATCTTCTGCTGTGTTTGAGTCCCAGGAAGCAACTGGGTTCGTTGGCTTTAAGGCTGTGAACGTGCAGCGGTAATGGCAAAGCCCTGCCTGGATTGCTCCACAGCTCTCGTTCATACAGCATTCAAACGGCCTCAGGAACGCCGTTCCAAGCAGCCTTACATTCCATGCTGGCGTAGCCAGGGAGGCATTTGGATTCTTCGGAGAAACACCTCTGTGCCTCACAAGTGAAACCTGTGGGCTCCCAAATACGTCTCCCTAAGGCAGTCGGAAGCTACATGTTTAGTTCCAGCCTGAAAACAACGGACAGCTTTTTCTGTGACAATGCTGGACTTCTGGGACCATCCAGATTCACCAAGGCCTAACTTTTGCCCGGCGGGGGAATGCTCTTCTGCACGTACAGCACTCCCCACGTGAAAACCTTTCTTAGCAGAAGGAGGCAGTATTTCCCTGGTAGTTGAGAGGTAGGCAGAAGCTTCAGATAAACATGCTGTGTCATCAAGCTTGAAGTGACACACCGATGGGAACGTTCGCATTCTCCTGGAATGGAAGCCACTTGCTTTGGGCTTCAAGGCTGGCTGAACAGCCTTAGCGGCTCATCTTCTCTTCACTGCAGGAATGTGGCTTTGGGCCAAGGCTGCGTTCTCTCAATGGCAATAATGTGCTGGCAATTGCTTTCTAGAAACTCATCCCACGGCACTGCAGATTCAGCTCCATACAAATGAAAGGTGACCTAAGTCTACCAGGTAAAGTCCAGTGTTTCACATCAGCAGAGTTGAGTGTGCAGTGGTAGCCACGAAGCCATACTCTGAAAAGGAGTGCCTTAACTCTGCTATGCCCCTGGGAACACATAGGGCAGTGTATCGTGCACCAATCTCTCATGATGACCACTGTGTGCTACAAGAGCGGTCGCTGGCTTCTGAGGAAGCCTAGGCGAAGTAGGTCCCCGGGAGCAGTCTTCACATTCATAGCAAGGGCAACGTACTCCTTTCTGGGATGCCTAGGCAGAGTGTTCCAGTCGTCAAAAGGCCTCGCGAAAGCAGCGCCTGGCAGATTCTCTTTGCAAGTGGATCGTCCTCAGTGACTGAAACAGAACTGCACTGTTACTGCACAATGTGCTTGTGATTCAGTCTGGGACACAGGATGGCACTCTCACAGAGGCGAAAGCTAACTTTTGCATCCAGCCTGAAGACCAGTATATTTTTCACACTTCCACTGTTGTATGTGCAACAGCCATGGTCCTCGAAGCCTACCTAAGGTACTGAAATACTTACCCATTTCATCCTATGCAGAGGTCCCTGTGCCCAAAGGGTCTCCAGGGAAGAGCCCTGTGGGTCCCGTGTGTTTCCTTGAGGTAGTCAGAAACTACTGAGGATAACCTTATGAGCTCAAGTTTGAAACCGGGCAACCCTGGCAAAACCTTCATTTCGTCCGTGGTAGGCGAGACAGGTGCGGTTTGAAAGCTGCCAGAAGATCACTCCTGCTGCCCATCTTTTCTTTGTTGCCTGACGGCATCACGAAAGAACTTGAGTGTACTCGTATGAGGCATGCTGGTCTCGGTTCCTTGCTGGGAGTTCCTCCAGGAGCACACTGGAGCTTGGCGGCAAAGAACTGGCACCCCTGGGCTCAAGTAAAAGTCCAAATTTCTCCCTTAGTAAGCTGAGCTATGCCCTAGGAGCGAAGAAGCATGTGTTAAAGGAAGGCTGCCACACTGTTACGTATTTCACGATTCATTGTGCACTCACCTTCGTTGTAACATCTGTGAAAGGGCACTGAATGCTATCCTAGTCTTCAGCTGCGTTTGAGTCCCAGGAAGCAACTGGGTTCGTTGGCTTACAGGCTGTGACCGTGCAGCGGTAATGGCAAAGATCTGCCCGGATCGCTCGACAGCTCTCGTTTGTACAGCATTCAAACGGCCTCAGGAACGCCGTTCCAAGCAGCCTTACATTCCATGCTGGCGTAGCCAGGGAGGCATTTGGATTCTTCGGAGAAACACCACTGTGCCTCACCAGTGAAACCTGTGGGCTCCCAAATACGTCTCCCTACGGCAGTCGGATGCTAGATGTTTAGTTCCAGCCTGAAAACAACGGACAGCTTTTTCTGTGACAATGCTGGACTTCTGGGATCATCCAGATTCACCAAGGCCTAACTTTTGCCCAGCAGGGGAATGCTCTTCTGCACGTACAGCACTCCCCACGTGAAAACCTTTCTTAGCAGAAGGAGGCAGTCTTTCCCTAGTACTACATAGCTAGGCTTAATCTTCAGATAATATGCTGTGTCATCAAGCTTGAAAGTGGGACACCGATGGGAGCCTTTTATTCTCCTGGAATGGAAGTCACTTGCTTGGGCTTCAGGCTGCCTAAACAGCCTTAGTGGCTCATCTTCTCTTCACTGCAGGAATGTGGCTTTGGGCCAAGGCTGCGTTCTCTCAATGGCAATAATGTGCTGGCAATTGCTTTCTAGAAACTCATCCCACGGCACTCCAGAATCAGATCAATACAAATGAAAGGTGACCTAAGTCCTCGGGGTAAGGTCCAGTGTTTCACATCAGTAGAGTTGAGTGTGCAGTGGTAGCAACGAAGCCATACTCTGAAAAGGAGTGCCTTAACTCTGCTATGCCCCTGGGGACACATAGGGCAGTGTATCGTGCACCAATCTCTCATGATGACCACTGTGTGCCAGAAGAGCGGTCGCTGGCTTCTGAGGAAGCCTAGGCGAAGTAGGTCCCCGGGAGCACTCTTCACATTCATAGCAAGGGCAACGTACTCCTTTCTGGGATGCCTAGGCAGAGTGTTCCAGTCGTCAAAAGGCCTCGCGAAAGCAGCGCCTGGCAGATTCTCTTTGCAAGTGGATCGTCCTCAGTGACTGAAACAGAACTGCACTGTTACTGCACAACGTGCTTGTGATTCAGTCTGGGACACAGGATAGCAATCTCACAGAGGCGAAAGCTAACCTTTGCATCCAGCCTGAAGACCAGTACATTTTTCACACTTCACACTGTTAAGTATGTGCAACAGCCATGCTCACCGAGGCCTACCTAAGGTACTGAAATACTTACCCATTTCATCCAATGCAGAGGCCCCTGTGCCCAAAGGGTCTCCAGGGAAGAGCCCTGTGGGTCCCGTGTGTTTCCTTGAGGTAGTCAGAAACTACTGAGGATAACCTTATGAGCTCAAGTTTGAAACCGGGCAACCCTGGCAAAACCTTCATTTCGTCCGTGGTAGGCGAGACAGGTGCGGTTTGAAAGCTGCCAGAAGATCATCACTCCTGCTGCCCATCTTCTCTTTGCTGCCTGACGACATCACGAAAGAACTTGAGTGTAATCGTTTGAGGCATGCTGGTCTCGGTTCCTTGCTGGGAGCTCCTCCAGGAGCACACTGGAGCTTGCCGGCAAAGAACTGGCACCCCTGTGCTCAAGTAAAAGTCCAGATTTCTCCCATAGTCAGCTTAGCTATGCCCTAGAAGCGAAGAAGCATGTGATAGAGGAAGGCTGCAACACTGTTTGGTATTTCACGACTCATTGTGCACTCACCTTCGTTGTAACATCTGTGAAAGGGCACTGAATGCCGTCCAAATCTTCTGCTGTGTTTGAGTCCCAGGAAGCAACTGGGTTCGTTGGCTTTAAGGCTGTGAACGTGCAGCGGTAATGGCAAAGCCCTGCCTGGATTGCTCCACAGCTCTCGTTCGTACAGCATTCAAACGGCCTCAGGAACGCCGTTCCAAGCAGCCTTACATTCCATGCTGGCGTAGCCAGGGAGGCATTTGGATTCTTCGGAGAAACACCTCTGTGCCTCACAAGTGAAACCTGTGGGCTCCCAAATACGTCTCCCTAAGGCAGTCGGAAGCTACATGTTTAGTTCCAGCCTGAAAACAACGGACAGCTTTTTCTGTGACAATGCTGGACTTCTGGGACCATCCAGATTCACCAAGGCCTAACTTTTGCCCGGCGGGGGAATGCTCTTCTGCACGTACAGCACTCCCCACGTGAAAACCTTTCTTAGCAGAAGGAGGCAGTATTTCCCTGGTAGTTGAGAGGTAGGCAGAAGCTTCAGATAAACATGCTGTGTCATCAAGCTTGAAGTGACACACCGATGGGAACGTTCGCATTCTCCTGGAATGGAAGCCACTTGCTTTGGGCTTCAAGGCTGGCTGAACAGCCTTAGCGGCTCATCTTCTCTTCACTGCAGGAATGTGGCTTTGGGCCAAGGCTGCGTTCTCTCAATGGCAATAATGTGCTGGCAATTGCTTTCTAGAAACTCATCCCACGGCACTGCAGATTCAGCTCCATACAAATGAAAGGTGACCTAAGTCTACCAGGTAAAGTCCAGTGTTTCACATCAGCAGAGTTGAGTGTGCAGTGGTAGCCACGAAGCCATACTCTGAAAAGGAGTGCCTTAACTCTGCTATGCCCCTGGGAACACATAGGGCAGTGTATCGTGCACCAATCTCTCATGATGACCACTGTGTGCTACAAGAGCGGTCGCTGGCTTCTGAGGAAGCCTAGGCGAAGTAGGTCCCCGGGAGCAGTCTTCACATTCATAGCAAGGGCAACGTACTCCTTTCTGGGATGCCTAGGCAGAGTGTTCCAGTCGTCAAAAGGCCTCGCGAAAGCAGCGCCTGGCAGATTCTCTTTGCAAGTGGATCGTCCTCAGTGACTGAAACAGAACTGCACTGTTACTGCACAATGTGCTTGTGATTCAGTCTGGGACACAGGATGGCACTCTCACAGAGGCGAAAGCTAACTTTTGCATCCAGCCTGAAGACCAGTATATTTTTCACACTTCCACTGTTGTATGTGCAACAGCCATGGTCCTCGAAGCCTACCTAAGGTACTGAAATACTTACCCATTTCATCCTATGCAGAGGTCCCTGTGCCCAAAGGGTCTCCAGGGAAGAGCCCTGTGGGTCCCGTGTGTTTCCTTGAGGTAGTCAGAAACTACTGAGGATAACCTTATGAGCTCAAGTTTGAAACCGGGCAACCCTGGCAAAACCTTCATTTCGTCCGTGGTAGGCGAGACAGGTGCGGTTTGAAAGCTGCCAGAAGATCACTCCTGCTGCCCATCTTTTCTTTGTTGCCTGACGGCATCACGAAAGAACTTGAGTGTACTCGTATGAGGCATGCTGGTCTCGGTTCCTTGCTGGGAGTTCCTCCAGGAGCACACTGGAGCTTGGCGGCAAAGAACTGGCACCCCTGGGCTCAAGTAAAAGTCCAAATTTCTCCCTTAGTAAGCTGAGCTATGCCCTAGGAGCGAAGAAGCATGTGTTAAAGGAAGGCTGCCACACTGTTACGTATTTCACGATTCATTGTGCACTCACCTTCGTTGTAACATCTGTGAAAGGGCACTGAATGCTATCCTAGTCTTCAGCTGCGTTTGAGTCCCAGGAAGCAACTGGGTTCGTTGGCTTACAGGCTGTGACCGTGCAGCGGTAATGGCAAAGATCTGCCCGGATCGCTCGACAGCTCTCGTTTGTACAGCATTCAAACGGCCTCAGGAACGCCGTTCCAAGCAGCCTTACATTCCATGCTGGCGTAGCCAGGGAGGCATTTGGATTCTTCGGAGAAACACCACTGTGCCTCACCAGTGAAACCTGTGGGCTCCCAAATACGTCTCCCTACGGCAGTCGGATGCTAGATGTTTAGTTCCAGCCTGAAAACAACGGACAGCTTTTTCTGTGACAATGCTGGACTTCTGGGATCATCCAGATTCACCAAGGCCTAACTTTTGCCCAGCAGGGGAATGCTCTTCTGCACGTACAGCACTCCCCACGTGAAAACCTTTCTTAGCAGAAGGAGGCAGTCTTTCCCTAGTACTACATAGCTAGGCTTAATCTTCAGATAATATGCTGTGTCATCAAGCTTGAAAGTGGGACACCGATGGGAGCCTTTTATTCTCCTGGAATGGAAGTCACTTGCTTGGGCTTCAGGCTGCCTAAACAGCCTTAGTGGCTCATCTTCTCTTCACTGCAGGAATGTGGCTTTGGGCCAAGGCTGCGTTCTCTCAATGGCAATAATGTGCTGGCAATTGCTTTCTAGAAACTCATCCCACGGCACTCCAGAATCAGATCAATACAAATGAAAGGTGACCTAAGTCCTCGGGGTAAGGTCCAGTGTTTCACATCAGTAGAGTTGAGTGTGCAGTGGTAGCAACGAAGCCATACTCTGAAAAGGAGTGCCTTAACTCTGCTATGCCCCTGGGGACACATAGGGCAGTGTATCGTGCACCAATCTCTCATGATGACCACTGTGTGCCAGAAGAGCGGTCGCTGGCTTCTGAGGAAGCCTAGGCGAAGTAGGTCCCCGGGAGCACTCTTCACATTCATAGCAAGGGCAACGTACTCCTTTCTGGGATGCCTAGGCAGAGTGTTCCAGTCGTCAAAAGGCCTCGCGAAAGCAGCGCCTGGCAGATTCTCTTTGCAAGTGGATCGTCCTCAGTGACTGAAACAGAACTGCACTGTTACTGCACAACGTGCTTGTGATTCAGTCTGGGACACAGGATAGCAATCTCACAGAGGCGAAAGCTAACCTTTGCATCCAGCCTGAAGACCAGTACATTTTTCACACTTCACACTGTTAAGTATGTGCAACAGCCATGCTCACCGAGGCCTACCTAAGGTACTGAAATACTTACCCATTTCATCCAATGCAGAGGCCCCTGTGCCCAAAGGGTCTCCAGGGAAGAGCCCTGTGGGTCCCGTGTGTTTCCTTGAGGTAGTCAGAAACTACTGAGGATAACCTTATGAGCTCAAGTTTGAAACCGGGCAACCCTGGCAAAACCTTCATTTCGTCCGTGGTAGGCGAGACAGGTGCGGTTTGAAAGCTGCCAGAAGATCACTCCTGCTGCCCATCTTCTCTTTGCTGCCTGACGACATCACGAAAGAACTTGAGTGTAATCGTTTGAGGCATGCTGGTCTCGGTTCCTTGCTGGGAGCTCCTCCAGGAGCACACTGGAGCTTGCCGGCAAAGAACTGGCACCCCTGTGCTCAAGTAAAAGTCCAGATTTCTCCCATAGTCAGCTTAGCTATGCCCTAGAAGCGAAGAAGCATGTGATAGAGGAAGGCTGCAACACTGTTTGGTATTTCACGACTCATTGTGCACTCACCTTCGTTGTAACATCTGTGAAAGGGCACTGAATGCCGTCCAAATCTTCTGCTGTGTTTGAGTCCCAGGAAGCAACTGGGTTCGTTGGCTTTAAGGCTGTGAACGTGCAGCGGTAATGGCAAAGCCCTGCCTGGATTGCTCCACAGCTCTCGTTCATACAGCATTCAAACGGCCTCAGGAACGCCGTTCCAAGCAGCCTTACATTCCATGCTGGCGTAGCCAGGGAGGCATTTGGATTCTTCGGAGAAACACCTCTGTGCCTCACAAGTGAAACCTGTGGGCTCCCAAATACGTCTCCCTAAGGCAGTCGGAAGCTACATGTTTAGTTCCAGCCTGAAAACAACGGACAGCTTTTTCTGTGACAATGCTGGACTTCTGGGACCATCCAGATTCACCAAGGCCTAACTTTTGCCCGGCGGGGGAATGCTCTTCTGCACGTACAGCACTCCCCACGTGAAAACCTTTCTTAGCAGAAGGAGGCAGTATTTCCCTGGTAGTTGAGAGGTAGGCAGAAGCTTCAGATAAACATGCTGTGTCATCAAGCTTGAAGTGACACACCGATGGGAACGTTCGCATTCTCCTGGAATGGAAGCCACTTGCTTTGGGCTTCAAGGCTGGCTGAACAGCCTTAGCGGCTCATCTTCTCTTCACTGCAGGAATGTGGCTTTGGGCCAAGGCTGCGTTCTCTCAATGGCAATAATGTGCTGGCAATTGCTTTCTAGAAACTCATCCCACGGCACTGCAGATTCAGCTCCATACAAATGAAAGGTGACCTAAGTCTACCAGGTAAAGTCCAGTGTTTCACATCAGCAGAGTTGAGTGTGCAGTGGTAGCCACGAAGCCATACTCTGAAAAGGAGTGCCTTAACTCTGCTATGCCCCTGGGAACACATAGGGCAGTGTATCGTGCACCAATCTCTCATGATGACCACTGTGTGCTACAAGAGCGGTCGCTGGCTTCTGAGGAAGCCTAGGCGAAGTAGGTCCCCGGGAGCAGTCTTCACATTCATAGCAAGGGCAACGTACTCCTTTCTGGGATGCCTAGGCAGAGTGTTCCAGTCGTCAAAAGGCCTCGCGAAAGCAGCGCCTGGCAGATTCTCTTTGCAAGTGGATCGTCCTCAGTGACTGAAACAGAACTGCACTGTTACTGCACAATGTGCTTGTGATTCAGTCTGGGACACAGGATGGCACTCTCACAGAGGCGAAAGCTAACTTTTGCATCCAGCCTGAAGACCAGTATATTTTTCACACTTCCACTGTTGTATGTGCAACAGCCATGGTCCTCGAAGCCTACCTAAGGTACTGAAATACTTACCCATTTCATCCTATGCAGAGGTCCCTGTGCCCAAAGGGTCTCCAGGGAAGAGCCCTGTGGGTCCCGTGTGTTTCCTTGAGGTAGTCAGAAACTACTGAGGATAACCTTATGAGCTCAAGTTTGAAACCGGGCAACCCTGGCAAAACCTTCATTTCGTCCGTGGTAGGCGAGACAGGTGCGGTTTGAAAGCTGCCAGAAGATCACTCCTGCTGCCCATCTTTTCTTTGTTGCCTGACGGCATCACGAAAGAACTTGAGTGTACTCGTATGAGGCATGCTGGTCTCGGTTCCTTGCTGGGAGTTCCTCCAGGAGCACACTGGAGCTTGGCGGCAAAGAACTGGCACCCCTGGGCTCAAGTAAAAGTCCAAATTTCTCCCTTAGTAAGCTGAGCTATGCCCTAGGAGCGAAGAAGCATGTGTTAAAGGAAGGCTGCCACACTGTTACGTATTTCACGATTCATTGTGCACTCACCTTCGTTGTAACATCTGTGAAAGGGCACTGAATGCTATCCTAGTCTTCAGCTGCGTTTGAGTCCCAGGAAGCAACTGGGTTCGTTGGCTTACAGGCTGTGACCGTGCAGCGGTAATGGCAAAGATCTGCCCGGATCGCTCGACAGCTCTCGTTTGTACAGCATTCAAACGGCCTCAGGAACGCCGTTCCAAGCAGCCTTACATTCCATGCTGGCGTAGCCAGGGAGGCATTTGGATTCTTCGGAGAAACACCACTGTGCCTCACCAGTGAAACCTGTGGGCTCCCAAATACGTCTCCCTACGGCAGTCGGATGCTAGATGTTTAGTTCCAGCCTGAAAACAACGGACAGCTTTTTCTGTGACAATGCTGGACTTCTGGGATCATCCAGATTCACCAAGGCCTAACTTTTGCCCAGCAGGGGAATGCTCTTCTGCACGTACAGCACTCCCCACGTGAAAACCTTTCTTAGCAGAAGGAGGCAGTCTTTCCCTAGTACTACATAGCTAGGCTTAATCTTCAGATAATATGCTGTGTCATCAAGCTTGAAAGTGGGACACCGATGGGAGCCTTTTATTCTCCTGGAATGGAAGTCACTTGCTTGGGCTTCAGGCTGCCTAAACAGCCTTAGTGGCTCATCTTCTCTTCACTGCAGGAATGTGGCTTTGGGCCAAGGCTGCGTTCTCTCAATGGCAATAATGTGCTGGCAATTGCTTTCTAGAAACTCATCCCACGGCACTCCAGAATCAGATCAATACAAATGAAAGGTGACCTAAGTCCTCGGGGTAAGGTCCAGTGTTTCACATCAGTAGAGTTGAGTGTGCAGTGGTAGCAACGAAGCCATACTCTGAAAAGGAGTGCCTTAACTCTGCTATGCCCCTGGGGACACATAGGGCAGTGTATCGTGCACCAATCTCTCATGATGACCACTGTGTGCCAGAAGAGCGGTCGCTGGCTTCTGAGGAAGCCTAGGCGAAGTAGGTCCCCGGGAGCACTCTTCACATTCATAGCAAGGGCAACGTACTCCTTTCTGGGATGCCTAGGCAGAGTGTTCCAGTCGTCAAAAGGCCTCGCGAAAGCAGCGCCTGGCAGATTCTCTTTGCAAGTGGATCGTCCTCAGTGACTGAAACAGAACTGCACTGTTACTGCACAACGTGCTTGTGATTCAGTCTGGGACACAGGATAGCAATCTCACAGAGGCGAAAGCTAACCTTTGCATCCAGCCTGAAGACCAGTACATTTTTCACACTTCACACTGTTAAGTATGTGCAACAGCCATGCTCACCGAGGCCTACCTAAGGTACTGAAATACTTACCCATTTCATCCAATGCAGAGGCCCCTGTGCCCAAAGGGTCTCCAGGGAAGAGCCCTGTGGGTCCCGTGTGTTTCCTTGAGGTAGTCAGAAACTACTGAGGATAACCTTATGAGCTCAAGTTTGAAACCGGGCAACCCTGGCAAAACCTTCATTTCGTCCGTGGTAGGCGAGACAGGTGCGGTTTGAAAGCTGCCAGAAGATCACTCCTGCTGCCCATCTTCTCTTTGCTGCCTGACGACATCACGAAAGAACTTGAGTGTAATCGTTTGAGGCATGCTGGTCTCGGTTCCTTGCTGGGAGCTCCTCCAGGAGCACACTGGAGCTTGCCGGCAAAGAACTGGCACCCCTGTGCTCAAGTAAAAGTCCAGATTTCTCCCATAGTCAGCTTAGCTATGCCCTAGAAGCGAAGAAGCATGTGATAGAGGAAGGCTGCAACACTGTTTGGTATTTCACGACTCATTGTGCACTCACCTTCGTTGTAACATCTGTGAAAGGGCACTGAATGCCGTCCAAATCTTCTGCTGTGTTTGAGTCCCAGGAAGCAACTGGGTTCGTTGGCTTTAAGGCTGTGAACGTGCAGCGGTAATGGCAAAGCCCTGCCTGGATTGCTCCACAGCTCTCGTTCATACAGCATTCAAACGGCCTCAGGAACGCCGTTCCAAGCAGCCTTACATTCCATGCTGGCGTAGCCAGGGAGGCATTTGGATTCTTCGGAGAAACACCTCTGTGCCTCACAAGTGAAACCTGTGGGCTCCCAAATACGTCTCCCTAAGGCAGTCGGAAGCTACATGTTTAGTTCCAGCCTGAAAACAACGGACAGCTTTTTCTGTGACAATGCTGGACTTCTGGGACCATCCAGATTCACCAAGGCCTAACTTTTGCCCGGCGGGGGAATGCTCTTCTGCACGTACAGCACTCCCCACGTGAAAACCTTTCTTAGCAGAAGGAGGCAGTATTTCCCTGGTAGTTGAGAGGTAGGCAGAAGCTTCAGATAAACATGCTGTGTCATCAAGCTTGAAGTGACACACCGATGGGAACGTTCGCATTCTCCTGGAATGGAAGCCACTTGCTTTGGGCTTCAAGGCTGGCTGAACAGCCTTAGCGGCTCATCTTCTCTTCACTGCAGGAATGTGGCTTTGGGCCAAGGCTGCGTTCTCTCAATGGCAATAATGTGCTGGCAATTGCTTTCTAGAAACTCATCCCACGGCACTGCAGATTCAGCTCCATACAAATGAAAGGTGACCTAAGTCTACCAGGTAAAGTCCAGTGTTTCACATCAGCAGAGTTGAGTGTGCAGTGGTAGCCACGAAGCCATACTCTGAAAAGGAGTGCCTTAACTCTGCTATGCCCCTGGGAACACATAGGGCAGTGTATCGTGCACCAATCTCTCATGATGACCACTGTGTGCTACAAGAGCGGTCGCTGGCTTCTGAGGAAGCCTAGGCGAAGTAGGTCCCCGGGAGCAGTCTTCACATTCATAGCAAGGGCAACGTACTCCTTTCTGGGATGCCTAGGCAGAGTGTTCCAGTCGTCAAAAGGCCTCGCGAAAGCAGCGCCTGGCAGATTCTCTTTGCAAGTGGATCGTCCTCAGTGACTGAAACAGAACTGCACTGTTACTGCACAATGTGCTTGTGATTCAGTCTGGGACACAGGATGGCACTCTCACAGAGGCGAAAGCTAACTTTTGCATCCAGCCTGAAGACCAGTATATTTTTCACACTTCCACTGTTGTATGTGCAACAGCCATGGTCCTCGAAGCCTACCTAAGGTACTGAAATACTTACCCATTTCATCCTATGCAGAGGTCCCTGTGCCCAAAGGGTCTCCAGGGAAGAGCCCTGTGGGTCCCGTGTGTTTCCTTGAGGTAGTCAGAAACTACTGAGGATAACCTTATGAGCTCAAGTTTGAAACCGGGCAACCCTGGCAAAACCTTCATTTCGTCCGTGGTAGGCGAGACAGGTGCGGTTTGAAAGCTGCCAGAAGATCACTCCTGCTGCCCATCTTTTCTTTGTTGCCTGACGGCATCACGAAAGAACTTGAGTGTACTCGTATGAGGCATGCTGGTCTCGGTTCCTTGCTGGGAGTTCCTCCAGGAGCACACTGGAGCTTGGCGGCAAAGAACTGGCACCCCTGGGCTCAAGTAAAAGTCCAAATTTCTCCCTTAGTAAGCTGAGCTATGCCCTAGGAGCGAAGAAGCATGTGTTAAAGGAAGGCTGCCACACTGTTACGTATTTCACGATTCATTGTGCACTCACCTTCGTTGTAACATCTGTGAAAGGGCACTGAATGCTATCCTAGTCTTCAGCTGCGTTTGAGTCCCAGGAAGCAACTGGGTTCGTTGGCTTACAGGCTGTGACCGTGCAGCGGTAATGGCAAAGATCTGCCCGGATCGCTCGACAGCTCTCGTTTGTACAGCATTCAAACGGCCTCAGGAACGCCGTTCCAAGCAGCCTTACATTCCATGCTGGCGTAGCCAGGGAGGCATTTGGATTCTTCGGAGAAACACCACTGTGCCTCACCAGTGAAACCTGTGGGCTCCCAAATACGTCTCCCTACGGCAGTCGGATGCTAGATGTTTAGTTCCAGCCTGAAAACAACGGACAGCTTTTTCTGTGACAATGCTGGACTTCTGGGATCATCCAGATTCACCAAGGCCTAACTTTTGCCCAGCAGGGGAATGCTCTTCTGCACGTACAGCACTCCCCACGTGAAAACCTTTCTTAGCAGAAGGAGGCAGTCTTTCCCTAGTACTACATAGCTAGGCTTAATCTTCAGATAATATGCTGTGTCATCAAGCTTGAAAGTGGGACACCGATGGGAGCCTTTTATTCTCCTGGAATGGAAGTCACTTGCTTGGGCTTCAGGCTGCCTAAACAGCCTTAGTGGCTCATCTTCTCTTCACTGCAGGAATGTGGCTTTGGGCCAAGGCTGCGTTCTCTCAATGGCAATAATGTGCTGGCAATTGCTTTCTAGAAACTCATCCCACGGCACTCCAGAATCAGATCAATACAAATGAAAGGTGACCTAAGTCCTCGGGGTAAGGTCCAGTGTTTCACATCAGTAGAGTTGAGTGTGCAGTGGTAGCAACGAAGCCATACTCTGAAAAGGAGTGCCTTAACTCTGCTATGCCCCTGGGGACACATAGGGCAGTGTATCGTGCACCAATCTCTCATGATGACCACTGTGTGCCAGAAGAGCGGTCGCTGGCTTCTGAGGAAGCCTAGGCGAAGTAGGTCCCCGGGAGCACTCTTCACATTCATAGCAAGGGCAACGTACTCCTTTCTGGGATGCCTAGGCAGAGTGTTCCAGTCGTCAAAAGGCCTCGCGAAAGCAGCGCCTGGCAGATTCTCTTTGCAAGTGGATCGTCCTCAGTGACTGAAACAGAACTGCACTGTTACTGCACAACGTGCTTGTGATTCAGTCTGGGACACAGGATAGCAATCTCACAGAGGCGAAAGCTAACCTTTGCATCCAGCCTGAAGACCAGTACATTTTTCACACTTCACACTGTTAAGTATGTGCAACAGCCATGCTCACCGAGGCCTACCTAAGGTACTGAAATACTTACCCATTTCATCCAATGCAGAGGCCCCTGTGCCCAAAGGGTCTCCAGGGAAGAGCCCTGTGGGTCCCGTGTGTTTCCTTGAGGTAGTCAGAAACTACTGAGGATAACCTTATGAGCTCAAGTTTGAAACCGGGCAACCCTGGCAAAACCTTCATTTCGTCCGTGGTAGGCGAGACAGGTGCGGTTTGAAAGCTGCCAGAAGATCACTCCTGCTGCCCATCTTCTCTTTGCTGCCTGACGACATCACGAAAGAACTTGAGTGTAATCGTTTGAGGCATGCTGGTCTCGGTTCCTTGCTGGGAGCTCCTCCAGGAGCACACTGGAGCTTGCCGGCAAAGAACTGGCACCCCTGTGCTCAAGTAAAAGTCCAGATTTCTCCCATAGTCAGCTTAGCTATGCCCTAGAAGCGAAGAAGCATGTGATAGAGGAAGGCTGCAACACTGTTTGGTATTTCACGACTCATTGTGCACTCACCTTCGTTGTAACATCTGTGAAAGGGCACTGAATGCCGTCCAAATCTTCTGCTGTGTTTGAGTCCCAGGAAGCAACTGGGTTCGTTGGCTTTAAGGCTGTGAACGTGCAGCGGTAATGGCAAAGCCCTGCCTGGATTGCTCCACAGCTCTCGTTCATACAGCATTCAAACGGCCTCAGGAACGCCGTTCCAAGCAGCCTTACATTCCATGCTGGCGTAGCCAGGGAGGCATTTGGATTCTTCGGAGAAACACCTCTGTGCCTCACAAGTGAAACCTGTGGGCTCCCAAATACGTCTCCCTAAGGCAGTCGGAAGCTACATGTTTAGTTCCAGCCTGAAAACAACGGACAGCTTTTTCTGTGACAATGCTGGACTTCTGGGACCATCCAGATTCACCAAGGCCTAACTTTTGCCCGGCGGGGGAATGCTCTTCTGCACGTACAGCACTCCCCACGTGAAAACCTTTCTTAGCAGAAGGAGGCAGTATTTCCCTGGTAGTTGAGAGGTAGGCAGAAGCTTCAGATAAACATGCTGTGTCATCAAGCTTGAAGTGACACACCGATGGGAACGTTCGCATTCTCCTGGAATGGAAGCCACTTGCTTTGGGCTTCAAGGCTGGCTGAACAGCCTTAGCGGCTCATCTTCTCTTCACTGCAGGAATGTGGCTTTGGGCCAAGGCTGCGTTCTCTCAATGGCAATAATGTGCTGGCAATTGCTTTCTAGAAACTCATCCCACGGCACTGCAGATTCAGCTCCATACAAATGAAAGGTGACCTAAGTCTACCAGGTAAAGTCCAGTGTTTCACATCAGCAGAGTTGAGTGTGCAGTGGTAGCCACGAAGCCATACTCTGAAAAGGAGTGCCTTAACTCTGCTATGCCCCTGGGAACACATAGGGCAGTGTATCGTGCACCAATCTCTCATGATGACCACTGTGTGCTACAAGAGCGGTCGCTGGCTTCTGAGGAAGCCTAGGCGAAGTAGGTCCCCGGGAGCAGTCTTCACATTCATAGCAAGGGCAACGTACTCCTTTCTGGGATGCCTAGGCAGAGTGTTCCAGTCGTCAAAAGGCCTCGCGAAAGCAGCGCCTGGCAGATTCTCTTTGCAAGTGGATCGTCCTCAGTGACTGAAACAGAACTGCACTGTTACTGCACAATGTGCTTGTGATTCAGTCTGGGACACAGGATGGCACTCTCACAGAGGCGAAAGCTAACTTTTGCATCCAGCCTGAAGACCAGTATATTTTTCACACTTCCACTGTTGTATGTGCAACAGCCATGGTCCTCGAAGCCTACCTAAGGTACTGAAATACTTACCCATTTCATCCTATGCAGAGGTCCCTGTGCCCAAAGGGTCTCCAGGGAAGAGCCCTGTGGGTCCCGTGTGTTTCCTTGAGGTAGTCAGAAACTACTGAGGATAACCTTATGAGCTCAAGTTTGAAACCGGGCAACCCTGGCAAAACCTTCATTTCGTCCGTGGTAGGCGAGACAGGTGCGGTTTGAAAGCTGCCAGAAGATCACTCCTGCTGCCCATCTTTTCTTTGTTGCCTGACGGCATCACGAAAGAACTTGAGTGTACTCGTATGAGGCATGCTGGTCTCGGTTCCTTGCTGGGAGTTCCTCCAGGAGCACACTGGAGCTTGGCGGCAAAGAACTGGCACCCCTGGGCTCAAGTAAAAGTCCAAATTTCTCCCTTAGTAAGCTGAGCTATGCCCTAGGAGCGAAGAAGCATGTGTTAAAGGAAGGCTGCCACACTGTTACGTATTTCACGATTCATTGTGCACTCACCTTCGTTGTAACATCTGTGAAAGGGCACTGAATGCTATCCTAGTCTTCAGCTGCGTTTGAGTCCCAGGAAGCAACTGGGTTCGTTGGCTTACAGGCTGTGACCGTGCAGCGGTAATGGCAAAGATCTGCCCGGATCGCTCGACAGCTCTCGTTTGTACAGCATTCAAACGGCCTCAGGAACGCCGTTCCAAGCAGCCTTACATTCCATGCTGGCGTAGCCAGGGAGGCATTTGGATTCTTCGGAGAAACACCACTGTGCCTCACCAGTGAAACCTGTGGGCTCCCAAATACGTCTCCCTACGGCAGTCGGATGCTAGATGTTTAGTTCCAGCCTGAAAACAACGGACAGCTTTTTCTGTGACAATGCTGGACTTCTGGGATCATCCAGATTCACCAAGGCCTAACTTTTGCCCAGCAGGGGAATGCTCTTCTGCACGTACAGCACTCCCCACGTGAAAACCTTTCTTAGCAGAAGGAGGCAGTCTTTCCCTAGTACTACATAGCTAGGCTTAATCTTCAGATAATATGCTGTGTCATCAAGCTTGAAAGTGGGACACCGATGGGAGCCTTTTATTCTCCTGGAATGGAAGTCACTTGCTTGGGCTTCAGGCTGCCTAAACAGCCTTAGTGGCTCATCTTCTCTTCACTGCAGGAATGTGGCTTTGGGCCAAGGCTGCGTTCTCTCAATGGCAATAATGTGCTGGCAATTGCTTTCTAGAAACTCATCCCACGGCACTCCAGAATCAGATCAATACAAATGAAAGGTGACCTAAGTCCTCGGGGTAAGGTCCAGTGTTTCACATCAGTAGAGTTGAGTGTGCAGTGGTAGCAACGAAGCCATACTCTGAAAAGGAGTGCCTTAACTCTGCTATGCCCCTGGGGACACATAGGGCAGTGTATCGTGCACCAATCTCTCATGATGACCACTGTGTGCCAGAAGAGCGGTCGCTGGCTTCTGAGGAAGCCTAGGCGAAGTAGGTCCCCGGGAGCACTCTTCACATTCATAGCAAGGGCAACGTACTCCTTTCTGGGATGCCTAGGCAGAGTGTTCCAGTCGTCAAAAGGCCTCGCGAAAGCAGCGCCTGGCAGATTCTCTTTGCAAGTGGATCGTCCTCAGTGACTGAAACAGAACTGCACTGTTACTGCACAACGTGCTTGTGATTCAGTCTGGGACACAGGATAGCAATCTCACAGAGGCGAAAGCTAACCTTTGCATCCAGCCTGAAGACCAGTACATTTTTCACACTTCACACTGTTAAGTATGTGCAACAGCCATGCTCACCGAGGCCTACCTAAGGTACTGAAATACTTACCCATTTCATCCAATGCAGAGGCCCCTGTGCCCAAAGGGTCTCCAGGGAAGAGCCCTGTGGGTCCCGTGTGTTTCCTTGAGGTAGTCAGAAACTACTGAGGATAACCTTATGAGCTCAAGTTTGAAACCGGGCAACCCTGGCAAAACCTTCATTTCGTCCGTGGTAGGCGAGACAGGTGCGGTTTGAAAGCTGCCAGAAGATCACTCCTGCTGCCCATCTTCTCTTTGCTGCCTGACGACATCACGAAAGAACTTGAGTGTAATCGTTTGAGGCATGCTGGTCTCGGTTCCTTGCTGGGAGCTCCTCCAGGAGCACACTGGAGCTTGCCGGCAAAGAACTGGCACCCCTGTGCTCAAGTAAAAGTCCAGATTTCTCCCATAGTCAGCTTAGCTATGCCCTAGAAGCGAAGAAGCATGTGATAGAGGAAGGCTGCAACACTGTTTGGTATTTCACTACTCATTGTGCACTCACCTTCGTTGTAACATCTGTGAAAGGGCACTGAATGCCGTCCAAATCTTCTGCTGTGTTTGAGTCCCAGGAAGCAACTGGGTTCGTTGGCTTTAAGGCTGTGAACGTGCAGCGGTAATGGCAAAGCCCTGCCTGGATTGCTCCACAGCTCTCGTTCATACAGCATTCAAACGGCCTCAGGAACGCCGTTCCAAGCAGCCTTACATTCCATGCTGGCGTAGCCAGGGAGGCATTTGGATTCTTCGGAGAAACACCTCTGTGCCTCACAAGTGAAACCTGTGGGCTCCCAAATACGTCTCCCTAAGGCAGTCGGAAGCTACATGTTTAGTTCCAGCCTGAAAACAACGGACAGCTTTTTCTGTGACAATGCTGGACTTCTGGGACCATCCAGATTCACCAAGGCCTAACTTTTGCCCGGCGGGGGAATGCTCTTCTGCACGTACAGCACTCCCCACGTGAAAACCTTTCTTAGCAGAAGGAGGCAGTATTTCCCTGGTAGTCGAGAGGTAGGCAGAAGCTTCAGATAAACATGCTGTGTCATCAAGCTTCAAGTGGAACACCGATGGGAACGTTCGTATTCTCCTGGAATGGAAGCCACTTGCTTTGGGCTTCAAGGCTGGCTGAACAGCCTTAGCGGCTCATCTTCTCTTCACTGCAGGAATGTGGCTTTGGGCCAAGGCTGCGTTCTCTCAATGGCAATAATGTGCTGGCAATTGCTTTCTAGAAACTCATCCCACGGCACTGCAGATTCAGCTCCATACAAATGAAAGGTGACCTAAGTCTACCAGGTAAAGTCCAGTGTTTCACATCAGCAGAGTTGAGTGTGCAGTGGTAGCCACGAAGCCATACTCTGAAAAGGAGTGCCTTAACTCTGCTATGCCCCTGGGAACACATAGGGCAGTGTATCGTGCACCAATCTCTCATGATGACCACTGTATGCTACAAGAGCGGTCGCTGGCTTCTGAGGAAGCCTAGGCGAAGTAGGTCCCCGGGAGCACTCTTCACATTCATAGCAAGGGCAACGTACTCCTTTCTGGGATGCCTAGGCAGAGTGTTCCAGTCGTCAAAAGGCCTCGCGAAAGCAGCGCCTGGCAGATTCTCTTTGCAAGTGGATCGTCCTCAGTGACTGAAACAGAACTGCACTGTTACTGCACAACGTGCTTGTGATTCAGTCTGGGACACAGGATAGCAATCTCACAGAGGCGAAAGCTAACCTTTGCATCCAGCCTGAAGACCAGTACATTTTTCACACTTCACACTGTTAAGTATGTGCAACAGCCATGCTCACCGAGGCCTACCTAAGGTACTGAAATACTTACCCATTTCATCCAATGCAGAGGCCCCTGTGCCCAAAGGGTCTCCAGGGAAGAGCCCTGTGGGTCCCGTGTGTTTCCTTGAGGTAGTCAGAAACTACTGAGGATAACCTTATGAGCTCAAGTTTGAAACCGGGCAACCCTGGCAAAACCTTCATTTCGTCCGTGGTAGGCGAGACAGGTGCGGTTTGAAAGCTGCCAGAAGATCACTCCTGCTGCCCATCTTCTCTTTGCTGCCTGACGACATCACGAAAGAACTTGAGTGTAATCGTTTGAGGCATGCTGGTCTCGGTTCCTTGCTGGGAGCTCCTCCAGGAGCACACTGGAGCTTGCCGGCAAAGAACTGGCACCCCTGTGCTCAAGTAAAAGTCCAGATTTCTCCCATAGTCAGCTTAGCTATGCCCTAGAAGCGAAGAAGCATGTGATAGAGGAAGGCTGCAACACTGTTTGGTATTTCACGACTCATTGTGCACTCACCTTCGTTGTAACATCTGTGAAAGGGCACTGAATGCCGTCCAAATCTTCTGCTGTGTTTGAGTCCCAGGAAGCAACTGGGTTCGTTGGCTTTAAGGCTGTGAACGTGCAGCGGTAATGGCAAAGCCCTGCCTGGATTGCTCCACAGCTCTCGTTCATACAGCATTCAAACGGCCTCAGGAACGCCGTTCCAAGCAGCCTTACATTCCATGCTGGCGTAGCCAGGGAGGCATTTGGATTCTTCGGAGAAACACCTCTGTGCCTCACAAGTGAAACCTGTGGGCTCCCAAATACGTCTCCCTAAGGCAGTCGGAAGCTACATGTTTAGTTCCAGCCTGAAAACAACGGACAGCTTTTTCTGTGACAATGCTGGACTTCTGGGACCATCCAGATTCACCAAGGCCTAACTTTTGCCCGGCGGGGGAATGCTCTTCTGCACGTACAGCACTCCCCACGTGAAAACCTTTCTTAGCAGAAGGAGGCAGTATTTCCCTGGTAGTCGAGAGGTAGGCAGAAGCTTCAGATAAACATGCTGTGTCATCAAGCTTCAAGTGGAACACCGATGGGAACGTTCGTATTCTCCTGGAATGGAAGCCACTTGCTTTGGGCTTCAAGGCTGGCTGAACAGCCTTAGCGGCTCATCTTCTCTTCACTGCAGGAATGTGGCTTTGGGCCAAGGCTGCGTTCTCTCAATGGCAATAATGTGCTGGCAATTGCTTTCTAGAAACTCATCCCACGGCACTGCAGATTCAGCTCCATACAAATGAAAGGTGACCTAAGTCTACCAGGTAAAGTCCAGTGTTTCACATCAGCAGAGTTGAGTGTGCAGTGGTAGCCACGAAGCCATACTCTGAAAAGGAGTGCCTTAACTCTGCTATGCCCCTGGGAACACATAGGGCAGTGTATCGTGCACCAATCTCTCATGATGACCACTGTATGCTACAAGAGCGGTCGCTGGCTTCTGAGGAAGCCTAGGCGAAGTAGGTCCCCGGGAGCAGTCTTCACATTCATAGCAAGGGCAACGTACTCCTTTCTGGGATGCCTAGGCAGAGTGTTCCAGTCGTCAAAAGGCCTCGCGAAAGCAGCGCCTGGCAGATTCTCTTTGCAAGTGGATCGTCCTCAGTGACTGAAACAGAACTGCACTGTTACTGCACAACGTGCTTGTGATTCAGTCTGGGACACAGGATAGCAATCTCACAGAGGCGAAAGCTAACCTTTGCATCCAGCCTGAAGACCAGTACATTTTTCACACTTCACACTGTTAAGTATGTGCAACAGCCATGCTCACCGAGGCCTACCTAAGGTACTGAAATACTTACCCATTTCATCCAATGCAGAGGCCCCTGTGCCCAAAGGGTCTCCAGGGAAGAGCCCTGTGGGTCCCGTGTGTTTCCTTGAGGTAGTCAGAAACTACTGAGGATAACCTTATGAGCTCAAGTTTGAAACCGGGCAACCCTGGCAAAACCTTCATTTCGTCCGTGGTAGGCGAGACAGGTGCGGTTTGAAAGCTGCCAGAAGATCACTCCTGCTGCCCATCTTCTCTTTGCTGCCTGACGACATCACGAAAGAACTTGAGTGTAATCGTTTGAGGCATGCTGGTCTCGGTTCCTTGCTGGGAGCTCCTCCAGGAGCACACTGGAGCTTGCCGGCAAAGAACTGGCACCCCTGTGCTCAAGTAAAAGTCCAGATTTCTCCCATAGTCAGCTTAGCTATGCCCTAGAAGCGAAGAAGCATGTGATAGAGGAAGGCTGCAACACTGTTTGGTATTTCACGACTCATTGTGCACTCACCTTCGTTGTAACATCTGTGAAAGGGCACTGAATGCCGTCCAAATCTTCTGCTGTGTTTGAGTCCCAGGAAGCAACTGGGTTCGTTGGCTTTAAGGCTGTGAACGTGCAGCGGTAATGGCAAAGCCCTGCCTGGATTGCTCCACAGCTCTCGTTCATACAGCATTCAAACGGCCTCAGGAACGCCGTTCCAAGCAGCCTTACATTCCATGCTGGCGTAGCCAGGGAGGCATTTGGATTCTTCGGAGAAACACCTCTGTGCCTCACAAGTGAAACCTGTGGGCTCCCAAATACGTCTCCCTAAGGCAGTCGGAAGCTACATGTTTAGTTCCAGCCTGAAAACAACGGACAGCTTTTTCTGTGACAATGCTGGACTTCTGGGACCATCCAGATTCACCAAGGCCTAACTTTTGCCCGGCGGGGGAATGCTCTTCTGCACGTACAGCACTCCCCACGTGAAAACCTTTCTTAGCAGAAGGAGGCAGTATTTCCCTGGTAGTTGAGAGGTAGGCAGAAGCTTCAGATAAACATGCTGTGTCATCAAGCTTGAAGTGACACACCGATGGGAACGTTCGCATTCTCCTGGAATGGAAGCCACTTGCTTTGGGCTTCAAGGCTGGCTGAACAGCCTTAGCGGCTCATCTTCTCTTCACTGCAGGAATGTGGCTTTGGGCCAAGGCTGCGTTCTCTCAATGGCAATAATGTGCTGGCAATTGCTTTCTAGAAACTCATCCCACGGCACTGCAGATTCAGCTCCATACAAATGAAAGGTGACCTAAGTCTACCAGGTAAAGTCCAGTGTTTCACATCAGCAGAGTTGAGTGTGCAGTGGTAGCCACGAAGCCATACTCTGAAAAGGAGTGCCTTAACTCTGCTATGCCCCTGGGAACACATAGGGCAGTGTATCGTGCACCAATCTCTCATGATGACCACTGTGTGCTACAAGAGCGGTCGCTGGCTTCTGAGGAAGCCTAGGCGAAGTAGGTCCCCGGGAGCAGTCTTCACATTCATAGCAAGGGCAACGTACTCCTTTCTGGGATGCCTAGGCAGAGTGTTCCAGTCGTCAAAAGGCCTCGCGAAAGCAGCGCCTGGCAGATTCTCTTTGCAAGTGGATCGTCCTCAGTGACTGAAACAGAACTGCACTGTTACTGCACAATGTGCTTGTGATTCAGTCTGGGACACAGGATGGCACTCTCACAGAGGCGAAAGCTAACTTTTGCATCCAGCCTGAAGACCAGTATATTTTTCACACTTCCACTGTTGTATGTGCAACAGCCATGGTCCTCGAAGCCTACCTAAGGTACTGAAATACTTACCCATTTCATCCTATGCAGAGGTCCCTGTGCCCAAAGGGTCTCCAGGGAAGAGCCCTGTGGGTCCCGTGTGTTTCCTTGAGGTAGTCAGAAACTACTGAGGATAACCTTATGAGCTCAAGTTTGAAACCGGGCAACCCTGGCAAAACCTTCATTTCGTCCGTGGTAGGCGAGACAGGTGCGGTTTGAAAGCTGCCAGAAGATCACTCCTGCTGCCCATCTTTTCTTTGTTGCCTGACGGCATCACGAAAGAACTTGAGTGTACTCGTATGAGGCATGCTGGTCTCGGTTCCTTGCTGGGAGTTCCTCCAGGAGCACACTGGAGCTTGGCGGCAAAGAACTGGCACCCCTGGGCTCAAGTAAAAGTCCAAATTTCTCCCTTAGTAAGCTGAGCTATGCCCTAGGAGCGAAGAAGCATGTGTTAAAGGAAGGCTGCCACACTGTTACGTATTTCACGATTCATTGTGCACTCACCTTCGTTGTAACATCTGTGAAAGGGCACTGAATGCTATCCTAGTCTTCAGCTGCGTTTGAGTCCCAGGAAGCAACTGGGTTCGTTGGCTTACAGGCTGTGACCGTGCAGCGGTAATGGCAAAGATCTGCCCGGATCGCTCGACAGCTCTCGTTTGTACAGCATTCAAACGGCCTCAGGAACGCCGTTCCAAGCAGCCTTACATTCCATGCTGGCGTAGCCAGGGAGGCATTTGGATTCTTCGGAGAAACACCACTGTGCCTCACCAGTGAAACCTGTGGGCTCCCAAATACGTCTCCCTACGGCAGTCGGATGCTAGATGTTTAGTTCCAGCCTGAAAACAACGGACAGCTTTTTCTGTGACAATGCTGGACTTCTGGGATCATCCAGATTCACCAAGGCCTAACTTTTGCCCAGCAGGGGAATGCTCTTCTGCACGTACAGCACTCCCCACGTGAAAACCTTTCTTAGCAGAAGGAGGCAGTCTTTCCCTAGTACTACATAGCTAGGCTTAATCTTCAGATAATATGCTGTGTCATCAAGCTTGAAAGTGGGACACCGATGGGAGCCTTTTATTCTCCTGGAATGGAAGTCACTTGCTTGGGCTTCAGGCTGCCTAAACAGCCTTAGTGGCTCATCTTCTCTTCACTGCAGGAATGTGGCTTTGGGCCAAGGCTGCGTTCTCTCAATGGCAATAATGTGCTGGCAATTGCTTTCTAGAAACTCATCCCACGGCACTCCAGAATCAGATCAATACAAATGAAAGGTGACCTAAGTCCTCGGGGTAAGGTCCAGTGTTTCACATCAGTAGAGTTGAGTGTGCAGTGGTAGCAACGAAGCCATACTCTGAAAAGGAGTGCCTTAACTCTGCTATGCCCCTGGGGACACATAGGGCAGTGTATCGTGCACCAATCTCTCATGATGACCACTGTGTGCCAGAAGAGCGGTCGCTGGCTTCTGAGGAAGCCTAGGCGAAGTAGGTCCCCGGGAGCACTCTTCACATTCATAGCAAGGGCAACGTACTCCTTTCTGGGATGCCTAGGCAGAGTGTTCCAGTCGTCAAAAGGCCTCGCGAAAGCAGCGCCTGGCAGATTCTCTTTGCAAGTGGATCGTCCTCAGTGACTGAAACAGAACTGCACTGTTACTGCACAACGTGCTTGTGATTCAGTCTGGGACACAGGATAGCAATCTCACAGAGGCGAAAGCTAACCTTTGCATCCAGCCTGAAGACCAGTACATTTTTCACACTTCACACTGTTAAGTATGTGCAACAGCCATGCTCACCGAGGCCTACCTAAGGTACTGAAATACTTACCCATTTCATCCAATGCAGAGGCCCCTGTGCCCAAAGGGTCTCCAGGGAAGAGCCCTGTGGGTCCCGTGTGTTTCCTTGAGGTAGTCAGAAACTACTGAGGATAACCTTATGAGCTCAAGTTTGAAACCGGGCAACCCTGGCAAAACCTTCATTTCGTCCGTGGTAGGCGAGACAGGTGCGGTTTGAAAGCTGCCAGAAGATCACTCCTGCTGCCCATCTTCTCTTTGCTGCCTGACGACATCACGAAAGAACTTGAGTGTAATCGTTTGAGGCATGCTGGTCTCGGTTCCTTGCTGGGAGCTCCTCCAGGAGCACACTGGAGCTTGCCGGCAAAGAACTGGCACCCCTGTGCTCAAGTAAAAGTCCAGATTTCTCCCATAGTCAGCTTAGCTATGCCCTAGAAGCGAAGAAGCATGTGATAGAGGAAGGCTGCAACACTGTTTGGTATTTCACGACTCATTGTGCACTCACCTTCGTTGTAACATCTGTGAAAGGGCACTGAATGCCGTCCAAATCTTCTGCTGTGTTTGAGTCCCAGGAAGCAACTGGGTTCGTTGGCTTTAAGGCTGTGAACGTGCAGCGGTAATGGCAAAGCCCTGCCTGGATTGCTCCACAGCTCTCGTTCATACAGCATTCAAACGGCCTCAGGAACGCCGTTCCAAGCAGCCTTACATTCCATGCTGGCGTAGCCAGGGAGGCATTTGGATTCTTCGGAGAAACACCTCTGTGCCTCACAAGTGAAACCTGTGGGCTCCCAAATACGTCTCCCTAAGGCAGTCGGAAGCTACATGTTTAGTTCCAGCCTGAAAACAACGGACAGCTTTTTCTGTGACAATGCTGGACTTCTGGGACCATCCAGATTCACCAAGGCCTAACTTTTGCCCGGCGGGGGAATGCTCTTCTGCACGTACAGCACTCCCCACGTGAAAACCTTTCTTAGCAGAAGGAGGCAGTATTTCCCTGGTAGTTGAGAGGTAGGCAGAAGCTTCAGATAAACATGCTGTGTCATCAAGCTTGAAGTGACACACCGATGGGAACGTTCGCATTCTCCTGGAATGGAAGCCACTTGCTTTGGGCTTCAAGGCTGGCTGAACAGCCTTAGCGGCTCATCTTCTCTTCACTGCAGGAATGTGGCTTTGGGCCAAGGCTGCGTTCTCTCAATGGCAATAATGTGCTGGCAATTGCTTTCTAGAAACTCATCCCACGGCACTGCAGATTCAGCTCCATACAAATGAAAGGTGACCTAAGTCTACCAGGTAAAGTCCAGTGTTTCACATCAGCAGAGTTGAGTGTGCAGTGGTAGCCACGAAGCCATACTCTGAAAAGGAGTGCCTTAACTCTGCTATGCCCCTGGGAACACATAGGGCAGTGTATCGTGCACCAATCTCTCATGATGACCACTGTGTGCTACAAGAGCGGTCGCTGGCTTCTGAGGAAGCCTAGGCGAAGTAGGTCCCCGGGAGCAGTCTTCACATTCATAGCAAGGGCAACGTACTCCTTTCTGGGATGCCTAGGCAGAGTGTTCCAGTCGTCAAAAGGCCTCGCGAAAGCAGCGCCTGGCAGATTCTCTTTGCAAGTGGATCGTCCTCAGTGACTGAAACAGAACTGCACTGTTACTGCACAATGTGCTTGTGATTCAGTCTGGGACACAGGATGGCACTCTCACAGAGGCGAAAGCTAACTTTTGCATCCAGCCTGAAGACCAGTATATTTTTCACACTTCCACTGTTGTATGTGCAACAGCCATGGTCCTCGAAGCCTACCTAAGGTACTGAAATACTTACCCATTTCATCCTATGCAGAGGTCCCTGTGCCCAAAGGGTCTCCAGGGAAGAGCCCTGTGGGTCCCGTGTGTTTCCTTGAGGTAGTCAGAAACTACTGAGGATAACCTTATGAGCTCAAGTTTGAAACCGGGCAACCCTGGCAAAACCTTCATTTCGTCCGTGGTAGGCGAGACAGGTGCGGTTTGAAAGCTGCCAGAAGATCACTCCTGCTGCCCATCTTTTCTTTGTTGCCTGACGGCATCACGAAAGAACTTGAGTGTACTCGTATGAGGCATGCTGGTCTCGGTTCCTTGCTGGGAGTTCCTCCAGGAGCACACTGGAGCTTGGCGGCAAAGAACTGGCACCCCTGGGCTCAAGTAAAAGTCCAAATTTCTCCCTTAGTAAGCTGAGCTATGCCCTAGGAGCGAAGAAGCATGTGTTAAAGGAAGGCTGCCACACTGTTACGTATTTCACGATTCATTGTGCACTCACCTTCGTTGTAACATCTGTGAAAGGGCACTGAATGCTATCCTAGTCTTCAGCTGCGTTTGAGTCCCAGGAAGCAACTGGGTTCGTTGGCTTACAGGCTGTGATCGTGCAGCGGTAATGGCAAAGATCTGCCCGGATCGCTCGACAGCTCTCGTTTGTACAGCATTCAAACGGCCTCAGGAACGCCGTTCCAAGCAGCCTTACATTCCATGCTGGCGTAGCCAGGGAGGCATTTGGATTCTTCGGAGAAACACCACTGTGCCTCACCAGTGAAACCTGTGGGCTCCCAAATACGTCTCCCTACGGCAGTCGGATGCTAGATGTTTAGTTCCAGCCTGAAAACAACGGACAGCTTTTTCTGTGACAATGCTGGACTTCTGGGATCATCCAGATTCACCAAGGCCTAACTTTTGCCCAGCAGGGGAATGCTCTTCTGCACGTACAGCACTCCCCACGTGAAAACCTTTCTTAGCAGAAGGAGGCAGTCTTTCCCTAGTACTACATAGCTAGGCTTAATCTTCAGATAATATGCTGTGTCATCAAGCTTGAAAGTGGGACACCGATGGGAGCCTTTTATTCTCCTGGAATGGAAGTCACTTGCTTGGGCTTCAGGCTGCCTAAACAGCCTTAGTGGCTCATCTTCTCTTCACTGCAGGAATGTGGCTTTGGGCCAAGGCTGCGTTCTCTCAATGGCAATAATGTGCTGGCAATTGCTTTCTAGAAACTCATCCCACGGCACTCCAGAATCAGATCAATACAAATGAAAGGTGACCTAAGTCCTCGGGGTAAGGTCCAGTGTTTCACATCAGTAGAGTTGAGTGTGCAGTGGTAGCAACGAAGCCATACTCTGAAAAGGAGTGCCTTAACTCTGCTATGCCCCTGGGGACACATAGGGCAGTGTATCGTGCACCAATCTCTCATGATGACCACTGTGTGCCAGAAGAGCGGTCGCTGGCTTCTGAGGAAGCCTAGGCGAAGTAGGTCCCCGGGAGCACTCTTCACATTCATAGCAAGGGCAACGTACTCCTTTCTGGGATGCCTAGGCAGAGTGTTCCAGTCGTCAAAAGGCCTCGCGAAAGCAGCGCCTGGCAGATTCTCTTTGCAAGTGGATCGTCCTCAGTGACTGAAACAGAACTGCACTGTTACTGCACAACGTGCTTGTGATTCAGTCTGGGACACAGGATAGCAATCTCACAGAGGCGAAAGCTAACCTTTGCATCCAGCCTGAAGACCAGTACATTTTTCACACTTCACACTGTTAAGTATGTGCAACAGCCATGCTCACCGAGGCCTACCTAAGGTACTGAAATACTTACCCATTTCATCCAATGCAGAGGCCCCTGTGCCCAAAGGGTCTCCAGGGAAGAGCCCTGTGGGTCCCGTGTGTTTCCTTGAGGTAGTCAGAAACTACTGAGGATAACCTTATGAGCTCAAGTTTGAAACCGGGCAACCCTGGCAAAACCTTCATTTCGTCCGTGGTAGGCGAGACAGGTGCGGTTTGAAAGCTGCCAGAAGATCACTCCTGCTGCCCATCTTCTCTTTGCTGCCTGACGACATCACGAAAGAACTTGAGTGTAATCGTTTGAGGCATGCTGGTCTCGGTTCCTTGCTGGGAGCTCCTCCAGGAGCACACTGGAGCTTGCCGGCAAAGAACTGGCACCCCTGTGCTCAAGTAAAAGTCCAGATTTCTCCCATAGTCAGCTTAGCTATGCCCTAGAAGCGAAGAAGCATGTGATAGAGGAAGGCTGCAACACTGTTTGGTATTTCACGACTCATTGTGCACTCACCTTCGTTGTAACATCTGTGAAAGGGCACTGAATGCCGTCCAAATCTTCTGCTGTGTTTGAGTCCCAGGAAGCAACTGGGTTCGTTGGCTTTAAGGCTGTGAACGTGCAGCGGTAATGGCAAAGCCCTGCCTGGATTGCTCCACAGCTCTCGTTCATACAGCATTCAAACGGCCTCAGGAACGCCGTTCCAAGCAGCCTTACATTCCATGCTGGCGTAGCCAGGGAGGCATTTGGATTCTTCGGAGAAACACCTCTGTGCCTCACAAGTGAAACCTGTGGGCTCCCAAATACGTCTCCCTAAGGCAGTCGGAAGCTACATGTTTAGTTCCAGCCTGAAAACAACGGACAGCTTTTTCTGTGACAATGCTGGACTTCTGGGACCATCCAGATTCACCAAGGCCTAACTTTTGCCCGGCGGGGGAATGCTCTTCTGCACGTACAGCACTCCCCACGTGAAAACCTTTCTTAGCAGAAGGAGGCAGTATTTCCCTGGTAGTTGAGAGGTAGGCAGAAGCTTCAGATAAACATGCTGTGTCATCAAGCTTGAAGTGACACACCGATGGGAACGTTCGCATTCTCCTGGAATGGAAGCCACTTGCTTTGGGCTTCAAGGCTGGCTGAACAGCCTTAGCGGCTCATCTTCTCTTCACTGCAGGAATGTGGCTTTGGGCCAAGGCTGCGTTCTCTCAATGGCAATAATGTGCTGGCAATTGCTTTCTAGAAACTCATCCCACGGCACTGCAGATTCAGCTCCATACAAATGAAAGGTGACCTAAGTCTACCAGGTAAAGTCCAGTGTTTCACATCAGCAGAGTTGAGTGTGCAGTGGTAGCCACGAAGCCATACTCTGAAAAGGAGTGCCTTAACTCTGCTATGCCCCTGGGAACACATAGGGCAGTGTATCGTGCACCAATCTCTCATGATGACCACTGTGTGCTACAAGAGCGGTCGCTGGCTTCTGAGGAAGCCTAGGCGAAGTAGGTCCCCGGGAGCAGTCTTCACATTCATAGCAAGGGCAACGTACTCCTTTCTGGGATGCCTAGGCAGAGTGTTCCAGTCGTCAAAAGGCCTCGCGAAAGCAGCGCCTGGCAGATTCTCTTTGCAAGTGGATCGTCCTCAGTGACTGAAACAGAACTGCACTGTTACTGCACAATGTGCTTGTGATTCAGTCTGGGACACAGGATGGCACTCTCACAGAGGCGAAAGCTAACTTTTGCATCCAGCCTGAAGACCAGTATATTTTTCACACTTCCACTGTTGTATGTGCAACAGCCATGGTCCTCGAAGCCTACCTAAGGTACTGAAATACTTACCCATTTCATCCTATGCAGAGGTCCCTGTGCCCAAAGGGTCTCCAGGGAAGAGCCCTGTGGGTCCCGTGTGTTTCCTTGAGGTAGTCAGAAACTACTGAGGATAACCTTATGAGCTCAAGTTTGAAACCGGGCAACCCTGGCAAAACCTTCATTTCGTCCGTGGTAGGCGAGACAGGTGCGGTTTGAAAGCTGCCAGAAGATCACTCCTGCTGCCCATCTTTTCTTTGTTGCCTGACGGCATCACGAAAGAACTTGAGTGTACTCGTATGAGGCATGCTGGTCTCGGTTCCTTGCTGGGAGTTCCTCCAGGAGCACACTGGAGCTTGGCGGCAAAGAACTGGCACCCCTGGGCTCAAGTAAAAGTCCAAATTTCTCCCTTAGTAAGCTGAGCTATGCCCTAGGAGCGAAGAAGCATGTGTTAAAGGAAGGCTGCCACACTGTTACGTATTTCACGATTCATTGTGCACTCACCTTCGTTGTAACATCTGTGAAAGGGCACTGAATGCTATCCTAGTCTTCAGCTGCGTTTGAGTCCCAGGAAGCAACTGGGTTCGTTGGCTTACAGGCTGTGATCGTGCAGCGGTAATGGCAAAGATCTGCCCGGATCGCTCGACAGCTCTCGTTTGTACAGCATTCAAACGGCCTCAGGAACGCCGTTCCAAGCAGCCTTACATTCCATGCTGGCGTAGCCAGGGAGGCATTTGGATTCTTCGGAGAAACACCACTGTGCCTCACCAGTGAAACCTGTGGGCTCCCAAATACGTCTCCCTACGGCAGTCGGATGCTAGATGTTTAGTTCCAGCCTGAAAACAACGGACAGCTTTTTCTGTGACAATGCTGGACTTCTGGGATCATCCAGATTCACCAAGGCCTAACTTTTGCCCAGCAGGGGAATGCTCTTCTGCACGTACAGCACTCCCCACGTGAAAACCTTTCTTAGCAGAAGGAGGCAGTCTTTCCCTAGTACTACATAGCTAGGCTTAATCTTCAGATAATATGCTGTGTCATCAAGCTTGAAAGTGGGACACCGATGGGAGCCTTTTATTCTCCTGGAATGGAAGTCACTTGCTTGGGCTTCAGGCTGCCTAAACAGCCTTAGTGGCTCATCTTCTCTTCACTGCAGGAATGTGGCTTTGGGCCAAGGCTGCGTTCTCTCAATGGCAATAATGTGCTGGCAATTGCTTTCTAGAAACTCATCCCACGGCACTCCAGAATCAGATCAATACAAATGAAAGGTGACCTAAGTCCTCGGGGTAAGGTCCAGTGTTTCACATCAGTAGAGTTGAGTGTGCAGTGGTAGCAACGAAGCCATACTCTGAAAAGGAGTGCCTTAACTCTGCTATGCCCCTGGGGACACATAGGGCAGTGTATCGTGCACCAATCTCTCATGATGACCACTGTGTGCCAGAAGAGCGGTCGCTGGCTTCTGAGGAAGCCTAGGCGAAGTAGGTCCCCGGGAGCACTCTTCACATTCATAGCAAGGGCAACGTACTCCTTTCTGGGATGCCTAGGCAGAGTGTTCCAGTCGTCAAAAGGCCTCGCGAAAGCAGCGCCTGGCAGATTCTCTTTGCAAGTGGATCGTCCTCAGTGACTGAAACAGAACTGCACTGTTACTGCACAACGTGCTTGTGATTCAGTCTGGGACACAGGATAGCAATCTCACAGAGGCGAAAGCTAACCTTTGCATCCAGCCTGAAGACCAGTACATTTTTCACACTTCACACTGTTAAGTATGTGCAACAGCCATGCTCACCGAGGCCTACCTAAGGTACTGAAATACTTACCCATTTCATCCAATGCAGAGGCCCCTGTGCCCAAAGGGTCTCCAGGGAAGAGCCCTGTGGGTCCCGTGTGTTTCCTTGAGGTAGTCAGAAACTACTGAGGATAACCTTATGAGCTCAAGTTTGAAACCGGGCAACCCTGGCAAAACCTTCATTTCGTCCGTGGTAGGCGAGACAGGTGCGGTTTGAAAGCTGCCAGAAGATCACTCCTGCTGCCCATCTTCTCTTTGCTGCCTGACGACATCACGAAAGAACTTGAGTGTAATCGTTTGAGGCATGCTGGTCTCGGTTCCTTGCTGGGAGCTCCTCCAGGAGCACACTGGAGCTTGCCGGCAAAGAACTGGCACCCCTGTGCTCAAGTAAAAGTCCAGATTTCTCCCATAGTCAGCTTAGCTATGCCCTAGAAGCGAAGAAGCATGTGATAGAGGAAGGCTGCAACACTGTTTGGTATTTCACTACTCATTGTGCACTCACCTTCGTTGTAACATCTGTGAAAGGGCACTGAATGCCGTCCAAATCTTCTGCTGTGTTTGAGTCCCAGGAAGCAACTGGGTTCGTTGGCTTTAAGGCTGTGAACGTGCAGCGGTAATGGCAAAGCCCTGCCTGGATTGCTCCACAGCTCTCGTTCATACAGCATTCAAACGGCCTCAGGAACGCCGTTCCAAGCAGCCTTACATTCCATGCTGGCGTAGCCAGGGAGGCATTTGGATTCTTCGGAGAAACACCTCTGTGCCTCACAAGTGAAACCTGTGGGCTCCCAAATACGTCTCCCTAAGGCAGTCGGAAGCTACATGTTTAGTTCCAGCCTGAAAACAACGGACAGATTTTTCTGTGACAATGCTGGACTTCTGGGACCATCCAGATTCACCAAGGCCTAACTTTTGCCCGGCGGGGGAATGCTCTTCTGCACGTACAGCACTCCCCACGTGAAAACCTTTCTTAGCAGAAGGAGGCAGTATTTCCCTGGTAGTCGAGAGGTAGGCAGAAGCTTCAGATAAACATGCTGTGTCATCAAGCTTCAAGTGGAACACCGATGGGAACGTTCGTATTCTCCTGGAATGGAAGCCACTTGCTTTGGGCTTCAAGGCTGGCTGAACAGCCTTAGCGGCTCATCTTCTCTTCACTGCAGGAATGTGGCTTTGGGCCAAGGCTGCGTTCTCTCAATGGCAATAATGTGCTGGCAATTGCTTTCTAGAAACTCATCCCACGGCACTGCAGATTCAGCTCCATACAAATGAAAGGTGACCTAAGTCTACCAGGTAAAGTCCAGTGTTTCACATCAGCAGAGTTGAGTGTGCAGTGGTAGCCACGAAGCCATACTCTGAAAAGGAGTGCCTTAACTCTGCTATGCCCCTGGGAACACATAGGGCAGTGTATCGTGCACCAATCTCTCATGATGACCACTGTATGCTACAAGAGCGGTCGCTGGCTTCTGAGGAAGCCTAGGCGAAGTAGGTCCCCGGGAGCAGTCTTCACATTCATAGCAAGGGCAACGTACTCCTTTCTGGGATGCCTAGGCAGAGTGTTCCAGTCGTCAAAAGGCCTCGCGAAAGCAGCGCCTGGCAGATTCTCTTTGCAAGTGGATCGTCCTCAGTGACTGAAACAGAACTGCACTGTTACTGCACAATGTGCTTGTGATTCAGTCTGGGACACAGGATGGCACTCTCACAGAGGTGAAAGCTAACCTTTGCATCCAGCCTGAAGACCAGTACATTTTTCACACTTCACACTGTTAAGTATGTGCAACAGCCATGCTCACCGAGGCCTACCTAAGGTACTGAAATACTTACCCATTTCATCCAATGCAGAGGCCCCTGTGCCCAAAGGGTCTCCAGGGAAGAGCCCTGTGGGTCCCGTGTGTTTCCTTGAGGTAGTCAGAAACTACTGAGGATAACCTTATGAGCTCAAGTTTGAAACCGGGCAACCCTGGCAAAACCTTCATTTCGTCCGTGGTAGGCGAGACAGGTGCGGTTTGAAAGCTGCCAGAAGATCATCACTCCTGCTGCCCATCTTCTCTTTGCTGCCTGACGACATCACGAAAGAACTTGAGTGTAATCGTTTGAGGCATGCTGGTCTCGGTTCCTTGCTGGGAGCTCCTCCAGGAGCACACTGGAGCTTGCCGGCAAAGAACTGGCACCCCTGTGCTCAAGTAAAAGTCCAGATTTCTCCCATAGTCAGCTTAGCTATGCCCTAGAAGCGAAGAAGCATGTGATAGAGGAAGGCTGCAACACTGTTTGGTATTTCACGACTCATTGTGCACTCACCTTCGTTGTAACATCTGTGAAAGGGCACTGAATGCCGTCCAAATCTTCTGCTGTGTTTGAGTCCCAGGAAGCAACTGGGTTCGTTGGCTTTAAGGCTGTGAACGTGCAGCGGTAATGGCAAAGCCCTGCCTGGATTGCTCCACAGCTCTCGTTCATACAGCATTCAAACGGCCTCAGGAACGCCGTTCCAAGCAGCCTTACATTCCATGCTGGCGTAGCCAGGGAGGCATTTGGATTCTTCGGAGAAACACCTCTGTGCCTCACAAGTGAAACCTGTGGGCTCCCAAATACGTCTCCCTAAGGCAGTCGGAAGCTACATGTTTAGTTCCAGCCTGAAAACAACGGACAGCTTTTTCTGTGACAATGCTGGACTTCTGGGACCATCCAGATTCACCAAGGCCTAACTTTTGCCCGGCGGGGGAATGCTCTTCTGCACGTACAGCACTCCCCACGTGAAAACCTTTCTTAGCAGAAGGAGGCAGTATTTCCCTGGTAGTTGAGAGGTAGGCAGAAGCTTCAGATAAACATGCTGTGTCATCAAGCTTGAAGTGACACACCGATGGGAACGTTCGCATTCTCCTGGAATGGAAGCCACTTGCTTTGGGCTTCAAGGCTGGCTGAACAGCCTTAGCGGCTCATCTTCTCTTCACTGCAGGAATGTGGCTTTGGGCCAAGGCTGCGTTCTCTCAATGGCAATAATGTGCTGGCAATTGCTTTCTAGAAACTCATCCCACGGCACTGCAGATTCAGCTCCATACAAATGAAAGGTGACCTAAGTCTACCAGGTAAAGTCCAGTGTTTCACATCAGCAGAGTTGAGTGTGCAGTGGTAGCCACGAAGCCATACTCTGAAAAGGAGTGCCTTAACTCTGCTATGCCCCTGGGAACACATAGGGCAGTGTATCGTGCACCAATCTCTCATGATGACCACTGTGTGCTACAAGAGCGGTCGCTGGCTTCTGAGGAAGCCTAGGCGAAGTAGGTCCCCGGGAGCAGTCTTCACATTCATAGCAAGGGCAACGTACTCCTTTCTGGGATGCCTAGGCAGAGTGTTCCAGTCGTCAAAAGGCCTCGCGAAAGCAGCGCCTGGCAGATTCTCTTTGCAAGTGGATCGTCCTCAGTGACTGAAACAGAACTGCACTGTTACTGCACAATGTGCTTGTGATTCAGTCTGGGACACAGGATGGCACTCTCACAGAGGCGAAAGCTAACTTTTGCATCCAGCCTGAAGACCAGTATATTTTTCACACTTCCACTGTTGTATGTGCAACAGCCATGGTCCTCGAAGCCTACCTAAGGTACTGAAATACTTACCCATTTCATCCTATGCAGAGGTCCCTGTGCCCAAAGGGTCTCCAGGGAAGAGCCCTGTGGGTCCCGTGTGTTTCCTTGAGGTAGTCAGAAACTACTGAGGATAACCTTATGAGCTCAAGTTTGAAACCGGGCAACCCTGGCAAAACCTTCATTTCGTCCGTGGTAGGCGAGACAGGTGCGGTTTGAAAGCTGCCAGAAGATCACTCCTGCTGCCCATCTTTTCTTTGTTGCCTGACGGCATCACGAAAGAACTTGAGTGTACTCGTATGAGGCATGCTGGTCTCGGTTCCTTGCTGGGAGTTCCTCCAGGAGCACACTGGAGCTTGGCGGCAAAGAACTGGCACCCCTGGGCTCAAGTAAAAGTCCAAATTTCTCCCTTAGTAAGCTGAGCTATGCCCTAGGAGCGAAGAAGCATGTGTTAAAGGAAGGCTGCCACACTGTTACGTATTTCACGATTCATTGTGCACTCACCTTCGTTGTAACATCTGTGAAAGGGCACTGAATGCTATCCTAGTCTTCAGCTGCGTTTGAGTCCCAGGAAGCAACTGGGTTCGTTGGCTTACAGGCTGTGATCGTGCAGCGGTAATGGCAAAGATCTGCCCGGATCGCTCGACAGCTCTCGTTTGTACAGCATTCAAACGGCCTCAGGAACGCCGTTCCAAGCAGCCTTACATTCCATGCTGGCGTAGCCAGGGAGGCATTTGGATTCTTCGGAGAAACACCACTGTGCCTCACCAGTGAAACCTGTGGGCTCCCAAATACGTCTCCCTACGGCAGTCGGATGCTAGATGTTTAGTTCCAGCCTGAAAACAACGGACAGCTTTTTCTGTGACAATGCTGGACTTCTGGGATCATCCAGATTCACCAAGGCCTAACTTTTGCCCAGCAGGGGAATGCTCTTCTGCACGTACAGCACTCCCCACGTGAAAACCTTTCTTAGCAGAAGGAGGCAGTCTTTCCCTAGTACTACATAGCTAGGCTTAATCTTCAGATAATATGCTGTGTCATCAAGCTTGAAAGTGGGACACCGATGGGAGCCTTTTATTCTCCTGGAATGGAAGTCACTTGCTTGGGCTTCAGGCTGCCTAAACAGCCTTAGTGGCTCATCTTCTCTTCACTGCAGGAATGTGGCTTTGGGCCAAGGCTGCGTTCTCTCAATGGCAATAATGTGCTGGCAATTGCTTTCTAGAAACTCATCCCACGGCACTCCAGAATCTGATCAATACAAATGAAAGGTGACCTAAGTCCTCGGGGTAAGGTCCAGTGTTTCACATCAGTAGAGTTGAGTGTGCAGTGGTAGCAACGAAGCCATACTCTGAAAAGGAGTGCCTTAACTCTGCTATGCCCCTGGGGACACATAGGGCAGTGTATCGTGCACCAATCTCTCATGATGACCACTGTGTGCCAGAAGAGCGGTCGCTGGCTTCTGAGGAAGCCTAGGCGAAGTAGGTCCCCGGGAGCACTCTTCACATTCATAGCAAGGGCAACGTACTCCTTTCTGGGATGCCTAGGCAGAGTGTTCCAGTCGTCAAAAGGCCTCGCGAAAGCAGCGCCTGGCAGATTCTCTTTGCAAGTGGATCGTCCTCAGTGACTGAAACAGAACTGCACTGTTACTGCACAACGTGCTTGTGATTCAGTCTGGGACACAGGATAGCAATCTCACAGAGGCGAAAGCTAACCTTTGCATCCAGCCTGAAGACCAGTACATTTTTCACACTTCACACTGTTAAGTATGTGCAACAGCCATGCTCACCGAGGCCTACCTAAGGTACTGAAATACTTACCCATTTCATCCAATGCAGAGGCCCCTGTGCCCAAAGGGTCTCCAGGGAAGAGCCCTGTGGGTCCCGTGTGTTTCCTTGAGGTAGTCAGAAACTACTGAGGATAACCTTATGAGCTCAAGTTTGAAACCGGGCAACCCTGGCAAAACCTTCATTTCGTCCGTGGTAGGCGAGACAGGTGCGGTTTGAAAGCTGCCAGAAGATCACTCCTGCTGCCCATCTTCTCTTTGCTGCCTGACGACATCACGAAAGAACTTGAGTGTAATCGTTTGAGGCATGCTGGTCTCGGTTCCTTGCTGGGAGCTCCTCCAGGAGCACACTGGAGCTTGGCGGCAAAGAACTGGCACCCCTGTGCTCAAGTAAAAGTCCAGATTTCTCCCATAGTCAGCTTAGCTATGCCCTAGAAGCGAAGAAGCATGTGATAGAGGAAGGCTGCAACACTGTTTGGTATTTCACGACTCATTGTGCACTCACCTTCGTTGTAACATCTGTGAAAGGGCACTGAATGCCGTCCAAATCTTCTGCTGTGTTTGAGTCCCAGGAAGCAACTGGGTTCGTTGGCTTTAAGGCTGTGAACGTGCAGCGGTAATGGCAAAGCCCTGCCTGGATTGCTCCACAGCTCTCGTTCATACAGCATTCAAACGGCCTCAGGAACGCCGTTCCAAGCAGCCTTACATTCCATGCTGGCGTAGCCAGGGAGGCATTTGGATTCTTCGGAGAAACACCTCTGTGCCTCACAAGTGAAACCTGTGGGCTCCCAAATACGTCTCCCTAAGGCAGTCGGAAGCTACATGTTTAGTTCCAGCCTGAAAACAACGGACAGCTTTTTCTGTGACAATGCTGGACTTCTGGGACCATCCAGATTCACCAAGGCCTAACTTTTGCCCGGCGGGGGAATGCTCTTCTGCACGTACAGCACTCCCCACGTGAAAACCTTTCTTAGCAGAAGGAGGCAGTATTTCCCTGGTAGTTGAGAGGTAGGCAGAAGCTTCAGATAAACATGCTGTGTCATCAAGCTTGAAGTGACACACCGATGGGAACGTTCGCATTCTCCTGGAATGGAAGCCACTTGCTTTGGGCTTCAAGGCTGGCTGAACAGCCTTAGCGGCTCATCTTCTCTTCACTGCAGGAATGTGGCTTTGGGCCAAGGCTGCGTTCTCTCAATGGCAATAATGTGCTGGCAATTGCTTTCTAGAAACTCATCCCACGGCACTGCAGATTCAGCTCCATACAAATGAAAGGTGACCTAAGTCTACCAGGTAAAGTCCAGTGTTTCACATCAGCAGAGTTGAGTGTGCAGTGGTAGCCACGAAGCCATACTCTGAAAAGGAGTGCCTTAACTCTGCTATGCCCCTGGGAACACATAGGGCAGTGTATCGTGCACCAATCTCTCATGATGACCACTGTGTGCTACAAGAGCGGTCGCTGGCTTCTGAGGAAGCCTAGGCGAAGTAGGTCCCCGGGAGCAGTCTTCACATTCATAGCAAGGGCAACGTACTCCTTTCTGGGATGCCTAGGCAGAGTGTTCCAGTCGTCAAAAGGCCTCGCGAAAGCAGCGCCTGGCAGATTCTCTTTGCAAGTGGATCGTCCTCAGTGACTGAAACAGAACTGCACTGTTACTGCACAATGTGCTTGTGATTCAGTCTGGGACACAGGATGGCACTCTCACAGAGGCGAAAGCTAACTTTTGCATCCAGCCTGAAGACCAGTATATTTTTCACACTTCCACTGTTGTATGTGCAACAGCCATGGTCCTCGAAGCCTACCTAAGGTACTGAAATACTTACCCATTTCATCCTATGCAGAGGTCCCTGTGCCCAAAGGGTCTCCAGGGAAGAGCCCTGTGGGTCCCGTGTGTTTCCTTGAGGTAGTCAGAAACTACTGAGGATAACCTTATGAGCTCAAGTTTGAAACCGGGCAACCCTGGCAAAACCTTCATTTCGTCCGTGGTAGGCGAGACAGGTGCGGTTTGAAAGCTGCCAGAAGATCACTCCTGCTGCCCATCTTTTCTTTGTTGCCTGACGGCATCACGAAAGAACTTGAGTGTACTCGTATGAGGCATGCTGGTCTCGGTTCCTTGCTGGGAGTTCCTCCAGGAGCACACTGGAGCTTGGCGGCAAAGAACTGGCACCCCTGGGCTCAAGTAAAAGTCCAAATTTCTCCCTTAGTAAGCTGAGCTATGCCCTAGGAGCGAAGAAGCATGTGTTAAAGGAAGGCTGCCACACTGTTACGTATTTCACGATTCATTGTGCACTCACCTTCGTTGTAACATCTGTGAAAGGGCACTGAATGCTATCCTAGTCTTCAGCTGCGTTTGAGTCCCAGGAAGCAACTGGGTTCGTTGGCTTACAGGCTGTGATCGTGCAGCGGTAATGGCAAAGATCTGCCCGGATCGCTCGACAGCTCTCGTTTGTACAGCATTCAAACGGCCTCAGGAACGCCGTTCCAAGCAGCCTTACATTCCATGCTGGCGTAGCCAGGGAGGCATTTGGATTCTTCGGAGAAACACCACTGTGCCTCACCAGTGAAACCTGTGGGCTCCCAAATACGTCTCCCTACGGCAGTCGGATGCTAGATGTTTAGTTCCAGCCTGAAAACAACGGACAGCTTTTTCTGTGACAATGCTGGACTTCTGGGATCATCCAGATTCACCAAGGCCTAACTTTTGCCCAGCAGGGGAATGCTCTTCTGCACGTACAGCACTCCCCACGTGAAAACCTTTCTTAGCAGAAGGAGGCAGTCTTTCCCTAGTACTACATAGCTAGGCTTAATCTTCAGATAATATGCTGTGTCATCAAGCTTGAAAGTGGGACACCGATGGGAGCCTTTTATTCTCCTGGAATGGAAGTCACTTGCTTGGGCTTCAGGCTGCCTAAACAGCCTTAGTGGCTCATCTTCTCTTCACTGCAGGAATGTGGCTTTGGGCCAAGGCTGCGTTCTCTCAATGGCAATAATGTGCTGGCAATTGCTTTCTAGAAACTCATCCCACGGCACTCCAGAATCTGATCAATACAAATGAAAGGTGACCTAAGTCCTCGGGGTAAGGTCCAGTGTTTCACATCAGTAGAGTTGAGTGTGCAGTGGTAGCAACGAAGCCATACTCTGAAAAGGAGTGCCTTAACTCTGCTATGCCCCTGGGGACACATAGGGCAGTGTATCGTGCACCAATCTCTCATGATGACCACTGTGTGCTACAAGAGCGGTCGCTGGCTTCTGAGGAAGCCTAGGCGAAGTAGGTCCCCGGGAGCACTCTTCACATTCATAGCAAGGGCAACGTACTCCTTTCTGGGATGCCTAGGCAGAGTGTTCCAGTCGTCAAAAGGCCTCGCGAAAGCAGCGCCTGGCAGATTCTCTTTGCAAGTGGATCGTCCTCAGTGACTGAAACAGAACTGCACTGTTACTGCACAACGTGCTTGTGATTCAGTCTGGGACACAGGATAGCAATCTCACAGAGGCGAAAGCTAACCTTTGCATCCAGCCTGAAGACCAGTACATTTTTCACACTTCACACTGTTAAGTATGTGCAACAGCCATGCTCACCGAGGCCTACCTAAGGTACTGAAATACTTACCCATTTCATCCAATGCAGAGGCCCCTGTGCCCAAAGGGTCTCCAGGGAAGAGCCCTGTGGGTCCCGTGTGTTTCCTTGAGGTAGTCAGAAACTACTGAGGATAACCTTATGAGCTCAAGTTTGAAACCGGGCAACCCTGGCAAAACCTTCATTTCGTCCGTGGTAGGCGAGACAGGTGCGGTTTGAAAGCTGCCAGAAGATCACTCCTGCTGCCCATCTTCTCTTTGCTGCCTGACGACATCACGAAAGAACTTGAGTGTGTGTAATCGTTTGAGGCATGCTGGTCTCGGTTCCTTGCTGGGAGCTCCTCCAGGAGCACACTGGAGCTTGCCGGCAAAGAACTGGCACCCCTGTGCTCAAGTAAAAGTCCAGATTTCTCCCATAGTCAGCTTAGCTATGCCCTAGAAGCGAAGAAGCATGTGATAGAGGAAGGCTGCAACACTGTTTGGTATTTCACGACTCATTGTGCACTCACCTTCGTTGTAACATCTGTGAAAGGGCACTGAATGCCGTCCAAATCTTCTGCTGTGTTTGAGTCCCAGGAAGCAACTGGGTTCGTTGGCTTTAAGGCTGTGAACGTGCAGCGGTAATGGCAAAGCCCTGCCTGGATTGCTCCACAGCTCTCGTTCATACAGCATTCAAACGGCCTCAGGAACGCCGTTCCAAGCAGCCTTACATTCCATGCTGGCGTAGCCAGGGAGGCATTTGGATTCTTCGGAGAAACACCTCTGTGCCTCACAAGTGAAACCTGTGGGCTCCCAAATACGTCTCCCTAAGGCAGTCGGAAGCTACATGTTTAGTTCCAGCCTGAAAACAACGGACAGCTTTTTCTGTGACAATGCTGGACTTCTGGGACCATCCAGATTCACCAAGGCCTAACTTTTGCCCGGCGGGGGAATGCTCTTCTGCACGTACAGCACTCCCCACGTGAAAACCTTTCTTAGCAGAAGGAGGCAGTATTTCCCTGGTAGTTGAGAGGTAGGCAGAAGCTTCAGATAAACATGCTGTGTCATCAAGCTTCAAGTGGAACACCGATGGGAACGTTCGTATTCTCCTGGAATGGAAGCCACTTGCTTTGGGCTTCAAGGCTGGCTGAACAGCCTTAGCGGCTCATCTTCTCTTCACTGCAGGAATGTGGCTTTGGGCCAAGGCTGCGTTCTCTCAATGGCAATAATGTGCTGGCAATTGCTTTCTAGAAACTCATCCCACGGCACTGCAGATTCAGCTCCATACAAATGAAAGGTGACCTAAGTCTACCAGGTAAAGTCCAGTGTTTCACATCAGCAGAGTTGAGTGTGCAGTGGTAGCCACGAAGCCATACTCTGAAAAGGAGTGCCTTAACTCTGCTATGCCCCTGGGAACACATAGGGCAGTGTATCGTGCACCAATCTCTCATGATGACCACTGTGTGCTACAAGAGCGGTCGCTGGCTTCTGAGGAAGCCTAGGCGAAGTAGGTCCCCGGGAGCAGTCTTCACATTCATAGCAAGGGCAACGTACTCCTTTCTGGGATGCCTAGGCAGAGTGTTCCAGTCGTCAAAAGGCCTCGCGAAAGCAGCGCCTGGCAGATTCTCTTTGCAAGTGGATCGTCCTCAGTGACTGAAACAGAACTGCACTGTTACTGCACAATGTGCTTGTGATTCAGTCTGGGACACAGGATGGCACTCTCACAGAGGCGAAAGCTAACTTTTGCATCCAGCCTGAAGACCAGTATATTTTTCACACTTCCACTGTTGTATGTGCAACAGCCATGGTCCTCGAAGCCTACCTAAGGTACTGAAATACTTACCCATTTCATCCTATGCAGAGGTCCCTGTGCCCAAAGGGTCTCCAGGGAAGAGCCCTGTGGGTCCCGTGTGTTTCCTTGAGGTAGTCAGAAACTACTGAGGATAACCTTATGAGCTCAAGTTTGAAACCGGGCAACCCTGGCAAAACCTTCATTTCGTCCGTGGTAGGCGAGACAGGTGCGGTTTGAAAGCTGCCAGAAGATCACTCCTGCTGCCCATCTTTTCTTTGTTGCCTGACGGCATCACGAAAGAACTTGAGTGTACTCGTATGAGGCATGCTGGTCTCGGTTCCTTGCTGGGAGTTCCTCCAGGAGCACACTGGAGCTTGGCGGCAAAGAACTGGCACCCCTGGGCTCAAGTAAAAGTCCAAATTTCTCCCTTAGTAAGCTGAGCTATGCCCTAGGAGCGAAGAAGCATGTGTTAAAGGAAGGCTGCCACACTGTTACGTATTTCACGATTCATTGTGCACTCACCTTCGTTGTAACATCTGTGAAAGGGCACTGAATGCTATCCTAGTCTTCAGCTGCGTTTGAGTCCCAGGAAGCAACTGGGTTCGTTGGCTTACAGGCTGTGATCGTGCAGCGGTAATGGCAAAGATCTGCCCGGATCGCTCGACAGCTCTCGTTTGTACAGCATTCAAACGGCCTCAGGAACGCCGTTCCAAGCAGCCTTACATTCCATGCTGGCGTAGCCAGGGAGGCATTTGGATTCTTCGGAGAAACACCACTGTGCCTCACCAGTGAAACCTGTGGGCTCCCAAATACGTCTCCCTACGGCAGTCGGATGCTAGATGTTTAGTTCCAGCCTGAAAACAACGGACAGCTTTTTCTGTGACAATGCTGGACTTCTGGGATCATCCAGATTCACCAAGGCCTAACTTTTGCCCAGCAGGGGAATGCTCTTCTGCACGTACAGCACTCCCCACGTGAAAACCTTTCTTAGCAGAAGGAGGCAGTCTTTCCCTAGTACTACATAGCTAGGCTTAATCTTCAGATAATATGCTGTGTCATCAAGCTTGAAAGTGGGACACCGATGGGAGCCTTTTATTCTCCTGGAATGGAAGTCACTTGCTTGGGCTTCAGGCTGCCTAAACAGCCTTAGTGGCTCATCTTCTCTTCACTGCAGGAATGTGGCTTTGGGCCAAGGCTGCGTTCTCTCAATGGCAATAATGTGCTGGCAATTGCTTTCTAGAAACTCATCCCACGGCACTCCAGAATCAGATCAATACAAATGAAAGGTGACCTAAGTCCTCGGGGTAAGGTCCAGTGTTTCACATCAGTAGAGTTGAGTGTGCAGTGGTAGCAACGAAGCCATACTCTGAAAAGGAGTGCCTTAACTCTGCTATGCCCCTGGGGACACATAGGGCAGTGTATCGTGCACCAATCTCTCATGATGACCACTGTGTGCCAGAAGAGCGGTCGCTGGCTTCTGAGGAAGCCTAGGCGAAGTAGGTCCCCGGGAGCACTCTTCACATTCATAGCAAGGGCAACGTACTCCTTTCTGGGATGCCTAGGCAGAGTGTTCCAGTCGTCAAAAGGCCTCGCGAAAGCAGCGCCTGGCAGATTCTCTTTGCAAGTGGATCGTCCTCAGTGACTGAAACAGAACTGCACTGTTACTGCACAACGTGCTTGTGATTCAGTCTGGGACACAGGATAGCAATCTCACAGAGGCGAAAGCTAACCTTTGCATCCAGCCTGAAGACCAGTACATTTTTCACACTTCACACTGTTAAGTATGTGCAACAGCCATGCTCACCGAGGCCTACCTAAGGTACTGAAATACTTACCCATTTCATCCAATGCAGAGGCCCCTGTGCCCAAAGGGTCTCCAGGGAAGAGCCCTGTGGGTCCCGTGTGTTTCCTTGAGGTAGTCAGAAACTACTGAGGATAACCTTATGAGCTCAAGTTTGAAACCGGGCAACCCTGGCAAAACCTTCATTTCGTCCGTGGTAGGCGAGACAGGTGCGGTTTGAAAGCTGCCAGAAGATCACTCCTGCTGCCCATCTTCTCTTTGCTGCCTGACGACATCACGAAAGAACTTGAGTGTAATCGTTTGAGGCATGCTGGTCTCGGTTCCTTGCTGGGAGCTCCTCCAGGAGCACACTGGAGCTTGCCGGCAAAGAACTGGCACCCCTGTGCTCAAGTAAAAGTCCAGATTTCTCCCATAGTCAGCTTAGCTATGCCCTAGAAGCGAAGAAGCATGTGATAGAGGAAGGCTGCAACACTGTTTGGTATTTCACGACTCATTGTGCACTCACCTTCGTTGTAACATCTGTGAAAGGGCACTGAATGCCGTCCAAATCTTCTGCTGTGTTTGAGTCCCAGGAAGCAACTGGGTTCGTTGGCTTTAAGGCTGTGAACGTGCAGCGGTAATGGCAAAGCCCTGCCTGGATTGCTCCACAGCTCTCGTTCATACAGCATTCAAACGGCCTCAGGAACGCCGTTCCAAGCAGCCTTACATTCCATGCTGGCGTAGCCAGGGAGGCATTTGGATTCTTCGGAGAAACACCTCTGTGCCTCACAAGTGAAACCTGTGGGCTCCCAAATACGTCTCCCTAAGGCAGTCGGAAGCTACATGTTTAGTTCCAGCCTGAAAACAACGGACAGCTTTTTCTGTGACAATGCTGGACTTCTGGGACCATCCAGATTCACCAAGGCCTAACTTTTGCCCGGCGGGGGAATGCTCTTCTGCACGTACAGCACTCCCCACGTGAAAACCTTTCTTAGCAAAAGGAGGCAGTATTTCCCTGGTAGTTGAGAGGTAGGCAGAAGCTTCAGATAAACATGCTGTGTCATCAAGCTTCAAGTGGAACACCGATGGGAACGTTCGTATTCTCCTGGAATGGAAGCCACTTGCTTTGGGCTTCAAGGCTGGCTGAACAGCCTTAGCGGCTCATCTTCTCTTCACTGCAGGAATGTGGCTTTGGGCCAAGGCTGCGTTCTCTCAATGGCAATAATGTGCTGGCAATTGCTTTCTAGAAACTCATCCCACGGCACTGCAGATTCAGCTCCATACAAATGAAAGGTGACCTAAGTCTACCAGGTAAAGTCCAGTGTTTCACATCAGCAGAGTTGAGTGTGCAGTGGTAGCCACGAAGCCATACTCTGAAAAGGAGTGCCTTAACTCTGCTATGCCCCTGGGAACACATAGGGCAGTGTATCGTGCACCAATCTCTCATGATGACCACTGTGTGCTACAAGAGCGGTCGCTGGCTTCTGAGGAAGCCTAGGCGAAGTAGGTCCCCGGGAGCACTCTTCACATTCATAGCAAGGGCAACGTACTCCTTTCTGGGATGCCTAGGCAGAGTGTTCCAGTCGTCAAAAGGCCTCGCGAAAGCAGCGCCTGGCAGATTCTCTTTGCAAGTGGATCGTCCTCAGTGACTGAAACAGAACTGCACTGTTACTGCACAATGTGCTTGTGATTCAGTCTGGGACACAGGATGGCACTCTCACAGAGGCGAAAGCTAACTTTTGCATCCAGCCTGAAGACCAGTATATTTTTCACACTTCCACTGTTGTATGTGCAACAGCCATGGTCCTCGAAGCCTACCTAAGGTACTGAAATACTTACCCATTTCATCCTATGCAGAGGTCCCTGTGCCCAAAGGGTCTCCAGGGAAGAGCCCTGTGGGTCCCGTGTGTTTCCTTGAGGTAGTCAGAAACTACTGAGGATAACCTTATGAGCTCAAGTTTGAAACCGGGCAACCCTGGCAAAACCTTCATTTCGTCCGTGGTAGGCGAGACAGGTGCGGTTTGAAAGCTGCCAGAAGATCACTCCTGCTGCCCATCTTTTCTTTGTTGCCTGACGGCATCACGAAAGAACTTGAGTGTAATCGTATGAGGCATGCTGGTCTCGGTTCCTTGCTGGGAGTTCCTCCAGGAGCACACTGGAGCTTGGCGGCAAAGAACTGGCACCCCTGGGCTCAAGTAAAAGTCCAAATTTCTCCCTTAGTAAGCTGAGCTATGCCCTAGGAGCGAAGAAGCATGTGTTAAAGGAAGGCTGCCACACTGTTACGTATTTCACGATTCATTGTGCACTCACCTTCGTTGTAACATCTGTGAAAGGGCACTGAATGCTATCCTAGTCTTCAGCTGCGTTTGAGTCCCAGGAAGCAACTGGGTTCGTTGGCTTACAGGCTGTGATCGTGCAGCGGTAATGGCAAAGATCTGCCCGGATCGCTCGACAGCTCTCGTTTGTACAGCATTCAAACGGCCTCAGGAACGCCGTTCCAAGCAGCCTTACATTCCATGCTGGCGTAGCCAGGGAGGCATTTGGATTCTTCGGAGAAACACCACTGTGCCTCACCAGTGAAACCTGTGGGCTCCCAAATACGTCTCCCTACGGCAGTCGGATGCTAGATGTTTAGTTCCAGCCTGAAAACAACGGACAGCTTTTTCTGTGACAATGCTGGACTTCTGGGATCATCCAGATTCACCAAGGCCTAACTTTTGCCCAGCAGGGGAATGCTCTTCTGCACGTACAGCACTCCCCACGTGAAAACCTTTCTTAGCAGAAGGAGGCAGTCTTTCCCTAGTACTACATAGCTAGGCTTAATCTTCAGATAATATGCTGTGTCATCAAGCTTGAAAGTGGGACACCGATGGGAGCCTTTTATTCTCCTGGAATGGAAGTCACTTGCTTGGGCTTCAGGCTGCCTAAACAGCCTTAGTGGCTCATCTTCTCTTCACTGCAGGAATGTGGCTTTGGGCCAAGGCTGCGTTCTCTCAATGGCAATAATGTGCTGGCAATTGCTTTCTAGAAACTCATCCCACGGCACTCCAGAATCTGATCAATACAAATGAAAGGTGACCTAAGTCCTCGGGGTAAGGTCCAGTGTTTCACATCAGTAGAGTTGAGTGTGCAGTGGTAGCAACGAAGCCATACTCTGAAAAGGAGTGCCTTAACTCTGCTATGCCCCTGGGGACACATAGGGCAGTGTATCGTGCACCAATCTCTCATGATGACCACTGTGTGCCAGAAGAGCGGTCGCTGGCTTCTGAGGAAGCCTAGGCGAAGTAGGTCCCCGGGAGCATTCTTCACATTCATAGCAAGGGCAACGTACTCCTTTCTGGGATGCCTAGGCAGAGTGTTCCAGTCGTCAAAAGGCCTCGCGAAAGCAGCGCCTGGCAGATTCTCTTTGCAAGTGGATCGTCCTCAGTGACTGAAACAGAACTGCACTGTTACTGCACAACGTGCTTGTGATTCAGTCTGGGACACAGGATAGCAATCTCACAGAGGCGAAAGCTAACCTTTGCATCCAGCCTGAAGACCAGTACATTTTTCACACTTCACACTGTTAAGTATGTGCAACAGCCATGCTCACCGAGGCCTACCTAAGGTACTGAAATACTTACCCATTTCATCCAATGCAGAGGCCCCTGTGCCCAAAGGGTCTCCAGGGAAGAGCCCTGTGGGTCCCGTGTGTTTCCTTGAGGTAGTCAGAAACTACTGAGGATAACCTTATGAGCTCAAGTTTGAAACCGGGCAACCCTGGCAAAACCTTCATTTCGTCCATGGTAGGCGAGACAGGTGCGGTTTGAAAGCTGCCAGAAGATCACTCCTGCTGCCCATCTTCTCTTTGCTGCCTGACGACATCACGAAAGAACTTGAGTGTAATCGTTTGAGGCATGCTGGTCTCGGTTCCTTGCTGGGAGCTCCTCCAGGAGCACACTGGAGCTTGCCGGCAAAGAACTGGCACCCCTGTGCTCAAGTAAAAGTCCAGATTTCTCCCATAGTCAGCTTAGCTATGCCCTAGAAGCGAAGAAGCATGTGATAGAGGAAGGCTGCAACACTGTTTGGTATTTCACGACTCATTGTGCACTCACCTTCGTTGTAACATCTGTGAAAGGGCAATGAATGCCGTCCAAATCTTCTGCTGTGTTTGAGTCCCAGGAAGCAACTGGGTTCATTGGCTTTAAGGCTGTGAACGTGCAGCGGTAATGGCAAAGCCCTGCCTGGATTGCTCCACAGCTCTCGTTCGTACAGCATTCAAACGGCCTCAGGAACGCCGTTCCAAGCAGCCTTACATTCCATGCTGGCGTAGCCAGGGAGGCATTTGGATTCTTCGGAGAAACACCTCTGTGCCTCACAAGTGAAACCTGTGGGCTCCCAAATACGTCTCCCTAAGGCAGTCGGAAGCTACATGTTTAGTTCCAGCCTGAAAACAACGGACAGCTTTTTCTGTGACAATGCTGGACTTCTGGGACCATCCAGATTCACCAAGGCCTAACTTTTGCCCGGCGGGGGAATGCTCTTCTGCACGTACAGCACTCCCCACGTGAAAACCTTTCTTAGCAGAAGGAGGCAGTATTTCCCTGGTAGTTGAGAGGTAGGCAGAAGCTTCAGATAAACATGCTGTGTCATCAAGCTTGAAGTGGAACACCGATGGGAACGTTCGCATTCTCCTGGAATGGAAGCCACTTGCTTTGGGCTTCAAGGCTGGCTGAACAGCCTTAGCGGCTCATCTTCTCTTCACTGCAGGAATGTGGCTTTGGGCCAAGGCTGCGTTCTCTCAATGGCAATAATGTGCTGGCAATTGCTTTCTAGAAACTCATCCCACGGCACTGCAGATTCAGCTCCATACAAATGAAAGGTGACCTAAGTCTACCAGGTAAAGTCCAGTGTTTCACATCAGCAGAGTTGAGTGTGCAGTGGTAGCCACGAAGCCATACTCTGAAAAGGAGTGCCTTAACTCTGCTATGCCCCTGGGAACACATAGGGCAGTGTATCGTGCACCAATCTCTCATGATGACCACTGTGTGCCAGAAGAGCGGTCGCTGGCTTCTGAGGAAGCCTAGGCGAAGTAGGTCCCCGGGAGCAGTCTTCACATTCATAGCAAGGGCAACGTACTCCTTTCTGGGATGCCTAGGCAGAGTGTTCCAGTCGTCAAAAGGCCTCGCGAAAGCAGCGCCTGGCAGATTCTCTTTGCAAGTGGATCGTCCTCAGTGACTGAAACAGAACTGCACTGTTACTGCACAATGTGCTTGTGATTCAGTCTGGGACACAGGATGGCACTCTCACAGAGGCGAAAGCTAACTTTTGCATCCAGCCTGAAGACCAGTATATTTTTCACACTTCCACTGTTGTATGTGCAACAGCCATGGTCCTCGAAGCCTACCTAAGGTACTGAAATACTTACCCATTTCATCCTATGCAGAGGTCCCTGTGCCCAAAGGGTCTCCAGGGAAGAGCCCTGTGGGTCCCGTGTGTTTCCTTGAGGTAGTCAGAAACTACTGAGGATAACCTTATGAGCTCAAGTTTGAAACCGGGCAACCCTGGCAAAACCTTCATTTCGTCCGTGGTAGGCGAGACAGGTGCGGTTTGAAAGCTGCCAGAAGATCACTCCTGCTGCCCATCTTTTCTTTGTTGCCTGACGGCATCACGAAAGAACTTGAGTGTAATCGTATGAGGCATGCTGGTCTCGGTTCCTTGCTGGGAGTTCCTCCAGGAGCACACTGGAGCTTGGCGGCAAAGAACTGGCACCCCTGGGCTCAAGTAAAAGTCCAAATTTCTCCCTTAGTAAGCTGAGCTATGCCCTAGGAGTGAAGAAGCATGTGTTAAAGGAAGGCTGCCACACTGTTACGTATTTCACGATTCATTGTGCACTCACCTTCGTTGTAACATCTGTGAAAGGGCACTGAATGCTATCCTAGTCTTCAGCTGCGTTTGAGTCCCAGGAAGCAACTGGGTTCGTTGGCTTACAGGCTGTGATCGTGCAGCGGTAATGGCAAAGATCTGCCCGGATCGCTCGACAGCTCTCGTTTGTACAGCATTCAAACGGCCTCAGGAACGCCGTTCCAAGCAGCCTTACATTCCATGCTGGCGTAGCCAGGGAGGCATTTGGATTCTTCGGAGAAACACCACTGTGCCTCACCAGTGAAACCTGTGGGCTCCCAAATACGTCTCCCTACGGCAGTCGGATGCTAGATGTTTAGTTCCAGCCTGAAAACAACGGACAGCTTTTTCTGTGACAATGCTGGACTTCTGGGATCATCCAGATTCACCAAGGCCTAACTTTTGCCCAGCAGGGGAATGCTCTTCTGCACGTACAGCACTCCCCACGTGAAAACCTTTCTTAGCAGAAGGAGGCAGTCTTTCCCTAGTACTACATAGCTAGGCTTAATCTTCAGATAATATGCTGTGTCATCAAGCTTGAAAGTGGGACACCGATGGGAGCCTTTTATTCTCCTGGAATGGAAGTCACTTGCTTGGGCTTCAGGCTGCCTAAACAGCCTTAGTGGCTCATCTTCTCTTCACTGCAGGAATGTGGCTTTGGGCCAAGGCTGCGTTCTCTCAATGGCAATAATGTGCTGGCAATTGCTTTCTAGAAACTCATCCCACGGCACTCCAGAATCAGATCAATACAAATGAAAGGTGACCTAAGTCCTCGGGGTAAGGTCCAGTGTTTCACATCAGTAGAGTTGAGTGTGCAGTGGTAGCAACGAAGCCATACTCTGAAAAGGAGTGCCTTAACTCTGCTATGCCCCTGGGGACACATAGGGCAGTGTATCGTGCACCAATCTCTCATGATGACCACTGTGTGCCAGAAGAGCGGTCGCTGGCTTCTGAGGAAGCCTAGGCGAAGTAGGTCCCCGGGAGCACTCTTCACATTCATAGCAAGGGCAACGTACTCCTTTCTGGGATGCCTAGGCAGAGTGTTCCAGTCGTCAAAAGGCCTCGCGAAAGCAGCGCCTGGCAGATTCTCTTTGCAAGTGGATCGTCCTCAGTGACTGAAACAGAACTGCACTGTTACTGCACAACGTGCTTGTGATTCAGTCTGGGACACAGGATAGCAATCTCACAGAGGCGAAAGCTAACCTTTGCATCCAGCCTGAAGACCAGTACATTTTTCACACTTCACACTGTTAAGTATGTGCAACAGCCATGCTCACCGAGGCCTACCTAAGGTACTGAAATACTTACCCATTTCATCCAATGCAGAGGCCCCTGTGCCCAAAGGGTCTCCAGGGAAGAGCCCTGTGGGTCCCGTGTGTTTCCTTGAGGTAGTCAGAAACTACTGAGGATAACCTTATGAGCTCAAGTTTGAAACCGGGCAACCCTGGCAAAACCTTCATTTCGTCCGTGGTAGGCGAGACAGGTGCGGTTTGAAAGCTGCCAGAAGATCACTCCTGCTGCCCATCTTCTCTTTGCTGCCTGACGACATCACGAAAGAACTTGAGTGTAATCGTTTGAGGCATGCTGGTCTCGGTTCCTTGCTGGGAGCTCCTCCAGGAGCACACTGGAGCTTGCCGGCAAAGAACTGGCACCCCTGTGCTCAAGTAAAAGTCCAGATTTCTCCCATAGTCAGCTTAGCTATGCCCTAGAAGCGAAGAAGCATGTGATAGAGGAAGGCTGCAACACTGTTTGGTATTTCACGACTCATTGTGCACTCACCTTCGTTGTAACATCTGTGAAAGGGCACTGAATGCCGTCCAAATCTTCTGCTGTGTTTGAGTCCCAGGAAGCAACTGGGTTCGTTGGCTTTAAGGCTGTGAACGTGCAGCGGTAATGGCAAAGCCCTGCCCGGATTGCTCCACAGCTCTCGTTCGTACAGCATTCAAACGGCCTCAGGAACGCCGTTCCAAGCAGCCTTACATTCCATGCTGGCGTAGCCAGGGAGGCATTTGGATTCTTCGGAGAAACACCTCTGTGCCTCACAAGTGAAACCTGTGGGCTCCCAAATACGTCTCCCTAAGGCAGTCGGAAGCTACATGTTTAGTTCCAGCCTGAAAACAACGGACAGCTTTTTCTGTGAAAATGCTGGACTTCTGAGACCATCCAGATTCACCAAGGCCTAACTTTTGCCCGGCGGGGGAATGCTCTTCTGCACGTACAGCACTCCCCACGTGAAAACCTTTCTTAGCAGAAGGAGGCAGTATTTCCCTGGTAGTTGAGAGGTAGGCAGAAGCTTCAGATAAACATGCTGTGTCATCAAGCTTGAAGTGGAACACCGATGGGAACGTTCGCATTCTCCTGGAATGGAAGCCACTTGCTTTGGGCTTCAAGGCTGGCTGAGCAGCCTTAGCGGCTCATCTTCCCTTCACTGCAGGAATGTGGCTTTGGACCAAGGCTGCGTTCTCTCAATGGCAATAATGTGCTGGCAATTGCTTTCTAGAAACTCATCCCACGGCACTGCAGATTCAGCTCCATACAAATGAAAGGTGACCTAAGTCTACCAGGTAAAGTCCAGTGTTTCACATCAGCAGAGTTGAGTGTGCAGGGGTAGCAACGAAGCCATACTCTGAAAAGGAGTGCCTTAACTCTGCTATGCCCCTGGGAACACATAGGGCAGTGTATCGTGCACCAATCTCTCATGATGACCACTGTGTGCTACAAGAGGGGTCGCTGGCTTCTGAGGAAGCCTAGGCGAAGTAGGTCCCCGGGAGCACTCTTCACATTCATAGCAAGGGCAACGTACTCCTTTCTGGGATGCCTAGGCAGAGTGTTCCAGTCGTCAAAAGGCCTCGCGAAAGCAGCGCCTGGCAGATTCTCTTTGCAAGTGGATCGTCCTCAGTGACTGAAACAGAACTGCAATGTTACTGCACAACGTGCTTGTGATTCAGTCTGGGACACAGGATAGCAATCTCACAGAGGCGAAAGCAAACCTTTGCATCCAGCCTGAAGACCAGTACATTTTTCACACTTCACACTGTTAAGTATGTGCAACAGCCATGCTCACCGAGGCCTACCTAAGGTACTGAAATACTTACCCATTTCATCCAATGCAGAGGCCCCTGTGCCCAAAGGGTCTCCAGGGAAGAGCCCTGTGGGTCCCGTGTGTTTCCTTGAGGTAGTCAGAAACTACTGAGGATAACCTTATGAGCTCAAGTTTGAAACCGGGCAACCCTGGCAAAACCTTCATTTCGTCCGTGGTAGGCGAGACAGGTGCGGTTTGAAAGCTGCCAGAAGATCACTCCTGCTGCCCATCTTTTCTTTGTTGCCTGACGGCATCACGAAAGAACTTGAGTGTAATCGTATGAGGCATGCTGCTCTCGGTTCCTTGCTGGGAGTTCCTCCAGGAGCACACTGGAGCTTGGCGGCAAAGAACTGGCACCCCTGGGCTCAAGTAAAAGTCCAAATTTCTCCCTTAGTAAGCTGAGCTATGCCCTAGGAGTGAAGAAGCATGTGTTAAAGGAAGGCTGCCACACTGTTACGTATTTCACGATTCATTGTGCACTCACCTTCGTTGTAACATCTGTGAAAGGGCACTGAATGCTATCCTAGTCTTCAGCTGCGTTTGAGTCCCAGGAAGCAACTGGGTTCGTTGGCTTACAGGCTGTGATCGTGCAGCGGTAATGGCAAAGATCTGCCCGGATCGCTCGACAGCTCTCGTTTGTACAGCATTCAAACGGCCTCAGGAACGCCGTTCCAAGCAGCCTTACATTCCATGCTGGCGTAGCCAGGGAGGCATTTGGATTCTTCGGAGAAACACCACTGTGCCTCACCAGTGAAACCTGTGGGCTCCCAAATACGTCTCCCTACGGCAGTCGGATGCTAGATGTTTAGTTCCAGCCTGAAAACAACGGACAGCTTTTTCTGTGACAATGCTGGACTTCTGGGATCATCCAGATTCACCAAGGCCTAACTTTTGCCCAGCAGGGGAATGCTCTTCTGCACGTACAGCACTCCCCACGTGAAAACCTTTCTTAGCAGAAGGAGGCAGTCTTTCCCTAGTACTACATAGCTAGGCTTAATCTTCAGATAATATGCTGTGTCATCAAGCTTGAAAGTGGGACACCGATGGGAGCCTTTTATTCTCCTGGAATGGAAGTCACTTGCTTGGGCTTCAGGCTGCCTAAACAGCCTTAGTGGCTCATCTTCTCTTCACTGCAGGAATGTGGCTTTGGGCCAAGGCTGCGTTCTCTCAATGGCAATAATGTGCTGGCAATTGCTTTCTAGAATCTCATCCCACGGCACTCCAGAATCAGATCAATACAAATGAAAGGTGACCTAAGTCCTCGGGGTAAGGTCCAGTGTTTCACATCAGTAGAGTTGAGTGTGCAGTGGTAGCAACGAAGCCATACTCTGAAAAGGAGTGCCTTAACTCTGCTATGCCCCTGGGGACACATAGGGCAGTGTATCGTGCACCAATCTCTCATGATGACCACTGTGTGCCAGAAGAGCGGTCGCTGGCTTCTGAGGAAGCCTAGGCGAAGTAGGTCCCCGGGAGCACTCTTCACATTCATAGCAAGGGCAACGTACTCCTTTCTGGGATGCCTAGGCAGAGTGTTCCAGTCGTCAAAAGGCCTCGCGAAAGCAGCGCCTGGCAGATTCTCTTTGCAAGTGGATCGTCCTCAGTGACTGAAACAGAACTGCACTGTTACTGCACAACGTGCTTGTGATTCAGTCTGGGACACAGGATAGCAATCTCACAGAGGCGAAAGCTAACCTTTGCATCCAGCCTGAAGACCAGTACATTTTTCACACTTCACACTGTTAAGTATGTGCAACAGCCATGCTCACCGAGGCCTACCTAAGGTACTGAAATACTTACCCATTTCATCCAATGCAGAGGCCCCTGTGCCCAAAGGGTCTCCAGGGAAGAGCCCTGTGGGTCCCGTGTGTTTCCTTGAGGTAGTCAGAAACTACTGAGGATAACCTTATGAGCTCAAGTTTGAAACCGGGCAACCCTGGCAAAACCTTCATTTCGTCCGTGGTAGGCGAGACAGGTGCGGTTTGAAAGCTGCCAGAAGATCACTCCTGCTGCCCATCTTCTCTTTGCTGCCTGACGACATCACGAAAGAACTTGAGTGTAATCGTTTGAGGCATGCTGGTCTCGGTTCCTTGCTGGGAGCTCCTCCAGGAGCACACTGGAGCTTGCCGGCAAAGAACTGGCACCCCTGTGCTCAAGTAAAAGTCCAGATTTCTCCCATAGTCAGCTTAGCTATGCCCTAGAAGCGAAGAAGCATGTGATAGAGGAAGGCTGCAACACTGTTTGGTATTTCACGACTCATTGTGCACTCACCTTCGTTGTAACATCTGTGAAAGGGCACTGAATGCCGTCCAAATCTTCTGCTGTGTTTGAGTCCCAGGAAGCAACTGGGTTCGTTGGCTTTAAGGCTGTGAACGTGCAGCGGTAATGGCAAAGCCCTGCCCGGATTGCTCCACAGCTCTCGTTCGTACAGCATTCAAACGGCCTCAGGAACGCCGTTCCAAGCAGCCTTACATTCCATGCTGGCGTAGCCAGGGAGGCATTTGGATTCTTCGGAGAAACACCTCTGTGCCTCACAAGTGAAACCTGTGGGCTCCCAAATACGTCTCCCTAAGGCAGTCGGAAGCTACATGTTTAGTTCCAGCCTGAAAACAACGGACAGCTTTTTCTGTGACAATGCTGGACTTCTGAGACCATCCAGATTCACCAAGGCCTAACTTTTGCCCGGCGGGGGAATGCTCTTCTGCACGTACATCACTCCCCACGTGAAAACCTTTCTTAGCAGAAGGAGGCAGTATTTCCCTGGTAGTTGAGAGGTAGGCAGAAGCTTCAGATAAACATGCTGTGTCATCAAGCTTGAAGTGGAACACCGATGGGAACGTTCGCATTCTCCTGGAATGGAAGCCACTTGCTTTGGGCTTCAAGGCTGCCTTAACAGCCTTAGCGGCTCATCTTCCCTTCACTGCAGGAATGTGGCTTTGGACCAAGGGTGCGTTCTCTCAATGGCAATAATGTGCTGGCAATTGCTTTCTAGAAACTCATCCCACGGCACTGCAGATTCAGCTCCATACAAATGAAAGGTGACCTAAGTCTACCAGGTAAAGTCCAGTGTTTCACATCAGCAGAGTTGAGTGTGCAGGGGTAGCAACGAAGCCATACTCTGAAAAGGAGTGCCTTAACTCTGCTATGCCCCTGGGAACACAGAGGGCAGTGTATCGTGCACCAATCTCTCATGATGACCACTGTGTGCTACAAGAGCGGTCGCTGGCTTCTGAGGAAGCCTAGGCGAAGTAGGTCCCCGGGAGCACTCTTCACATTCATAGCAAGGGCAACGTACTCCTTTCTGGGATGCCTAGGCAGAGTGTTCCAGTCGTCAAAAGGCCTCGCGAAAGCAGCGCCTGGCAGATTCTCTTTGCAAGTGGATCGTCCTCAGTGACAGAAACAGAACTGCACTGTTACTGCACAATGTGCTTGTGATTCAGTCTGGGACACAGGATGGCACTCTCACAGAGGCGAAAGCTAACTTTTGCATCCAGCCTGAAGACCAGTATATTTTTCACACTTCCACTGTTGTATGTGCAACAGCCATGGTCCTCGAAGCCTACCTAAGGTACTGAAATACTTACCCATTTCATCCTATGCAGAGGTCCCTGTGCCCAAAGGGTCTCCAGGGAAGAGCCCTGTGGGTCCCGTGTGTTTCCTTGAGGTAGTCAGAAACTACTGAGGATAACCTTATGAGCTCAAGTTTGAAACCGGGCAACCCTGGCAAAACCTTCATTTCATCCGTGGTAGGCGAGACAGGTGCGGTTTGAAAGCTGCCAGAAGATCACTCCTGCTGCCCATCTTTTCTTTGTTGCCTGACGGCATCACGAAAGAACTTGAGTGTAATCGTATGAGGCATGCTGGTCTCGGTTCCTTCCTGGGAGTTCCTCCAGGAGCACACTGGAGCTTGGCGGCAAAGAACTGGCACCCCTGGGCTCAAGTAAAAGTCCAAATTTCTCCCTTAGTAAGCTGAGCTATGCCCTAGGAGCGAAGAAGCATGTGTTAAAGGAAGGCTGCCACACTGTTATGTATTTCACGATTCATTGTGCACTCACCTTCGTTGTAACATCTGTGAAAGGGCACTGAATGCTATCCTAGTCTTCAGCTGCGTTTGAGTCCCAGGAAGCAACTGGGTTCGTTGGCTTACAGGCTGTGACCGTGCAGCGGTAATGGCAAAGATCTGCCCGGATCGCTCGACAGCTCTCGTTTGTACAGCATTCAAACGGCCTCAGGAACGCCGTTCCAAGCAGCCTTACATTCCATGCTGGCGTAGCCAGGGAGGCATTTGGATTCTTCGGAGAAACACCACTGTGCCTCACCAGTGAAACCTGTGGGCTCCCAAATACGTCTCCCTACGGCAGTCGGATGCTAGATGTTTAGTTCCAGCCTGAAAACAACGGACAGCTTTTTCTGTGACAATGCTGGACTTCTGGGATCATCCAGATTCACCAAGGCCTAACTTTTGCCCAGCAGGGGAATGCTCTTCTGCACGTACAGCACTCCCCACGTGAAAACATTGCTTAGCAGAAGGAGGCAGTCTTTCCCTAGTACTACATAGCTAGGCTTAATCTTCAGATAATATGCTGTGTCATCAAGCTTGAAAGTGGGACACCGATGGGAGCCTTTTATTCTCCTGGAATGGAAGTCACTTGCTTGGGCTTCAGGCTGCCTAAACAGCCTTAGTGGCTCATCTTCTCTTCACTGCAGGAATGTGGCTTTGGGCCAAGGCTGCGTTCTCTCAATGGCAATAATGTGCTGGCAATTGCTTTCTAGAAACTCATCCCACGGCACTCCAGAATCAGATCAATACAAATGAAAGGTGACCTAAGTCCTCGGGGTAAGGTCCAGTGTTTCACATCAGTAGAGTTGAGTGTGCAGTGGTAGCAACGAAGCCATACTCTGAAAAGGAGTGCCTTAACTCTGCTATGCCCCTGGGGACACATAGGGCAGTGTATCGTGCACCAATCTCTCATGATGACCACTGTGTGCCAGAAGAGCGGTCGCTGGCTTCTGAGGAAGCCTAGGCGAAGTAGGTCCCCGGGAGCAGTCTTCACATTCATAGCAAGGGCAACGTACTCCTTTCTGGGATGCCTAGGCAGAGTGTTCCAGTCGTCAAAAGGCCTCGCGAAAGCAGCGCCTGGCAGATTCTCTTTGCAAGTGGATCGTCCTCAGTGACTGAAACAGAACTGCACTGTTACTGCACAACGTGCTTGTGATTCAGTCTGGGACACAGGATAGCAATCTCACAGAGGCGAAAGCTAACCTTTGCATCCAGCCTGAAGACCAGTACATTTTTCACACTTCACACTGTTAAGTATGTGCAACAGCCATGCTCACCGAGGCCTACCTAAGGTACTGAAATACTTACCCATTTCATCCAATGCAGAGGCCCCTGTGCCCAAAGGGTCTCCAGGGAAGAGCCCTGTGGGTCCCGTGTGTTTCCTTGAGGTAGTCAGAAACTACTGAGGATAACCTTATGAGCTCAAGTTTGAAACCGGGCAACCCTGGCAAAACCTTCATTTCGTCCGTGGTAGGCGAGACAGGTGCGGTTTGAAAGCTGCCAGAAGATCACTCCTGCTGCCCATCTTCTCTTTGCTGCCTGACGACATCACGAAAGAACTTGAGTGTAATCGTTTGAGGCATGCTGGTCTCGGTTCCTTGCTGGGAGCTCCTCCAGGAGCACACTGGAGCTTGCCGGCAAAGAACTGGCACCCCTGTGCTCAAGTAAAAGTCCAGATTTCTCCCATAGTCAGCTTAGCTATGCCCTAGAAGCGAAGAAGCATGTGATAGAGGAAGGCTGCAACACTGTTTGGTATTTCACGACTCATTGTGCACTCACCTTCGTTGTAACATCTGTGAAAGGGCACTGAATGCCGTCCAAATCTTCTGCTGTGTTTGAGTCCCAGGAAGCAACTGGGTTCGTTGGCTTTAAGGCTGTGAACGTGCAGCGGTAATGGCAAAGCCCTGCCTGGATTGCTCCACAGCTCTCGTTCGTACAGCATTCAAACGGCCTCAGGAACGCCGTTCCAAGCAGCCTTACATTCCATGCTGGCGTAGCCAGGGAGGCATTTGGATTCTTCGGAGAAACACCTCTGTGCCTCACAAGTGAAACCTGTGGGCTCCCAAATACGTCTCCCTAAGGCAGTCGGAAGCTACATGTTTAGTTCCAGCCTGAAAACAACGGACAGCTTTTTCTGTGACAATGCTGGACTTCTGGGACCATCCAGATTCACCAAGGCCTAACTTTTGCCCGGCGGGGGAATGCTCTTCTGCACGTACAGCACTCCCCACGTGAAAACCTTTCTTAGCAGAAGGAGGCAGTATTTCCCTGGTAGTTGAGAGGTAGGCAGAAGCTTCAGATAAACATGCTGTGTCATCAAGCTTGAAGTGGAACACCGATGGGAACGTTCGTATTCTCCTGGAATGGAAGCCACTTGCTTTGGGCTTCAAGGCTGGCTGAACAGCCTTAGCGGCTCATCTTCTCTTCACTGCAGGAATGTGGCTTTGGGCCAAGGCTGCGTTCTCTCAATGGCAATAATGTGCTGGCAATTGCTTTCTAGAAACTCATCCCACGGCACTGCAGATTCAGCTCCATACAAATGAAAGGTGACCTAAGTCTACCAGGTAAAGTCCAGTGTTTCACATCAGCAGAGTTGAGTGTGCAGTGGTAGCCACGAAGCCATACTCTGAAAAGGAGTGCCTTAACTCTGCTATGCCCCTGGGAACACATAGGGCAGTGTATCGTGCACCAATCTCTCATGATGACCACTGTGTGCTACAAGAGCGGTCGCTGGCTTCTGAGGAAGCCTAGGCGAAGTAGGTCCCCGGGAGCAGTCTTCACATTCATAGCAAGGGCAACGTACTCCTTTCTGGGATGCCTAGGCAGAGTGTTCCAGTCGTCAAAAGGCCTCGCGAAAGCAGCGCCTGGCAGATTCTCTTTGCAAGTGGATCGTCCTCAGTGACTGAAACAGAACTGCACTGTTACTGCACAACGTGCTTGTGATTCAGTCTGGGACACAGGATGGCACTCTCACAGAGGCGAAAGCTAACTTTTGCATCCAGCCTGAAGACCAGTATATTTTTCACACTTCCACTGTTGTATGTGCAACAGCCATGGTCCTCGAAGCCTACCTAAGGTACTGAAATACTTACCCATTTCATCCTATGCAGAGGTCCCTGTGCCCAAAGGGTCTCCAGGGAAGAGCCCTGTGGGTCCCGTGTGTTTCCTTGAGGTAGTCAGAAACTACTGAGGATAACCTTATGAGCTCAAGTTTGAAACCGGGCAACCCTGGCAAAACCTTCATTTCGTCCGTGGTAGGCGAGACAGGTGCGGTTTGAAAGCTGCCTGAAAATCACTCCTGCTGCCCATCTTTTCTTTGTTGCCTGACGGCATCACGAAAGAACTTGAGTGTAATCGTATGAGGCATGCTGGTCTCGGTTCCTTGCTGGGAGTTCCTCCAGGAGCACACTGGAGCTTGGCGGCAAAGAACTGGCACCCCTGGGCTCAAGTAAAAGTCCAGATTTCTCCCATAGTCAGCTTAGCTATGCCCTAGAAGCGAAGAAGCATGTGATAGAGGAAGGCTGCAACACTGTTTGGTATTTCACGACTCATTGTGCACTCACCTTCGTTGTAACATCTGTGAAAGGGCACTGAATGCCGTCCAAATCTTCTGCTGTGTTTGAGTCCCAGGAAGCAACTGGGTTCGTTGGCTTTAAGGCTGTGAACGTGCAGCGGTAATGGCAAAGCCCTGCCTGGATTGCTCCACAGCTCTCGTTCGTACAGCATTCAAACGGCCTCAGGAACGCCGTTCCAAGCAGCCTTACATTCCATGCTGGCGTAGCCAGGGAGGCATTTGGATTCTTCGGAGAAACACCTCTGTGCCTCACAAGTGAAACCTGTGGGCTCCCAAATACTTCTCCCTAAGGCAGTCGGAAGCTACATGTTTAGTTCCAGCCTGAAAACAACGGACAGCTTTTTCTGTGACAATGCTGGACTTCTGAGACCATCCAGATTCACCAAGGCCTAACTTTTGCCCGGCGGGGGAATGCTCTTCTGCACGTACATCACTCCCCACGTGAAAACCTTTCTTAGCAGAAGGAGGCAGTATTTCCCTGGTAGTTGAGAGGTAGGCAGAAGCTTCAGATAAACATGCTGTGTCATCAAGCTTGAAGTGGAACACCGATGGGAACGTTCGTATTCTCCTGGAATGGAAGCCACTTGCTTTGGGCTTCAAGGCTGCCTGAACAGCCTTAGCGGCTCATCTTCCCTTCACTGCAGGAATGTGGCTTTGGACCAAGGCTGCGTTCTCTCAATGGCAATAATGTGCTGGCAATTGCTTTCTAGAAACTCATCCCACGGCACTGCAGATTCAGCTCCATACAAATGAAAGGTGACCTAAGTCTACCAGGTAAAGTCCAGTGTTTCACATCAGCAGAGTTGAGTGTGCAGGGGTAGCAACGAAGCCATACTCTGAAAAGGAGTGCCTTAACTCTGCTATGCCCCTGGGAACACATAGGGCAGTGTATCGTGCACCAATCTCTCATGATGACCACTGTGTGCTACAAGAGCGGTCGCTGGCTTCTGAGGAAGCCTAGGCGAAGTAGGTCCCCGGGAGCAGTCTTCACATTCATAGCAAGGGCAACGTACTCCTTTCTGGGATGCCTAGGCAGAGTGTTCCAGTCGTCAAAAGGCCTCGCGAAAGCAGCGCCTGGCAGATTCTCTTTGCAAGTGGATCGTCCTCAGTGACTGAAACAGAACTGCACTGTTACTGCACAATGTGCTTGTGATTCAGTCTGGGACACAGGATGGCACTCTCACAGAGGCGAAAGCTAACTTTTGCATCCAGCCTGAAGACCAGTATATTTTTCACACTTCCACTGTTGTATGTGCAACAGCCATGGTCCTCGAAGCCTACCTAAGGTACTGAAATACTTACCCATTTCATCCTATGCAGAGGTCCCTGTGCCCAAAGGGTCTCCAGGGAAGAGCCCTGTGGGTCCCGTGTGTTTCCTTGAGGTAGTCAGAAACTACTGAGGATAACCTTATGAGCTCAAGTTTGAAACCGGGCAACCCTGGCAAAACCTTCATTTCATCCGTGGTAGGCGAGACAGGTGCGGTTTGAAAGCTGCCTGAAAATCACTCCTGCTGCCCATCTTTTCTTTGTTGCCTGACGGCATCACGAAAGAACTTGAGTGTAATCGTATGAGGCATGCTGGTCTCGGTTCCTTCCTGGGAGTTCCTCCAGGAGCACACTGGAGCTTGGCGGCAAAGAACTGGCACCCCTGGGCTCAAGTAAAAGTCCAAATTTCTCCCTTAGTAAGCTGAGCTATGCCCTAGGAGCGAAGAAGCATGTGTTAAAGGAAGGCTGCCACACTGTTACGTATTTCACGATTCATTGTGCACTCACCTTCGTTGTAACATCTGTGAAAGGGCACTGAATGCTATCCTAGTCTTCAGCTGCGTTTGAGTCCCAGGAAGCAACTGGGTTCGTTGGCTTACAGGCTGTGATCGTGCAGCGGTAATGGCAAAGATCTGCCCGGATCGCTCGACAGCTCTCGTTTGTACAGCATTCAAACGGCCTCAGGAACGCCGTTCCAAGCAGCCTTACATTCCATGCTGGCGTAGCCAGGGAGGCATTTGGATTCTTCGGAGAAACACCTCTGTGCCTCACCAGTGAAACCTGTGGGCTCCCAAATACGTCTCCCTACGGCAGTCGGATGCTAGATGTTTAGTTCCAGCCTGAAAACAACGGACAGCTTTTTCTGTGACAATGCTGGACTTCTGGGATCATCCAGATTCACCAAGGCCTAACTTTTGCCCAGCAGGGGAATGCTCTTCTGCACGTACAGCACTCCCCACGTGAAAACATTGCTTAGCAGAAGGAGGCAGTCTTTCCCTAGTACTACATAGCTAGGCTTAATCTTCAGATAATATGCTGTGTCATCAAGCTTGAAAGTGGGACACCGATGGGAGCCTTTTATTCTCCTGGAATGGAAGTCACTTGCTTGGGCTTCAGGCTGCCTAAACAGCCTTAGTGGCTCATCTTCTCTTCACTGCAGGAATGTGGCTTTGGGCCAAGGCTGCATTCTCTCAATGGCAATAATGTGCTGGCAATTGCTTTCTAGAAACTCATCCCACGGCACTCCAGAATCAGATCAATACAAATGAAAGGTGACCTAAGTCCTCGGGGTAAGGTCCAGTGTTTCACATCAGTAGAGTTGAGTGTGCAGTGGTAGCAACGAAGCCATACTCTGAAAAGGAGTGCCTTAACTCTGCTATGCCCCTGGGGACACATAGGGCAGTGTATCGTGCACCAATCTCTCATGATGACCACTGTGTGCCAGAAGAGCGGTCGCTGGCTTCTGAGGAAGCCTAGGCGAAGTAGGTCCCCGGGAGCACTCTTCACATTCATAGCAAGGGCAACGTACTCCTTTCTGGGATGCCTAGGCAGAGTGTTCCAGTCGTCAAAAGGCCTCGCGAAAGCAGCGCCTGGCAGATTCTCTTTGCAAGTGGATCGTCCTCAGTGACTGAAACAGAACTGCACTGTTACTGCACAACGTGCTTGTGATTCAGTCTGGGACACAGGATAGCAATCTCACAGAGGCGAAAGCTAACCTTTGCATCCAGCCTGAAGACCAGTACATTTTTCACACTTCACACTGTTAAGTATGTGCAACAGCCATGCTCACCGAGGCCTACCTAAGGTACTGAAATACTTACCCATTTCATCCAATGCAGAGGCCCCTGTGCCCAAAGGGTCTCCAGGGAAGAGCCCTGTGGGTCCCGTGTGTTTCCTTGAGGTAGTCAGAAACTACTGAGGATAACCTTATGAGCTCAAGTTTGAAACCGGGCAACCCTGGCAAAACCTTCATTTCGTCCGTGGTAGGCGAGACAGGTGCGGTTTGAAAGCTGCCAGAAGATCACTCCTGCTGCCCATCTTCTCTTTGCTGCCTGACGACATCACGAAAGAACTTGAGTGTAATCGTTTGAGGCATGCTGGTCTCGGTTCCTTGCTGGGAGCTCCTCCAGGAGCACACTGGAGCTTGCCGGCAAAGAACTGGCACCCCTGTGCTCAAGTAAAAGTCCAGATTTCTCCCATAGTCAGCTTAGCTATGCCCTAGAAGCGAAGAAGCATGTGATAGAGGAAGGCTGCAACACTGTTTGGTATTTCACAACTCATTGTGCACTCACCTTCGTTGTAACATCTGTGAAAGGGCACTGAATGCCGTCCAAATCTTCTGCTGTGTTTGAGTCCCAGGAAGCAACTGGGTTCGTTGGCTTTAAGGCTGTGAACGTGCAGCGGTAATGGCAAAGCCGTGCCTGGATTGCTCCACAGCTCTCGTTCATACAGCATTCAAACGGCCTCAGGAACGCCGTTCCAAGCAGCCTTACATTCCATGCTGGCGTAGCCAGGGAGGCATTTGGATTCTTCGGAGAAACACCTCTGTGCCTCACAAGTGAAACCTGTGGGCTCCCAAATACGTCTCCCTAAGGCAGTCGGAAGCTACATGTTTAGTTCCAGCCTGAAAACAACGGACAGCTTTTTCTGTGACAATGCTGGACTTCTGGGACCATCCAGATTCACCAAGGCCTAACTTTTGCCCGGCGGGGGAATGCTCTTCTGCACGTACAGCACTCCCCACGTGAAAACCTTTCTTAGCAGAAGGAGGCAGTATTTCCCTGGTAGTTGAGAGGTAGGCAGAAGCTTCAGATAAACATGCTGTGTCATCAAGCTTGAAGTGGAACACCGATGGGAACGTTCGTATTCTCCTGGAATGGAAGCCACTTGCTTTGGGCTTCAAGGCTGGCTGAACAGCCTTAGCGGCTCATCTTCTCTTCACTGCAGGAATGTGGCTTTGGGCCAAGGCTGCGTTCTCTCAATGGCAATAATGTGCTGGCAATTGCTTTCTAGAAACTCATCCCACGGCACTGCAGATTCAGCTCCATACAAATGAAAGGTGACCTAAGTCTACCAGGTAAAGTCCAGTATTTCACATAAGCAGAGTTGAGTGTGCAGTGGTAGCCACGAAGCCATACTCTGAAAAGGAGTGCCTTAACTCTGCTATGCCCCTGGGAACACATAGGGCAGTGTATCGTGCACCAATCTCTCATGATGACCACTGTGTGCTACAAGAGCGGTCGCTGGCTTCTGAGGAAGCCTAGGCGAAGTAGGTCCCCGGGAGCAGTCTTCACATTCATAGCAAGGGCAACGTACTCCTTTCTGGGATGCCTAGGCAGAGTGTTCCAGTCGTCAAAAGGCCTCGCGAAAGCAGCGCCTGGCAGATTCTCTTTGCAAGTGGATCGTCCTCAGTGACTGAAACAGAACTGCACTGTTACTGCACAACGTGCTTGTGATTCAGTCTGGGACACAGGATGGCACTCTCACAGAGGCGAAAGCTAACTTTTGCATCCAGCCTGAAGACCAGTATATTTTTCACACTTCCACTGTTGTATGTGCAACAGCCATGGTCCTCGAAGCCTACCTAAGGTACTGAAATACTTACCCATTTCATCCTATGCAGAGGTCCCTGTGCCCAAAGGGTCTCCAGGGAAGAGCCCTGTGGGTCCCGTGTGTTTCCTTGAGGTAGTCAGAAACTACTGAGGATAACCTTATGAGCTCAAGTTTGAAACCGGGCAACCCTGGCAAAACCTTCATTTCGTCCGTGGTAGGCGAGACAGGTGCGGTTTGAAAGCTGCCTGAAAATCACTCCTGCTGCCCATCTTTTCTTTGTTGCCTGACGGCATCACGAAAGAACTTGAGTGTAATCGTATGAGGCATGCTGGTCTCGGTTCCTTGCTGGGAGTTCCTCCAGGAGCACACTGGAGCTTGGCGGCAAAGAACTGGCACCCCTGGGCTCAAGTAAAAGTCCAGATTTCTCCCATAGTCAGCTTAGCTATGCCCTAGAAGCGAAGAAGCATGTGATAGAGGAAGGCTGCAACACTGTTTGGTATTTCACGACTCATTGTGCACTCACCTTCGTTGTAACATCTGTGAAAGGGCACTGAATGCCGTCCAAATCTTCTGCTGTGTTTGAGTCCCAGGAAGCAACTGGGTTCGTTGGCTTTAAGGCTGTGAACGTGCAGCGGTAATGGCAAAGCCCTGCCTGGATTGCTCCACAGCTCTCGTTCGTACAGCATTCAAACGGCCTCAGGAACGCCGTTCCAAGCAGCCTTACATTCCATGCTGGCGTAGCCAGGGAGGCATTTGGATTCTTCGGAGAAACACCTCTGTGCCTCACAAGTGAAACCTGTGGGCTCCCAAATACTTCTCCCTAAGGCAGTCGGAAGCTACATGTTTAGTTCCAGCCTGAAAACAACGGACAGCTTTTTCTGTGACAATGCTGGACTTCTGAGACCATCCAGATTCACCAAGGCCTAACTTTTGCCCGGCGGGGGAATGCTCTTCTGCACGTACATCACTCCCCACGTGAAAACCTTTCTTAGCAGAAGGAGGCAGTATTTCCCTGGTAGTTGAGAGGTAGGCAGAAGCTTCAGATAAACATGCTGTGTCATCAAGCTTGAAGTGGAACACCGATGGGAACGTTCGTATTCTCCTGGAATGGAAGCCACTTGCTTTGGGCTTCAAGGCTGCCTGAACAGCCTTAGCGGCTCATCTTCCCTTCACTGCAGGAATGTGGCTTTGGACCAAGGCTGCGTTCTCTCAATGGCAATAATGTGCTGGCAATTGCTTTCTAGAAACTCATCCCACGGCACTGCAGATTCAGCTCCATACAAATGAAAGGTGACCTAAGTCTACCAGGTAAAGTCCAGTGTTTCACATCAGCAGAGTTGAGTGTGCAGGGGTAGCAACGAAGCCATACTCTGAAAAGGAGTGCCTTAACTCTGCTATGCCCCTGGGAACACATAGGGCAGTGTATCGTGCACCAATCTCTCATGATGACCACTGTGTGCTACAAGAGCGGTCGCTGGCTTCTGAGGAAGCCTAGGCGAAGTAGGTCCCCGGGAGCAGTCTTCACATTCATAGCAAGGGCAACGTACTCCTTTCTGGGATGCCTAGGCAGAGTGTTCCAGTCGTCAAAAGGCCTCGCGAAAGCAGCGCCTGGCAGATTCTCTTTGCAAGTGGATCGTCCTCAGTGACTGAAACAGAACTGCACTGTTACTGCACAATGTGCTTGTGATTCAGTCTGGGACACAGGATGGCACTCTCACAGAGGCGAAAGCTAACTTTTGCATCCAGCCTGAAGACCAGTATATTTTTCACACTTCCACTGTTGTATGTGCAACAGCCATGGTCCTCGAAGCCTACCTAAGGTACTGAAATACTTACCCATTTCATCCTATGCAGAGGTCCCTGTGCCCAAAGGGTCTCCAGGGAAGAGCCCTGTGGGTCCCGTGTGTTTCCTTGAGGTAGTCAGAAACTACTGAGGATAACCTTATGAGCTCAAGTTTGAAACCGGGCAACCCTGGCAAAACCTTCATTTCATCCGTGGTAGGCGAGACAGGTGCGGTTTGAAAGCTGCCTGAAAATCACTCCTGCTGCCCATCTTTTCTTTGTTGCCTGACGGCATCACGAAAGAACTTGAGTGTAATCGTATGAGGCATGCTGGTCTCGGTTCCTTCCTGGGAGTTCCTCCAGGAGCACACTGGAGCTTGGCGGCAAAGAACTGGCACCCCTGGGCTCAAGTAAAAGTCCAAATTTCTCCCTTAGTAAGCTGAGCTATGCCCTAGGAGCGAAGAAGCATGTGTTAAAGGAAGGCTGCCACACTGTTACGTATTTCACGATTCATTGTGCACTCACCTTCGTTGTAACATCTGTGAAAGGGCACTGAATGCTATCCTAGTCTTCAGCTGCGTTTGAGTCCCAGGAAGCAACTGGGTTCGTTGGCTTACAGGCTGTGATCGTGCAGCGGTAATGGCAAAGATCTGCCCGGATCGCTCGACAGCTCTCGTTTGTACAGCATTCAAACGGCCTCAGGAACGCCGTTCCAAGCAGCCTTACATTCCATGCTGGCGTAGCCAGGGAGGCATTTGGATTCTTCGGAGAAACACCTCTGTGCCTCACCAGTGAAACCTGTGGGCTCCCAAATACGTCTCCCTACGGCAGTCGGATGCTAGATGTTTAGTTCCAGCCTGAAAACAACGGACAGCTTTTTCTGTGACAATGCTGGACTTCTGGGATCATCCAGATTCACCAAGGCCTAACTTTTGCCCAGCAGGGGAATGCTCTTCTGCACGTACAGCACTCCCCACGTGAAAACATTGCTTAGCAGAAGGAGGCAGTCTTTCCCTAGTACTACATAGCTAGGCTTAATCTTCAGATAATATGCTGTGTCATCAAGCTTGAAAGTGGGACACCGATGGGAGCCTTTTATTCTCCTGGAATGGAAGTCACTTGCTTGGGCTTCAGGCTGCCTAAACAGCCTTAGTGGCTCATCTTCTCTTCACTGCAGGAATGTGGCTTTGGGCCAAGGCTGCATTCTCTCAATGGCAATAATGTGCTGGCAATTGCTTTCTAGAAACTCATCCCACGGCACTCCAGAATCAGATCAATACAAATGAAAGGTGACCTAAGTCCTCGGGGTAAGGTCCAGTGTTTCACATCAGTAGAGTTGAGTGTGCAGTGGTAGCAACGAAGCCATACTCTGAAAAGGAGTGCCTTAACTCTGCTATGCCCCTGGGGACACATAGGGCAGTGTATCGTGCACCAATCTCTCATGATGACCACTGTGTGCCAGAAGAGCGGTCGCTGGCTTCTGAGGAAGCCTAGGCGAAGTAGGTCCCCGGGAGCACTCTTCACATTCATAGCAAGGGCAACGTACTCCTTTCTGGGATGCCTAGGCAGAGTGTTCCAGTCGTCAAAAGGCCTCGCGAAAGCAGCGCCTGGCAGATTCTCTTTGCAAGTGGATCGTCCTCAGTGACTGAAACAGAACTGCACTGTTACTGCACAACGTGCTTGTGATTCAGTCTGGGACACAGGATAGCAATCTCACAGAGGCGAAAGCTAACCTTTGCATCCAGCCTGAAGACCAGTACATTTTTCACACTTCACACTGTTAAGTATGTGCAACAGCCATGCTCACCGAGGCCTACCTAAGGTACTGAAATACTTACCCATTTCATCCAATGCAGAGGCCCCTGTGCCCAAAGGGTCTCCAGGGAAGAGCCCTGTGGGTCCCGTGTGTTTCCTTGAGGTAGTCAGAAACTACTGAGGATAACCTTATGAGCTCAAGTTTGAAACCGGGCAACCCTGGCAAAACCTTCATTTCGTCCGTGGTAGGCGAGACAGGTGCGGTTTGAAAGCTGCCAGAAGATCACTCCTGCTGCCCATCTTCTCTTTGCTGCCTGACGACATCACGAAAGAACTTGAGTGTAATCGTTTGAGGCATGCTGGTCTCGGTTCCTTGCTGGGAGCTCCTCCAGGAGCACACTGGAGCTTGCCGGCAAAGAACTGGCACCCCTGTGCTCAAGTAAAAGTCCAGATTTCTCCCATAGTCAGCTTAGCTATGCCCTAGAAGCGAAGAAGCATGTGATAGAGGAAGGCTGCAACACTGTTTGGTATTTCACAACTCATTGTGCACTCACCTTCGTTGTAACATCTGTGAAAGGGCACTGAATGCCGTCCAAATCTTCTGCTGTGTTTGAGTCCCAGGAAGCAACTGGGTTCGTTGGCTTTAAGGCTGTGAACGTGCAGCGGTAATGGCAAAGCCGTGCCTGGATTGCTCCACAGCTCTCGTTCATACAGCATTCAAACGGCCTCAGGAACGCCGTTCCAAGCAGCCTTACATTCCATGCTGGCGTAGCCAGGGAGGCATTTGGATTCTTCGGAGAAACACCTCTGTGCCTCACAAGTGAAACCTGTGGGCTCCCAAATACGTCTCCCTAAGGCAGTCGGAAGCTACATGTTTAGTTCCAGCCTGAAAACAACGGACAGCTTTTTCTGTGACAATGCTGGACTTCTGGGACCATCCAGATTCACCAAGGCCTAACTTTTGCCCGGCGGGGGAATGCTCTTCTGCACGTACAGCACTCCCCACGTGAAAACCTTTCTTAGCAGAAGGAGGCAGTATTTCCCTGGTAGTTGAGAGGTAGGCAGAAGCTTCAGATAAACATGCTGTGTCATCAAGCTTGAAGTGGAACACCGATGGGAACGTTCGTATTCTCCTGGAATGGAAGCCACTTGCTTTGGGCTTCAAGGCTGGCTGAACAGCCTTAGCGGCTCATCTTCTCTTCACTGCAGGAATGTGGCTTTGGGCCAAGGCTGCGTTCTCTCAATGGCAATAATGTGCTGGCAATTGCTTTCTAGAAACTCATCCCACGGCACTGCAGATTCAGCTCCATACAAATGAAAGGTGACCTAAGTCTACCAGGTAAAGTCCAGTATTTCACATAAGCAGAGTTGAGTGTGCAGTGGTAGCCACGAAGCCATACTCTGAAAAGGAGTGCCTTAACTCTGCTATGCCCCTGGGAACACATAGGGCAGTGTATCGTGCACCAATCTCTCATGATGACCACTGTGTGCTACAAGAGCGGTCGCTGGCTTCTGAGGAAGCCTAGGCGAAGTAGGTCCCCGGGAGCAGTCTTCACATTCATAGCAAGGGCAACGTACTCCTTTCTGGGATGCCTAGGCAGAGTGTTCCAGTCGTCAAAAGGCCTCGCGAAAGCAGCGCCTGGCAGATTCTCTTTGCAAGTGGATCGTCCTCAGTGACTGAAACAGAACTGCACTGTTACTGCACAACGTGCTTGTGATTCAGTCTGGGACACAGGATGGCACTCTCACAGAGGCGAAAGCTAACTTTTGCATCCAGCCTGAAGACCAGTATATTTTTCACACTTCCACTGTTGTATGTGCAACAGCCATGGTCCTCGAAGCCTACCTAAGGTACTGAAATACTTACCCATTTCATCCTATGCAGAGGTCCCTGTGCCCAAAGGGTCTCCAGGGAAGAGCCCTGTGGGTCCCGTGTGTTTCCTTGAGGTAGTCAGAAACTACTGAGGATAACCTTATGAGCTCAAGTTTGAAACCGGGCAACCCTGGCAAAACCTTCATTTCGTCCGTGGTAGGCGAGACAGGTGCGGTTTGAAAGCTGCCTGAAAATCACTCCTGCTGCCCATCTTTTCTTTGTTGCCTGACGGCATCACGAAAGAACTTGAGTGTAATCGTATGAGGCATGCTGGTCTCGGTTCCTTGCTGGGAGTTCCTCCAGGAGCACACTGGAGCTTGGCGGCAAAGAACTGGCACCCCTGGGCTCAAGTAAAAGTCCAGATTTCTCCCATAGTCAGCTTAGCTATGCCCTAGAAGCGAAGAAGCATGTGATAGAGGAAGGCTGCAACACTGTTTGGTATTTCACGACTCATTGTGCACTCACCTTCGTTGTAACATCTGTGAAAGGGCACTGAATGCCGTCCAAATCTTCTGCTGTGTTTGAGTCCCAGGAAGCAACTGGGTTCGTTGGCTTTAAGGCTGTGAACGTGCAGCGGTAATGGCAAAGCCCTGCCTGGATCGCTCGACAGCTCTCGTTCATACAGCATTCAAACGGCCTCAGGAACGCCGTTCCAAGCAGCCTTACATTCCATGCTGGCGTAGCCAGGGAGGCATTTGGATTCTTCGGAGAAACACCTCTGTGCCTCACAAGTGAAACCTGTGGGCTCCCAAATACGTCTCCCTAAGGCAGTCGGAAGCTACATGTTTAGTTCCAGCCTGAAAACAACGGACAGCTTTTTCTGTGACAATGCTGGACTTCTGGGACCATCCAGATTCACCAAGGCCTAACTTTTGCCCGGCGGGGGAATGCTCTTCTGCACGTACAGCACTCCCCACGTGAAAACCTTTCTTAGCAGAAGGAGGCAGTATTTCCCTGGTAGTTGAGAGGTAGGCAGAAGCTTCAGATAAACATGCTGTGTCATCAAGCTTGAAGTGGAACACCGATGGGAACGTTCGCATTCTCCTGGAATGGAAGCCACTTGCTTTGGGCTTCAAGGCTGGCTGAACAGCCTTAGCGGCTCATCTTCTCTTCACTGCAGGAATGTGGCTTTGGGCCAAGGCTGCGTTCTCTCAATGGCAATAATGTGCTGGCAATTGCTTTCTAGAAACTCATCCCACGGCACTGCAGATTCAGCTCCATACAAATGAAAGGTGACCTAAGTCTACCAGGTAAAGTCCAGTGTTTCACATCAGCAGAGTTGAGTGTGCAGTGGTAGCCACGAAGCCATACTCTGAAAAGGAGTGCCTTAACTCTGCTATGCCCCTGGGAACACATAGGGCAGTGTATCGTGCACCAATCTCTCATGATGACCACTGTGTGCTACAAGAGCGGTCGCTGGCTTCTGAGGAAGCCTAGGCGAAGTAGGTCCCCGGGAGCAGTCTTCACATTCATAGCAAGGGCAACGTACTCCTTTCTGGGATGCCTAGGCAGAGTGTTCCAGTCGTCAAAAGGCCTCGCGAAAGCAGCGCCTGGCAGATTCTCTTTGCAAGTGGATCGTCCTCAGTGACTGAAACAGAACTGCACTGTTACTGCACAATGTGCTTGTGATTCAGTCTGGGACACAGGATGGCACTCTCACAGAGGCGAAAGCTAACTTTTGCATCCAGCCTGAAGACCAGTATATTTTTCACACTTCCACTGTTGTATGTGCAACAGCCATGGTCCTCGAAGCCTACCTAAGGTACTGAAATACTTACCCATTTCATCCTATGCAGAGGTCCCTGTGCCCAAAGGGTCTCCAGGGAAGAGCCCTGTGGGTCCCGTGTGTTTCCTTGAGGTAGTCAGAAACTACTGAGGATAACCTTATGAGCTCAAGTTTGAAACCGGGCAACCCTGGCAAAACCTTCATTTCATCCGTGGTAGGCGAGACAGGTGCGGTTTGAAAGCTGCCTGAAAATCACTCCTGCTGCCCATCTTTTCTTTGTTGCCTGACGGCATCACGAAAGAACTTGAGTGTAATCGTATGAGGCATGCTGGTCTCGGTTCCTTCCTGGGAGTTCCTCCAGGAGCACACTGGAGCTTGGCGGCAAAGAACTGGCACCCCTGTGCTCAAGTAAAAGTCCAAATTTCTCCCTTAGTAAGCTGAGCTATGCCCTAGGAGCGAAGAAGCATGTGTTAAAGGAAGGCTGCCACACTGTTATGTATTTCACGATTCATTGTGCACTCACCTTCGTTGTAACATCTGTGAAAGGGCAATGAATGCTATCCTAGTCTTCAGCTGCGTTTGAGTCCCAGGAAGCAACTGGGTTCGTTGGCTTACAGGCTGTGACCGTGCAGCGGTAATGGCAAAGATCTGCCCGGATCGCTCGACAGCTCTCGTTTGTACAGCATTCAAACGGCCTCAGGAATGCCGTTCCAAGCAGCCTTACATTCCATGCTGGCGTAGCCAGGGAGGCATTTGGATTCTTCGGAGAAACACCACTGTGCCTCACCAGTGAAACCTGTGGGCTCCCAAATACGTCTCCCTACGGCAGTCGGATGCTAGATGTTTAGTTCCAGCCTGAAAACAACGGACAGCTTTTTCTGTGACAATGCTGGACTTCTGGGATCATCCAGATTCACCAAGGCCTAACTTTTGCCCAGCAGGGGAATGCTCTTCTGCACGTACAGCACTCCCCACGTGAAAACATTGCTTAGCAGAAGGAGGCAGTCTTTCCCTAGTACTACATAGCTAGGCTTAATCTTCAGATAATATGCTGTGTCATCAAGCTTGAAAGTGGGACACCGATGGGAGCCTTTTATTCTCCTGGAATGGAAGTCACTTGCTTGGGCTTCAGGCTGCCTAAACAGCCTTAGTGGCTCATCTTCTCTTCACTGCAGGAATGTGGCTTTGGGCCAAGGCTGCGTTCTCTCAATGGCAATAATGTGCTGGCAATTGCTTTCTAGAAACTCATCCCACGGCACTCCAGAATCAGATCAATACAAATGAAAGGTGACCTAAGTCCTCGGGGTAAGGTCCAGTGTTTCACATCAGTAGAGTTGAGTGTGCAGTGGTAGCAACGAAGCCATACTCTGAAAAGGAGTGCCTTAACTCTGCTATGCCCCTGGGGACACATAGGGCAGTGTATCGTGCACCAATCTCTCATGATGACCACTGTGTGCCAGAAGAGCGGTCGCTGGCTTCTGAGGAAGCCTAGGCGAAGTAGGTCCCCGGGAGCACTCTTCACATTCATAGCAAGGGCAACGTACTCCTTTCTGGGATGCCTAGGCAGAGTGTTCCAGTCGTCAAAAGGCCTCGCGAAAGCAGCGCCTGGCAGATTCTCTTTGCAAGTGGATCGTCCTCAGTGACTGAAACAGAACTGCACTGTTACTGCACAACGTGCTTGTGATTCAGTCTGGGACACAGGATAGCAATCTCACAGAGGCGAAAGCTAACCTTTGCATCCAGCCTGAAGACCAGTACATTTTTCACACTTCACACTGTTAAGTATGTGCAACAGCCATGCTCACCGAGGCCTACCTAAGGTACTGAAATACTTACCCATTTCATCCAATGCAGAGGCCCCTGTGCCCAAAGGGTCTCCAGGGAAGAGCCCTGTGGGTCCCGTGTGTTTCCTTGAGGTAGTCAGAAACTACTGAGGATAACCTTATGAGCTCAAGTTTGAAACCGGGCAACCCTGGCAAAACCTTCATTTCGTCCGTGGTAGGCGAGACAGGTGCGGTTTGAAAGCTGCCAGAAGATCACTCCTGCTGCCCATCTTCTCTTTGCTGCCTGACGACATCACGAAAGAACTTGAGTGTAATCGTTTGAGGCATGCTGGTCTCGGTTCCTTGCTGGGAGCTCCTCCAGGAGCACACTGGAGCTTGCCGGCAAAGAACTGGCACCCCTGTGCTCAAGTAAAAGTCCAGATTTCTCCCATAGTCAGCTTAGCTATGCCCTAGAAGCGAAGAAGCATGTGATAGAGGAAGGCTGCAACACTGTTTGGTATTTCACGACTCATTGTGCACTCACCTTCGTTGTAACATCTGTGAAAGGGCACTGAATGCCGTCCAAATCTTCTGCTGTGTTTGAGTCCCAGGAAGCAACTGGGTTCGTTGGCTTTAAGGCTGTGAACGTGCAGCGGTAATGGCAAAGCCCTGCCTGGATTGCTCCACAGCTCTCGTTCATACAGCATTCAAACGGCCTCAGGAACGCCGTTCCAAGCAGCCTTACATTCCATGCTGGCGTAGCCAGGGAGGCATTTGGATTCTTCGGAGAAACACCTCTGTGCCTCACAAGTGAAACCTGTGGGCTCCCAAATACGTCTCCCTAAGGCAGTCGGAAGCTACATGTTTAGTTCCAGCCTGAAAACAACGGACAGCTTTTTCTGTGACAATGCTGGACTTCTGGGACCATCCAGATTCACCAAGGCCTAACTTTTGCCCGGCGGGGGAATGCTCTTCTGCACGTACAGCACTCCCCACGTGAAAACCTTTCTTAGCAGAAGGAGGCAGTCTTTCCCTGGTAGTTGAGAGGTAGGCAGAAGCTTCAGATAAACATGCTCTGTCATCAAGCTTGAAGTGGAACACCGATGGGAACGTTCGCATTCTCCTGGAATGGAAGCCACTTGCTTTGGGCTTCAAGGCTGGCTGAACAGCCTTAGCGGCTCATCTTCTCTTCACTGCAGGAATGTGGCTTTGGGCCAAGGCTGCGTTCTCTCAATGGCAATAATGTGCTGGCAATTGCTTTCTAGAAACTCATCCCACGGCACTGCAGATTCAGCTCCATACAAATGAAAGGTGACCTAAGTCTACCAGGTAAAGTCCAGTGTTTCACATCAGCAGAGTTGAGTGTGCAGTGGTAGCCACGAAGCCATACTCTGAAAAGGAGTGCCTTAACTCTGCTATGCCCCTGGGAACACATAGGGCAGTGTATCGTGCACCAATCTCTCATGATGACCACTGTGTGCTACAAGAGCGGTCGCTGGCTTCTGAGGAAGCCTAGGCGAAGTAGGTCCCCGGGAGCAGTCTTCACATTCATAGCAAGGGCAACGTACTCCTTTCTGGGATGCCTAGGCAGAGTGTTCCAGTCGTCAAAAGGCCTCGCGAAAGCAGCGCCTGGCAGATTCTCTTTGCAAGTGGATCGTCCTCAGTGACTGAAACAGAACTGCACTGTTACTGCACAACGTGCTTGTGATTCAGTCTGGGACACAGGATGGCACTCTCACAGAGGCGAAAGCTAACTTTTGCATCCAGCCTGAAGACCAGTATATTTTTCACACTTCCACTGTTGTATGTGCAACAGCCATGGTCCTCGAAGCCTACCTAAGGTACTGAAATACTTACCCATTTCATCCTATGCAGAGGTCCCTGTGCCCAAAGGGTCTCCAGGGAAGAGCCCTGTGGGTCCCGTGTGTTTCCTTGAGGTAGTCAGAAACTACTGAGGATAACCTTATGAGCTCAAGTTTGAAACCGGGCAACCCTGGCAAAACCTTCATTTCGTCCGTGGTAGGCGAGACAGGTGCGGTTTGAAAGCTGCCTGAAAATCACTCCTGCTGCCCATCTTTTCTTTGTTGCCTGACGGCATCACGAAAGAACTTGAGTGTAATCGTATGAGGCATGCTGGTCTCGGTTCCTTGCTGGGAGTTCCTCCAGGAGCACACTGGAGCTTGGCGGCAAAGAACTGGCACCCCTGTGCTCAAGTAAAAGTCCAGATTTCTCCCATAGTCAGCTTAGCTATGCCCTAGAAGCGAAGAAGCATGTGATAGAGGAAGGCTGCAACACTGTTTGGTATTTCACGACTCATTGTGCACTCACCTTCGTTGTAACATCTGTGAAAGGGCACTGAATGCCGTCCAAATCTTCTGCTGTGTTTGAGTCCCAGGAAGCAACTGGGTTCGTTGGCTTTAAGGCTGTGAACGTGCAGCGGTAATGGCAAAGCCCTGCCCGGATTGCTCCACAGCTCTCGTTCGTACAGCATTCAAACGGCCTCAGGAACGCCGTTCCAAGCAGCCTTACATTCCATGCTGGCGTAGCCAGGGAGGCATTTGGATTCTTCGGAGAAACACCTCTGTGCCTCACAAGTGAAACCTGTGGGCTCCCAAATACGTCTCCCTAAGGCAGTCGGAAGCTACATGTTTAGTTCCAGCCTGAAAACAACGGACAGCTTTTTCTGTGACAATGCTGGACTTCTGGGACCATCCAGATTCACCAAGGCCTAACTTTTGCCCGGCGGGGGAATGCTCTTCTGCACGTACAGCACTCCCCACGTGAAAACCTTTCTTAGCAGAAGGAGGCAGTCTTTCCCTGGTAGTTGAGAGGTAGGCAGAAGCTTCAGATAAACATGCTCTGTCATCAAGCTTGAAGTGGAACACCGATGGGAACGTTCGCATTCTCCTGGAATGGAAGCCACTTGCTTTGGGCTTCAAGGCTGGCTGAACAGCCTTAGCGGCTCATCTTCTCTTCACTGCAGGAATGTGGCTTTGGGCCAAGGCTGCGTTCTCTCAATGGCAATAATGTGCTGGCAATTGCTTTCTAGAAACTCATCCCACGGCACTGCAGATTCAGCTCCATACAAATGAAAGGTGACCTAAGTCTACCAGGTAAAGTCCAGTGTTTCACATCAGCAGAGTTGAGTGTGCAGTGGTAGCCACGAAGCCATACTCTGAAAAGGAGTGCCTTAACTCTGCTATGCCCCTGGGAACACATAGGGCAGTGTATCGTGCACCAATCTCTCATGATGACCACTGTGTGCTACAAGAGCGGTCGCTGGCTTCTGAGGAAGCCTAGGCGAAGTAGGTCCCCGGGAGCAGTCTTCACATTCATAGCAAGGGCAACGTACTCCTTTCTGGGATGCCTAGGCAGAGTGTTCCAGTCGTCAAAAGGCCTCGCGAAAGCAGCGCCTGGCAGATTCTCTTTGCAAGTGGATCGTCCTCAGTGACTGAAACAGAACTGCACTGTTACTGCACAATGTGCTTGTGATTCAGTCTGGGACACAGGATGGCACTCTCACAGAGGCGAAAGCTAACTTTTGCATCCAGCCTGAAGACCAGTATATTTTTCACACTTCCACTGTTGTATGTGCAACAGCCATGGTCCTCGAAGCCTACCTAAGGTACTGAAATACTTACCCATTTCATCCTATGCAGAGGCCCCTGTGCCCAAAGGGTCTCCAGGGAAGAGCCCTGTGGGTCCCGTGCGTTTCCTTGAGGTAGTCAGAAACTACTGAGGATAACCTTATGAGCTCAAGTTTGAAACCGGGCAACCCTGGCAAAACCTTCATTTCGTCCGTGGTAGGCGAGACAGGTGCGGTTTGAAAGCTGCCAGAAGATCACTCCTGCTGCCCATCTTCTCTTTGCTGCCTGACGACATCACGAAAGAACTTGAGTGTAATCGTTTGAGGCATGCTGGTCTCGGTTCCTTGCTGGGAGCTCCTCCAGGAGCACACTGGAGCTTGCCGGCAAAGAACTGGCACCCCTGTGCTCAAGTAAAAGTCCAGATTTCTCCCATAGTCAGCTTAGCTATGCCCTAGAAGCGAAGAAGCATGTAATAGAGGAAGGCTGCAACACTGTTTGGTATTTCACGACTCATTGTGCACTCACCTTCGTTGTAACATCTGTGAAAGGGCACTGAATGCCGTCCAAATCTTCTGCTGTGTTTGAGTCCCAGGAAGCAACTGGGTTCGTTGGCTTTAAGGCTGTGAACGTGCAGCGGTAATGGCAAAGCCCTGCCCGGATTGCTCCACAGCTCTCGTTCGTACAGCATTCAAACGGCCTCAGGAACGCCGTTCCAAGCAGCCTTACATTCCATGCTGGCGTAGCCAGGGAGGCATTTGGATTCTTCGGAGAAACACCTCTGTGCCTCACAAGTGAAACCTGTGGGCTCTCAAATACGTCTCCCTAAGGCAGTCGGAAGCTACATGTTTAGTTCCAGCCTGAAAACAACGGACAGCTTTTTCTGTGACAATGCTGGACTTCTGAGACCATCCAGATTCACCAAGGCCTAACTTTTGCCCGGTGGGGGAATGCTCTTCTGCACGTACATCACTCCCCACATGAAAACATTTCTTAGCAGAAGGAGGCAGTATTTCCCTGGTAGTTGAGAGGTAGGCAGAAGCTTCAGATAAACATGCTGTGTCATCAAGCTTGAAGTGGAACACCGATGGGAACGTTCGCATTCTCCTGGAATGGAAGCCACTTGCTTTGGGCTTCAAGGCTGCCTGAACAGCCTTAGCGGCTCATCTTCTCTTCACTGCAGGAATGTGGCTTTGGACCAAGGCTGCGTTCTCTCAACGGCAATAATGTGCTGGCAATTGCTTTCTAGAAACTCATCCCACGGCACTGCAGATTCAGCTCCATACAAATGAAAGGTGACCTAAGTCTACCAGGTAAAGTCCAGTGTTTCACATCAGCAGAGTTGAGTGTGCAGGGGTAGCCACGAAGCCATACTCTGAAAAGGAGTGCCTTAACTCTGCTATGCCCCTGGGAACACATAGGGCAGTGTATCGTGCACCAATCTCTCATGATGACCACTGTGTGCTACAAGAGCGGTCGCTGGCTTCTGAGGAAGCCTAGGCGAAGTAGGTCCCCGGGAGCAGTCTTCACATTCATAGCAAGGGCAACGTACTCCTTTCTGGGATGCCTAGGCAGAGTGTTCCAGTCGTCAAAAGGCCTCGCGAAAGCAGCGCCTGGCAGATTCTCTTTGCAAGTGGATCGTCCTCAGTGACTGAAACAGAACTGCACTGTTACTGCACAACGTGCTTGTGATTCAGTCTGGGACACAGGATGGCACTCTCACAGAGGCGAAAGCTAACTTTTGCATCCAGCCTGAAGACCAGTATATTTTTCACACTTCCACTGTTGTATGTGCAACAGCCATGGTCCTCGAAGCCTACCTAAGGTACTGAAATACTTACCCATTTCATCCTATGCAGAGGTCCCTGTGCCCAAAGGGTCTCCAGGGAAGAGCCCTGTGGGTCCCGTGTGTTTCCTTGAGGTAGTCAGAAACTACTGAGGATAACCTTATGAGCTCAAGTTTGAAACCGGGCAACCCTGGCAAAACCTTCATTTCGTCCGTGGTAGGCGAGACAGGTGCGGTTTGAAAGCTGCCTGAAAATCACTCCTGCTGCCCATCTTTTCTTTGTTGCCTGACGGCATCACGAAAGAACTTGAGTGTAATCGTATGAGGCATGCTGGTCTCGGTTCCTTGCTGGGAGTTCCTCCAGGAGCACACTGGAGCTTGGCGGCAAAGAACTGGCACCCCTGTGCTCAAGTAAAAGTCCAGATTTCTCCCATAGTCAGCTTAGCTATGCCCTAGAAGCGAAGAAGCATGTGATAGAGGAAGGCTGCAACACTGTTTGGTATTTCACGACTCATTGTGCACTCACCTTCGTTGTAACATCTGTGAAAGGGCACTGAATGCCGTCCAAATCTTCTGCTGTGTTTGAGTCCCAGGAAGCAACTGGGTTCGTTGGCTTTAAGGCTGTGAACGTGCAGCGGTAATGGCAAAGCCCTGCCCGGATTGCTCCACAGCTCTCGTTCGTACAGCATTCAAACGGCCTCAGGAACGCCGTTCCAAGCAGCCTTACATTCCATGCTGGCGTAGCCAGGGAGGCATTTGGATTCTTCGGAGAAACACCTCTGTGCCTCACAAGTGAAACCTGTGGGCTCCCAAATACGTCTCCCTAAGGCAGTCGGAAGCTACATGTTTAGTTCCAGCCTGAAAACAACGGACAGCTTTTTCTGTGACAATGCTGGACTTCTGGGACCATCCAGATTCACCAAGGCCTAACTTTTGCCCGGCGGGGGAATGCTCTTCTGCACGTACAGCACTCCCCACGTGAAAACCTTTCTTAGCAGAAGGAGGCAGTCTTTCCCTGGTAGTTGAGAGGTAGGCAGAAGCTTCAGATAAACATGCTGTGTCATCAAGCTTGAAGTGGAACACCGATGGGAACGTTCGCATTCTCCTGGAATGGAAGCCACTTGCTTTGGGCTTCAAGGCTGGCTGAACAGCCTTAGCGGCTCATCTTCTCTTCACTGCAGGAATGTGGCTTTGGGCCAAGGCTGCGTTCTCTCAATGGCAATAATGTGCTGGCAATTGCTTTCTAGAAACTCATCCCACGGCACTGCAGATTCAGCTCCATACAAATGAAAGGTGACCTAAGTCTACCAGGTAAAGTCCAGTGTTTCACATCAGCAGAGTTGAGTGTGCAGTGGTAGCCACGAAGCCATACTCTGAAAAGGAGTGCCTTAACTCTGCTATGCCCCTGGGAACACATAGGGCAGTGTATCGTGCACCAATCTCTCATGATGACCACTGTGTGCTACAAGAGCGGTCGCTGGCTTCTGAGGAAGCCTAGGCGAAGTAGGTCCCCGGGAGCAGTCTTCACATTCATAGCAAGGGCAACGTACTCCTTTCTGGGATGCCTAGGCAGAGTGTTCCAGTCGTCAAAAGGCCTCGCGAAAGCAGCGCCTGGCAGATTCTCTTTGCAAGTGGATCGTCCTCAGTGACTGAAACAGAACTGCACTGTTACTGCACAATGTGCTTGTGATTCAGTCTGGGACACAGGATGGCACTCTCACAGAGGCGAAAGCTAACTTTTGCATCCAGCCTGAAGACCAGTATATTTTTCACACTTCCACTGTTGTATGTGCAACAGCCATGGTCCTCGAAGCCTACCTAAGGTACTGAAATACTTACCCATTTCATCCTATGCAGAGGCCCCTGTGCCCAAAGGGTCTCCAGGGAAGAGCCCTGTGGGTCCCGTGCGTTTCCTTGAGGTAGTCAGAAACTACTGAGGATAACCTTATGAGCTCAAGTTTGAAACCGGGCAACCCTGGCAAAACCTTCATTTCGTCCGTGGTAGGCGAGACAGGTGCGGTTTGAAAGCTGCCAGAAGATCACTCCTGCTGCCCATCTTCTCTTTGCTGCCTGACGACATCACGAAAGAACTTGAGTGTAATCGTTTGAGGCATGCTGGTCTCGGTTCCTTGCTGGGAGCTCCTCCAGGAGCACACTGGAGCTTGCCGGCAAAGAACTGGCACCCCTGTGCTCAAGTAAAAGTCCAGATTTCTCCCATAGTCAGCTTAGCTATGCCCTAGAAGCGAAGAAGCATGTAATAGAGGAAGGCTGCAACACTGTTTGGTATTTCACGACTCATTGTGCACTCACCTTCGTTGTAACATCTGTGAAAGGGCACTGAATGCCGTCCAAATCTTCTGCTGTGTTTGAGTCCCAGGAAGCAACTGGGTTCGTTGGCTTTAAGGCTGTGAACGTGCAGCGGTAATGGCAAAGCCCTGCCCGGATTGCTCCACAGCTCTCGTTCGTACAGCATTCAAACGGCCTCAGGAACGCCGTTCCAAGCAGCCTTACATTCCATGCTGGCGTAGCCAGGGAGGCATTTGGATTCTTCGGAGAAACACCTCTGTGCCTCACAAGTGAAACCTGTGGGCTCTCAAATACGTCTCCCTAAGGCAGTCGGAAGCTACATGTTTAGTTCCAGCCTGAAAACAACGGACAGCTTTTTCTGTGACAATGCTGGACTTCTGAGACCATCCAGATTCACCAAGGCCTAACTTTTGCCCGGTGGGGGAATGCTCTTCTGCACGTACATCACTCCCCACATGAAAACATTTCTTAGCAGAAGGAGGCAGTATTTCCCTGGTAGTTGAGAGGTAGGCAGAAGCTTCAGATAAACATGCTGTGTCATCAAGCTTGAAGTGGAACACCGATGGGAACGTTCGCATTCTCCTGGAATGGAAGCCACTTGCTTTGGGCTTCAAGGCTGCCTGAACAGCCTTAGCGGCTCATCTTCTCTTCACTGCAGGAATGTGGCTTTGGACCAAGGCTGCGTTCTCTCAACGGCAATAATGTGCTGGCAATTGCTTTCTAGAAACTCATCCCACGGCACTGCCGATTCAGCTCCATACAAATGAAAGGTGACCTAAGTCTACCAGGTAAAGTCCAGTGTTTCACATCAGCAGAGTTGAGTGTGCAGGGGTAGCCACGAAGCCATACTCTGAAAAGGAGTGCCTTAACTCTGCTATGCCCCTGGGAACACATAGGGCAGTGTATCGTGCACCAATCTCTCATGATGACCACTGTGTGCTACAAGAGCGGTCGCTGGCTTCTGAGGAAGCCTAGGCGAAGTAGGTCCCCGGGAGCACTCTTCACATTCATAGCAAGGGCAACGTACTCCTTTCTGGGATGCCTAGGCAGAGTGTTCCAGTCGTCAAAAGGCCTCGCGAAAGCAGCGCCTGGCAGATTCTCTTTGCAAGTGGATCGTCCTCAGTGACTGAAACAGAACTGCACTGTTACTGCACAACGTGCTTGTGATTCAGTCTGGGACACAGGATGGCACTCTCACAGAGGCGAAAGCTAACTTTTGCATCCAGCCTGAAGACCAGTATATTTTTCACACTTCCACTGTTGTATGTGCAACAGCCATGGTCCTCGAAGCCTACCCAAGGTACTGAAATACTTACCCATTTCATCCTATGCAGAGGTCCCTGTGCCCAAAGGGTCTCCAGGGAAGAGCCCTGTGGGTCCCGTGTGTTTCCTTGAGGTAGTCAGAAACTACTGAGGATAACCTTATGAGCTCAAGTTTGAAACCGGGCAACCCTGGCAAAACCTTCATTTCGTCCGTGGTAGGCGAGACAGGTGCGGTTTGAAAGCTGCCTGAAAATCACTCCTGCTGCCCATCTTTTCTTTGTTGCCTGACGGCATCACGAAAGAACTTGAGTGTAATCGTATGAGGCATGCTGGTCTCGGTTCCTTGCTGGGAGTTCCTCCAGGAGCACACTGGAGCTTGGCGGCAAAGAACTGGCACCCCTGGGCTCAAGTAAAAGTCCAAATTTCTCCCTTAGTAAGCTTAGCTATGCCCTAGGAGCGAAGAAGCATGTGTTAAAGGAAGGCTGCCACACTGTTACGTATTTCACGATTCATTGTGCACTCACCTTCGTTGTAACATCTGTGAAAGGGCACTGAATGCTATCCTAGTCTTCAGCTGCGTTTGAGTCCCAGGAAGCAACTGGGTTCGTTGGCTTACAGGCTGTGATCGTGCAGCGGTAATGGCAAAGATCTGCCCGGATCGCTCGACAGCTCTCGTTTGTACAGCATTCAAACGGCCTCAGGAACGCCGTTCCAAGCAGCCTTACATTCCATGCTGGCGTAGCCAGGGAGGCATTTGGATTCTTCGGAGAAACACCACTGTGCCTCACCAGTGAAACCTGTGGGCTCCCAAATACGTCTCCCTACGGCAGTCGGATGCTAGATGTTTAGTTCCAGCCTGAAAACAACGGACAGCTTTTTCTGTGACAATGCTGGACTTCTGGGATCATCCAGATTCACCAAGGCCTAACTTTTGCCCAGCAGGGGAATGCTCTTCTGCACGTACAGCACTCCCCACGTGAAAACATTGCTTAGCAGAAGGAGGCAGTCTTTCCCTAGTACTACATAGCTAGGCTTAATCTTCAGATAATATGCTGTGTCATCAAGCTTGAAAGTGGGACACCGATGGGAGCCTTTTATTCTCCTGGAATGGAAGTCACTTGCTTGGGCTTCAGGCTGCCTAAACAGCCTTAGTGGCTCATCTTCTCTTCACTGCAGGAATGTGGCTTTGGGCCAAGGCTGCGATCTCTCAATGGCAATAATGTGCTGGCAATTGCTTTCTAGAAACTCATCCCACGGCACTCCAGAATCAGATCAATACAAATGAAAGGTGACCTAAGTCCTCGGGGTAAGGTCCAGTGTTTCACATCAGTAGAGTTGAGTGTGCAGTGGTAGCAACGAAGCCATACTCTGAAAAGGAGTGCCTTAACTCTGCTATGCCCCTGGGGACACATAGGGCAGTGTATCATGCACCAATCTCTCATGATGACCACTGTGTGCCAGAAGAGCGGTCGCTGGCATCTGAGGAAGCCTAGGCGAAGTAGGTCCCCGGGAGCACTCTTCACATTCATAGCAAGGGCAACGTACTCCTTTCTGGGATGCCTAGGCAGAGTGTTCCAGTCGTCAAAAGGCCTCGCGAAAGCAGCGCCTGGCAGATTCTCTTTGCAAGTGGATCGTCCTCAGTGACTGAAACAGAACTGCACTGTTACTGCACAAAGTGCTTGTGATTCAGTCTGGGACACAGGATAGCAATCTCACAGAGGCGAAAGCTAACCTTTGCATCCAGCCTGAAGACCAGTACATTTTTCACACTTCACACTGTTAAGTATGTGCAACAGCCATGCTCACCGAGGCCTACCTAAGGTACTGAAATACATACCCATTTCATCCAATGCAGAGGCCCCTGTGCCCAAAGGGTCTCCAGGGAAGAGCCCTGTGGGTCCCGTGCGTTTCCTTGAGGTAGTCAGAAACTACTGAGGATAACCTTATGAGCTCAAGTTTGAAACCGGGCAACCCTGGCAAAACCTTCATTTCGTCCGTGGTAGGCGAGACAGGTGCGGTTTGAAAGCTGCCAGAAGATCACTCCTGCTGCCCATCTTCTCTTTGCTGCCTGACGACATCACGAAAGAACTTGAGTGTAATCGTTTGAGGCATGCTGGTCTCGGTTCCTTGCTGGGAGCTCCTCCAGGAGCACACTGGAGCTTGGCGGCAAAGAACTGGCACCCCTGTGCTCAAGTAAAAGTCCAGATTTCTCCCATAGTCAGCTTAGCTATGCCCTAGAAGCGAAGAAGCATGTGATAGAGGAAGGCTGCAACACTGTTTGGTATTTCACGACTCATTGTGCACTCACCTTCGTTGTAACATCTGTGAAAGGGCACTGAATGCCGTCCAAATCTTCTGCTGTGTTTGAGTCCCAGGAAGCAACTGGGTTCGTTGGCTTTAAGGCTGTGAACGTGCAGCGGTAATGGCAAAGCCCTGCCCGGATTGCTCCACAGCTCTCGTTCGTACAGCATTCAAACGGCCTCAGGAACGCCGTTCCAAGCAGCCTTACATTCCATGCTGGCGTAGCCAGGGATGCATTTGGATTCTTCGGAGAAACACCTCTGTGCCTCACAAGTGAAACCTGTGGGCTCCCAAATACGTCTCCCTAAGGCAGTCGGAAGCTACATGTTTAGTTCCAGCCTGAAAACAACGGACAGCTTTTTCTGTGACAATGCTGGACTTCTGAGACCATCCAGATTCACCAAGGCCTAACTTTTGCCCGGCGGGGGAATGCTCTTCTGCACGTACATCACTCCCCACGTGAAAACCTTTCTTAGCAGAAGGAGGCAGTATTTCCCTGGTAGTTGAGAGGTAGGCAGAAGCTTCAGATAAACATGCTGTGTCATCAAGCTTCAAGTGGAACACCGATGGGAACGTTTGCATTCTCCTGGAATGGAAGCCACTTGCTTTGGGCTTCAAGGCTGCCTGAACAGCCTTAGCGGCTCATCTTCCCTTCACTGCAGGAATGTGGCTTTGGACCAAGTCTGCGTTCTCTCAATGGCAATAATGTGCTGGCAATTGCTTTCTAGAAACTCATCCCACGGCACTGCAGATTCAGCTCCATACAAATGAAAGGTGACCTAAGTCTACCAGGTAAAGTCCAGTGTTTCACATCAGCAGAGTTGAGTGTGCAGGGGTAGCCACGAAGCCATACTCTGAAAAGGAGTGCCTTAACTCTGTTATGCCCCTGGGAACACGTAGGGCAGTGTATCGTGCACCAATCTCTCATGATGACCACTGTGTGCTACAAGAGCGGTCGCTGGCTTCTGAGGAAGCCTAGGCGAAGTAGGTCCCCGGGAGCACTCTTCACATTCATAGCAAGGGCAACGTACTCCTTTCTGGGATGCCTAGGCAGAGTGTTCCAGTCGTCAAAAGGCCTCGCGAAAGCAGCGCCTGGCAGATTCTCTTTGCAAGTGGATCGTCCTCAGTGACTGAAACAGAACTGCACTGTTACTGCACAACGTGCTTGTGATTCAGTCTGGGACACAGGATGGCACTCTCACAGAGGCGAAAGCTAACTTTTGCATCCAGCCTGAAGACCAGTATATTTTTCACACTTCCACTGTTGTATGTGCAACAGCCATGGTCCTCGAAGCCTACCCAAGGTACTGAAATACTTACCCATTTCATCCTATGCAGAGGTCCCTGTGCCCAAAGGGTCTCCAGGGAAGAGCCCTGTGGGTCCCGTGTGTTTCCTTGAGGTAGTCAGAAACTACTGAGGATAACCTTATGAGCTCAAGTTTGAAACCGGGCAACCCTGGCAAAACCTTCATTTCGTCCGTGGTAGGCGAGACAGGTGCGGTTTGAAAGCTGCCTGAAAATCACTCCTGCTGCCCATCTTTTCTTTGTTGCCTGACGGCATCACGAAAGAACTTGAGTGTAATCGTATGAGGCATGCTGGTCTCGGTTCCTTCCTGGGAGTTCCTCCAGGAGCACACTGGAGCTTGCCGGCAAAGAACTGGCACCCCTGGGCTCAAGTAAAAGTCCAAATTTCTCCCTTAGTAAGCTTAGCTATGCCCTAGGAGCGAAGAAGCATGTGTTAAAGGAAGGCTGCCACACTGTTACGTATTTCACGATTCATTGTGCACTCACCTTCGTTGTAACATCTGTGAAAGGGCACTGAATGCTATCCTAGTCTTCAGCTGCGTTTGAGTCCCAGGAAGCAACTGGGTTCATTGGCTTACAGGCTGTGATCGTGCAGCGGTAATGGCAAAGATCTGCCCGGATCGCTCGACAGCTCTCGTTTGTACAGCATTCAAACGGCCTCAGGAACGCCGTTCCAAGCAGCCTTACATTCCATGCTGGCGTAGCCAGGGAGGCATTTGGATTCTTCGGAGAAACACCACTGTGCCTCACCAGTGAAACCTGTGGGCTCCCAAATACGTCTCCCTACGGCAGTCGGATGCTAGATGTTTAGTTCCAGCCTGAAAACAACGGACAGCTTTTTCTGTGACAATGCTGGACTTCTGGGATCATCCAGATTCACCAAGGCCTAACTTTTGCCCAGCAGGGGAATGCTCTTCTGCACGTACAGCACTCCCCACGTGAAAACATTGCTTAGCAGAAGGAGGCAGTCTTTCCCTAGTACTACATAGCTAGGCTTAATCTTCAGATAATATGCTGTGTCATCAAGCTTGAAAGTGGGACACCGATGGGAGCCTTTTATTCTCCTGGAATGGAAGTCACTTGCTTGGGCTTCAGGCTGCCTAAACAGCCTTAGTGGCTCATCTTCTCTTCACTGCAGGAATGTGGCTTTGGGCCAAGGCTGCGATCTCTCAATGGCAATAATGTGCTGGCAATTGCTTTCTAGAAACTCATCCCACGGCACTCCAGAATCAGATCAATACAAATGAAAGGTGACCTAAGTCCTCGGGGTAAGGTCCAGTGTTTCACATCAGTAGAGTTGAGTGTGCAGTGGTAGCAACGAAGCCATACTCTGAAAAGGAGTGCCTTAACTCTGCTATGCCCCTGGGGACACATAGGGCAGTGTATCGTGCACCAATCTCTCATGATGACCACTGTGTGCCAGAAGAGCGGTCGCTGGCTTCTGAGGAAGCCTAGGCGAAGTAGGTCCCCGGGAGCACTCTTCACATTCATAGCAAGGGCAACGTACTCCTTTCTGGGATGCCTAGGCAGAGTGTTCCAGTCGTCAAAAGGCCTCGCGAAAGCAGCGCCTGGCAGATTCTCTTTGCAAGTGGATCGTCCTCAGTGACTGAAACAGAACTGCACTGTTACTGCACAACGTGCTTGTGATTCAGTCTGGGACACAGGATAGCAATCTCACAGAGGCGAAAGCTAACCTTTGCATCCAGCCTGAAGACCAGTACATTTTTCACACTTCACACTGTTAAGTATGTGCAACAGCCATGCTCACCGAGGCCTACCTAAGGTACTGAAATACTTACCCATTTCATCCAATGCAGAGGCCCCTGTGCCCAAAGGGTCTCCAGGGAAGAGCCCTGTGGGTCCCGTGTGTTTCCTTGAGGTAGTCAGAAACTACTGAGGATAACCTTATGAGCTCAAGTTTGAAACCGGGCAACCCTGGCAAAACCTTCATTTCGTCCGTGGTAGGCGAGACAGGTGCGGTTTGAAAGCTGCCAGAAGATCACTCCTGCTACCCATCTTCTCTTTGCTGCCTGACGACATCACGAAAGAACTTGAGTGTAATCGTTTGAGGCATGCTGGTCTCGGTTCCTTGCTGGGAGCTCCTCCAGGAGCACACTGGAGCTTGGCGGCAAAGAACTGGCACCCCTGTGCTCAAGTAAAAGTCCAGATTTCTCCCATAGTCAGCTTAGCTATGCCCTAGAAGCGAAGAAGCATGTGATAGAGGAAGGCTGCAACACTGTTTGGTATTTCACGACTCATTGTGCACTCACCTTCGTTGTAACATCTGTGAAAGGGCACTGAATGCCGTCCAAATCTTCTGCTGTGTTTGAGTCCCAGGAAGCAACTGGGTTCGTTGGCTTTAAGGCTGTGAACGTGCAGCGGTAATGGCAAAGCCCTGCCCGGATTGCTCCACAACTCTCGTTCGTACAGCATTCAAACGTCCTCAGGAACGCCGTTCCAAGCAGCCTTACATTCCATGCTGGCGTAGCCAGGGAGGCATTTGGATTCTTCGGAGAAACACCTCTGTGCCTCACAAGTGAAACCTGTGGGCTCCCAAATACGTCTCCCTAAGGCAGTCGGAAGCTACATGTTTAGTTCCAGCCTGAAAACAACGGACAGCTTTTTCTGTGACAATGCTGGACTTCTGGGACCATCCAGATTCACCAAGGCCTAACTTTTGCCCGGTGGGGGAATGCTCTTCTGCACGTACATCACTCCCCACGTGAAAACATTTCTTAGCAGAAGGAGGCAGTATTTCCCTGGTAGTTGAGAGGTAGGCAGAAGCTTCAGATAAACATGCTGTGTCATCAAGCTTGAAGTGGAACACCGATGGGAACGTTCGCATTCTCCTGGAATGGAAGCCACTTGCTTTGGGCTTCAAGGCTGCCTGAACAGCCTTAGCGGCTCATCTTCTCTTCACTGCAGGAATGTGGCTTTGGACCAAGGCTGCGTTCTCTCAACGGCAATAATGTGCTGGCAATTGCTTTCTAGAAACTCATCCCACGGCACTGCAGATTCAGCTCCATACAAATGAAAGGTGACCTAAGTCTACCAGGTAAAGTCCAGTGTTTCACATCAGCAGAGTTGAGTGTGCAGTGGTAGCCACGAAGCCATACTCTGAAAAGGAGTGCCTTAACTCTGCTATTCCCCTGGGAACACATAGGGCAGTGTATCGTGCACCAATCTCTCATGATGACCACTGTGTGCTACAAGAGCGGTCGCTGGCTTCTGAGGAAGCCTAGGCAAAGTAGGTCCCCGGGAGCACTCTTCACATTCATAGCAAGGGCAACGTACTCCTTTCTGGGATGCCTAGGCAGAGTGTTCCAGTCGTCAAAAGGCCTCGCGAAAGCAGCGCCTGGCAGATTCTCTTTGCAAGTGGATCGTCCTCAGTGACTGAAACAGAACTGCACTGTTACTGCACAATGTGCTTGTGATTCAGTCTGGGACACAGGATGGCACTCTCACAGAGGCGAAAGCTAACTTTTGCATCCAGCCTGAAGACCAGTATATTTTTCACACTTCCACTGTTGTATGTGCAACAGCCATGGTCCTCGAAGCCTACCTAAGGTACTGAAATACTTACCCATTTCATCCTATGCAGAGGTCCCTGTGCCCAAAGGGTCTCCAGGGAAGAGCCCTGTGGGTCCCGTGTGTTTCCTTGAGGTAGTCAGAAACTACTGAGGATAACCTTATGAGCTCAAGTTTGAAACCGGGCAACCCTGGCAAAACCTTCATTTCGTCCGTGGTAGGCGAGACAGGTGCGGTTTGAAAGCTGCCTGAAAATCACTCCTGCTGCCCATCTTTTCTTTGTTGCCTGACGGCATCACGAAAGAACTTGAGTGTAATCGTATGAGGCATGCTGGTCTCGGTTCCTTCCTGGGAGTTCCTCCAGGAGCACACTGGAGCTTGGCGGCAAAGAACTGGCACCCCTGTGCTCAAGTAAAAGTCCAAATTTCTCCCTTAGTAAGCTTAGCTATGCCCTAGGAGCGAAGAAGCATGTGTTAAAGGAAGGCTGCCACACTGTTACGTATTTCACGATTCATTGTGCACTCACCTTCGTTGTAACATCTGTGAAAGGGCACTGAATGCTATCCTAGTCTTCAGCTGCGTTTGAGTCCCAGGAAGCAACTGGGTTCGTTGGCTTACAGGCTGTGATCGTGCAGCGGTAATGGCAAAGATCTGCCCGGATTGCTCGACAGCTCTCGTTTGTACAGCATTCAAACGGCCTCAGGAACGCCGTTCCAAGCAGCCTTACATTCCATGCTGGCGTAGCCAGGGAGGCATTTGGATTCTTCGGAGAAACACCACTGTGCCTCACCAGTGAAACCTGTGGGCTCCCAAATACGTCTCCCTACGGCAGTCGGATGCTAGATGTTTAGTTCCAGCCTGAAAACAACGGACAGCTTTTTCTGTGACAATGCTGGACTTCTGGGATCATCCAGATTCACCAAGGCCTAACTTTTGCCCAGCAGGGGAATGCTCTTCTGCACGTACAGCACTCCCCACGTGAAAACATTGCTTAGCAGAAGGAGGCAGTCTTTCCCTAGTACTACATAGCTAGGCTTAATCTTCAGATAATATGCTGTGTCATCAAGCTTGAAAGTGGGACACCGATGGGAGCCTTTTATTCTCCTGGAATGGAAGTCACTTGCTTGGGCTTCAGGCTGCCTAAACAGCCTTAGTGGCTCATCTTCTCTTCACTGCAGGAATGTGGCTTTGGGCCAAGGCTGCGATCTCTCAATGGCAATAATGTGCTGGCAATTGCTTTCTAGAAACTCATCCCACGGCACTCCAGAATCAGATCAATACAAATGAAAGGTGACCTAAGTCCTCGGGGTAAGGTCCAGTGTTTCACATCAGTAGAGTTGAGTGTGCAGTGGTAGCAACGAAGCCATACTCTGAAAAGGAGTGCCTTAACTCTGCTATGCCCCTGGGAACACATAGGGCAGTGTATCATGCACCAATCTCTCATGATGACCACTGTGTGCCAGAAGAGCGGTCGCTGGCATCTGAGGAAGCCTAGGCGAAGTAGGTCCCCGGGAGCACTCTTCACATTCATAGCAAGGGCAACGTACTCCTTTCTGGGATGCCTAGGCAGAGTGTTCCAGTCGTCAAAAGGCCTCGCGAAAGCAGCGCCTGGCAGATTCTCTTTGCAAGTGGATCGTCCTCAGTGACTGAAACAGAACTGCACTGTTACTGCACAACGTGCTTGTGATTCAGTCTGGGACACAGGATAGCAATCTCACAGAGGCGAAAGCTAACCTTTGCATCCAGCCTGAAGACCAGTACATTTTTCACACTTCACACTGTTAAGTATGTGCAACAGCCATGCTCACCGAGGCCTACCTAAGGTACTGAAATACATACCCATTTCATCCAATGCAGAGGCCCCTGTGCCCAAAGGGTCTCCAGGGAAGAGCCCTGTGGGTCCCGTGCGTTTCCTTGAGGTAGTCAGAAACTACTGAGGATAACCTTATGAGCTCAAGTTTGAAACCGGGCAACCCTGGCAAAACCTTCATTTCGTCCGTGGTAGGCGAGACAGGTGCGGTTTGAAAGCTGCCAGAAGATCACTCCTGCTGCCCATCTTCTCTTTGCTGCCTGACGACATCACGAAAGAACTTGAGTGTAATCGTTTGAGGCATGCTGGTCTCGGTTCCTTGCTGGGAGCTCCTCCAGGAGCACACTGGAGCTTGCCGGCAAAGAACTGGCACCCCTGTGCTCAAGTAAAAGTCCAGATTTCTCCCATAGTCAGCTTAGCTATGCCCTAGAAGCGAAGAAGCATGTGATAGAGGAAGGCTGCAACACTGTTTGGTATTTCACGACTCATTGTGCACTCACCTTCGTTGTAACATCTGTGAAAGGGCACTGAATGCCGTCCAAATCTTCTGCTGTGTTTGAGTCCCAGGAAGCAACTGGGTTCGTTGGCTTTAAGGCTGTGAACGTGCAGCGGTAATGGCAAAGCCCTGCCCGGATTGCTCCAAAACTCTCGTTCGTACAGCATTCAAACGGCCTCAGGAACGCCGTTCCAAGCAGCCTTACATTCCATGCTGGCGTAGCCAGGGATGCATTTGGATTCTTCGGAGAAACACCTCTGTGCCTCACAAGTGAAACCTGTGGGCTCCCAAATACGTCTCCCTAAGGCAGTCGGAAGCTACATGTTTAGTTCCAGCCTGAAAACAACGGACAGCTTTTTCTGTGACAATGCTGGACTTCTGAGACCATCCAGATTCACCAAGGCCTAACTTTTGCCCGGCGGGGGAATGCTCTTCTGCACGTACATCACTCCCCACGTGAAAACCTTTCTTAGCAGAAGGAGGCAGTATTTCCCTGGTAGTTGAGAGGTAGGCAGAAGCTTCAGATAAACATGCTGTGTCATCAAGCTTGAAGTGGAACACCGATGGGAACGTTTGCATTCTCCTGGAAAGGAAGCCACTTGCTTTGGGCTTCAAGGCTGCCTGAACAGCCTTAGCGGCTCATCTTCCCTTCACTGCAGGAATGTGGCTTTGGACCAAGTCTGCGTTCTCTCAATGGCAATAATGTGCTGGCAATTGCTTTCTAGAAACTCATCCCACGGCACTGCAGATTCAGCTCCATACAAATGAAAGGTGACTTAAGTCTACCAGGTAAAGTCCAGTGTTTCACATCAGCAGAGTTGAGTGTGCAGGGGTAGCCACGAAGCCATACTCTGAAAAGGAGTGCCTTAACTCTGCTATGCCCCTGGGAACACATAGGGCAGTGTATCGTGCACCAATCTCTCATGATGACCACTGTGTGCTACAAGAGCGGTCGCTGGCTTCTGAGGAAGCCTAGGCGAAGTAGGTCCCCGGGAGCACTCTTCACATTCATAGCAAGGGCAACGTACTCCTTTCTGGGATGCCTAGGCAGAGTGTTCCAGTCGTCAAAAGGCCTCGCGAAAGCAGCGCCTGGCAGATTCTCTTTGCAAGTGGATCGTCCTCAGTGACTGAAACAGAACTGCACTGTTACTGCACAACGTGCTTGTGATTCAGTCTGGGACACAGGATGGCACTCTCACAGAGGCGAAAGCTAACTTTTGCATCCAGCCTGAAGACCAGTATATTTTTCACACTTCCACTGTTGTATGTGCAACAGCCATGGTCCTCGAAGCCTACCCAAGGTACTGAAATACTTACCCATTTCATCCTATGCAGAGGTCCCTGTGCCCAAAGGGTCTCCAGGGAAGAGCCCTGTGGGTCCCGTGTGTTTCCTTGAGGTAGTCAGAAACTACTGAGGATAACCTTATGAGCTCAAGTTTGAAACCGGGCAACCCTGGCAAAACCTTCATTTCGTCCGTGGTAGGCGAGACAGGTGCGGTTTGAAAGCTGCCTGAAAATCACTCCTGCTGCCCATCTTTTCTTTGTTGCCTGACGGCATCACGAAAGAACTTGAGTGTAATCGTATGAGGCATGCTGGTCTCGGTTCCTTCCTGGGAGTTCCTCCAGGAGCACACTGGAGCTTGGCGGCAAAGAACTGGCACCCCTGGGCTCAAGTAAAAGTCCAAATTTCTCCCTTAGTAAGCTTAGCTATGCCCTAGGAGCGAAGAAGCATGTGTTAAAGGAAGGCTGCCACACTGTTACGTATTTCACGATTCATTGTGCACTCACCTTCGTTGTAACATCTGTGAAAGGGCACTGAATGCTATCCTAGTCTTCAGCTGCGTTTGAGTCCCAGGAAGCAACTGGGTTCGTTGGCTTACAGGCTGTGATCGTGCAGCGGTAATGGCAAAGATCTGCCCGGATCGCTCGACAGCTCTCGTTTGTACAGCATTCAAACGGCCTCAGGAACGCCGTTCCAAGCAGCCTTACATTCCATGCTGGCGTAGCCAGGGAGGCATTTGGATTCTTCGGAGAAACACCACTGTGCCTCACCAGTGAAACCTGTGGGCTCCCAAATACGTCTCCCTACGGCAGTCGGATGCTAGATGTTTAGTTCCAGCCTGAAAACAACGGACAGCTTTTTCTGTGACAATGCTGGACTTCTGGGATCATCCAGATTCACCAAGGCCTAACTTTTGCCCAGCAGGGGAATGCTCTTCTGCACGTACAGCACTCCCCACGTGAAAACATTGCTTAGCAGAAGGAGGCAGTCTTTCCCTAGTACTACATAGCTAGGCTTAATCTTCAGATAATATGCTGTGTCATCAAGCTTGAAAGTGGGACACCGATGGGAGCCTTTTATTCTCCTGGAATGGAAGTCACTTGCTTGGGCTTCAGGCTGCCTAAACAGCCTTAGTGGCTCATCTTCTCTTCACTGCAGGAATGTGGCTTTGGGCCAAGGCTGCGATCTCTCAATGGCAATAATGTGCTGGCAATTGCTTTCTAGAAACTCATCCCACGGCACTCCAGAATCAGATCAATACAAATGAAACGTGACCTAAGTCCTCGGGGTAAGGTCCAGTGTTTCACATCAGTAGAGTTGAGTGTGCAGTGGTAGCAACGAAGCCATACTCTGAAAAGGAGTGCCTTAACTCTGCTATGCCCCTGGGGACACATAGGGCAGTGTATCGTGCACCAATCTCTCATGATGACCACTGTGTGCCAGAAGAGCGGTCGCTGGCTTCTGAGGAAGCCTAGGCGAAGTAGGTCCCCGGGAGCAGTCTTCACATTCATAGCAAGGGCAACGTACTCCTTTCTGGGATGCCTAGGCAGAGTGTTCCAGTCGTCAAAAGGCCTCGCGAAAGCAGCGCCTGGCAGATTCTCTTTGCAAGTGGATCGTCCTCAGTGACTGAAACAGAACTGCACTGTTACTGCACAACGTGCTTGTGATTCAGTCTGGGACACAGGATAGCAATCTCACAGAGGCGAAAGCTAACCTTTGCATCCAGCCTGAAGACCAGTACATTTTTCACACTTCACACTGTTAAGTATGTGCAACAGCCATGCTCACCGAGGCCTACCTAAGGTACTGAAATACTTACCCATTTCATCCAATGCAGAGGCCCCTGTGCCCAAAGGGTCTCCAGGGAAGAGCCCTGTGGGTCCCGTGTGTTTCCTTGAGGTAGTCAGAAACTACTGAGGATAACCTTATGAGCTCAAGTTTGAAACCGGGCAACCCTGGCAAAACCTTCATTTCGTCCGTGGTAGGCGAGACAGGTGCGGTTTGAAAGCTGCCAGAAGATCACTCCTGCTGCCCATCTTCTCTTTGCTGCCTGACGACATCACGAAAGAACTTGAGTGTAATCGTTTGAGGCATGCTGGTCTCGGTTCCTTGCTGGGAGCTCCTCCAGGAGCACACTGGAGCTTGGCGGCAAAGAACTGGCACCCCTGTGCTCAAGTAAAAGTCCAGATTTCTCCCATAGTCAGCTTAGCTATGCCCTAGAAGCGAAGAAGCATGTGATAGAGGAAGGCTGCAACACTGTTTGGTATTTCACGACTCATTGTGCACTCACCTTCGTTGTAACATCTGTGAAAGGGCACTGAATGCCGTCCAAATCTTCTGCTGTGTTTGAGTCCCAGGAAGCAACTGGGTTCGTTGGCTTTAAGGCTGTGAACGTGCAGCGGTAATGGCAAAGCCCTGCCCGGATTGCTCCACAACTCTCGTTCGTACAGCATTCAAACGGCCTCAGGAACGCCGTTCCAAGCAGCCTTACATTCCATGCTGGCGTAGCCAGGGAGGCATTTGGATTCTTCGGAGAAACACCTCTGTGCCTCACAAGTGAAACCTGTGGGCTCCCAAATACGTCTCCCTAAGGCAGTCGGAAGCTACATGTTTAGTTCCAGCCTGAAAACAACGGACAGCTTTTTCTGTGACAATGCTGGACTTCTGGGACCATCCAGATTCACCAAGGCCTAACTTTTGCCCGGCGGGGGAATGCTCTTCTGCACGTACATCACTCCCCACGTGAAAACATTTCTTAGCAGAAGGAGGCAGTATTTCCCTGGTAGTTGAGAGGTAGGCAGAAGCTTCAGATAAACATGCTGTGTCATCAAGCTTGAAGTGGAACACCGATGGGAACGTTCGCATTCTCCTGGAATGGAAGCCACTTGCTTTGGGCTTCAAGGCTGCCTGAACAGCCTTAGCGGCTCATCTTCTCTTCACTGCAGGAATGTGGCTTTGGACCAAGGCTGCGTTCTCTCAACGGCAATAATGTGCTGGCAATTGCTTTCTAGAAACTCATCCCACGGCACTGCAGATTCAGCTCCATACAAATGAAAGGTGACCTAAGTCTACCAGGTAAAGTCCAGTGTTTCACATCAGCAGAGTTGAGTGTGCAGTGGTAGCCACGAAGCCATACTCTGAAAAGGAGTGCCTTAACTCTGCTATGCCCCTGGGAACACATAGGGCAGTGTATCGTGCACCAATCTCTCATGATGACCACTGTGTGCTACAAGAGCGGTCGCTGGCTTCTGAGGAAGCCTAGGCAAAGTAGGTCCCCGGGAGCACTCTTCACATTCATAGCAAGGGCAACGTACTCCTTTCTGGGATGCCTAGGCAGAGTGTTCCAGTCGTCAAAAGGCCTCGCGAAAGCAGCGCCTGGCAGATTCTCTTTGCAAGTGGATCGTCCTCAGTGACTGAAACAGAACTGCACTGTTACTGCACAACGTGCTTGTGATTCAGTCTGGGACACAGGATGGCACTCTCACAGAGGCGAAAGCTAACTTTTGCATCCAGCCTGAAGACCAGTATATTTTTCACACTTCCACTGTTGTATGTGCAACAGCCATGGTCCTCGAAGCCTACCCAAGGTACTGAAATACTTACCCATTTCATCCTATGCAGAGGTCCCTGTGCCCAAAGGGTCTCCAGGGAAGAGCCCTGTGGGTCCCGTGTGTTTCCTTGAGGTAGTCAGAAACTACTGAGGATAACCTTATGAGCTCAAGTTTGAAACCGGGCAACCCTGGCAAAACCTTCATTTCGTCCGTGGTAGGCGAGACAGGTGCGGTTTGAAAGCTGCCTGAAAATCACTCCTGCTGCCCATCTTTTCTTTGTTGCCTGACGGCATCACGAAAGAACTTGAGTGTAATCGTATGAGGCATGCTGGTCTCGGTTCCTTCCTGGGAGTTCCTCCAGGAGCACACTGGAGCTTGGCGGCAAAGAACTGGCACCCCTGGGCTCAAGTAAAAGTCCAAATTTCTCCCTTAGTAAGCTTAGCTATGCCCTAGGAGCGAAGAAGCATGTGTTAAAGGAAGGCTGCCACACTGTTACGTATTTCACGATTCATTGTGCACTCACCTTCGTTGTAACATCTGTGAAAGGGCACTGAATGCCGTCCAAATCTTCTGCTGTGTTTGAGTCCCAGGAAGCAACTGGGTTCGTTGGCTTTAAGGCTGTGAACGTGCAGCGGTAATGGCAAAGCCCTGCCTGGATTGCTCGACAGCTCTCGTTCATACAGCATTCAAACGGCCTCAGGAACGCCGTTCCAAGCAGCCTTACATTCCATGCTGGCGTAGCCAGGGAGGCATTTGGATTCTTCGGAGAAACACCTCTGTGCCTCACAAGTGAAACCTGTGGGCTCCCAAATACGTCTCCCTAAGGCAGTCGGAAGCTACATGTTTAGTTCCAGCCTGAAAACAACGGACAGCTTTTTCTGTGACAATGCTGGACTTCTGGGACCATCCAGATTCACCAAGGCCTAACTTTTGCCCGGCGGGGGAATGCTCTTCTGCACGTACAGCACTCCCCACGTGAAAACCTTTCTTAGCAGAAGGAGGCAGTATTTCCCTGGTAGTTGAGAGGTAGGCAGAAGCTTCAGATAAACATGCTGTGTCATCAAGCTTGAAGTGGAACACCGATGGGAACGTTCGCATTCTCCTGGAATGGAAGCCACTTGCTTTGGGCTTCAAGGCTGGCTGAACAGCCTTAGCGGCTCATCTTCTCTTCACTGCAGGAATGTGGCTTTGGGCCAAGGCTGCGTTCTCTCAATGGCAATAATGTGCTGGCAATTGCTTTCTAGAAACTCATCCCACGGCACTGCAGATTCAGCTCCATACAAATGAAAGGTGACCTAAGTCTACCAGGTAAAGTCCAGTGTTTCACATCAGCAGAGTTGAGTGTGCAGTGGTAGCCACGAAGCCATACTCGGAAAAGGAGTGCCTTAACTCTGCTATGCCCCTGGGAACACATAGGGCAGTGTATCGTGCACCAATCTCTCATGATGACCACTGTGTGCTACAAGAGCGGTCGCTGGCTTCTGAGGAAGCCTAGGCGAAGTAGGTCCCCGGGAGCACTCTTCACATTCATAGCAAGGGCAACGTACTCCTTTCTGGGATGCCTAGGCAGAGTGTTCCAGTCGTCAAAAGGCCTCGCGAAAGCAGCGCCTGGCAGATTCTCTTTGCAAGTGGATCGTCCTCAGTGACTGAAACAGAACTGCACTGTTACTGCACAATGTGCTTGTGATTCAGTCTGGGACACAGGATGGCACTCTCACAGAGGCGAAAGCTAACTTTTGCATCCAGCCTGAAGACCAGTATATTTTTCACACTTCCACTGTTGTATGTGCAACAGCCATGGTCCTCGAAGCCTACCTAAGGTACTGAAATACTTACCCATTTCATCCAATGCAGAGGCCCCTGTGCCCAAAGGGTCTCCAGGGAAGAGCCCTGTGGGTCCCGTGCGTTTCCTTGAGGTAGTCAGAAACTACTGAGGATAACCTTATGAGCTCAAGTTTGAAACCGGGCAACCCTGGCAAAACCTTCATTTCGTCCGTGGTAGGCGAGACAGGTGCGGTTTGAAAGCTGCCAGAAGATCACTCCTGCTGCCCATCTTCTCTTTGCTGCCTGACGACATCACGAAAGAACTTGAGTGTAATCGTTTGAGGCATGCTGGTCTCGGTTCCTTGCTGGGAGCTCCTCCAGGAGCACACTGGAGCTTGCCGGCAAAGAACTGGCACCCCTGTGCTCAAGTAAAAGTCCAGATTTCTCCCATAGTCAGCTTAGCTATGCCCTAGAAGCGAAGAAGCATGTGATAGAGGAAGGCTGCAACACTGTTTGGTATTTCACGACTCATTGTGCACTCACCTTCGTTGTAACATCTGTGAAAGGGCACTGAATGCCGTCCAAATCTTCTGCTGTGTTTGAGTCCCAGGAAGCAACTGGGTTCGTTGGCTTTAAGGCTGTGAACGTGCAGCGGTAATGGCAAAGCCCTGCCCGGATTGCTCCACAACTCTCGTTCGTAGAGCATTCAAACGGCCTCAGGAACGCCGTTCCAAGCAGCCTTACATTCCATGCTGGCGTAGCCAGGGATGCATTTGGATTCTTCGGAGAAACACCTCTGTGCCTCACAAGTGAAACCTGTGGGCTCCCAAATACGTCTCCCTAAGGCAGTCGGAAGCTACATGTTTAGTTCCAGCCTGAAAACAACGGACAGCTTTTTCTGTGACAATGCTGGACTTCTGGGACCATCCAGATTCACCAAGGCCTAACTTTTGCCCGGCGGGGGAATGCTCTTCTGCACGTACATCACTCCCCACGTGAAAACATTTCTTAGCAGAAGGAGGCAGTA